>NW_020837975.1:4457519-4813636 GCF_003676395.1 Aethalodelphis obliquidens | reverse complement strand
ACACACACACACACACACACACACACACACACACACACACACACACATGCACTTATACTTATACTTAAATGTATATAAATATTACTTACCCTCACTCTGTCCTATAAACTCTAATATTTCCTATTGTTTGTCTTATAGTCTATTTTATCTTTTAAAATACTGATCCCTATTCACTAAATTGAATGATTAATTAAATGGCCCCCAAATGTCTCAATGTTTGAAAACTACTAGTGTAGGGCACCAAAAACATATTTTACTATTGCGTGATTTTGCCTAAGGCTGATCCTGGTGGTCTCTTAAATAAACCTGCAATGTCTAATATATTCAAAAGTTTCTTTATTGAAATTCCCTGGATGATGGAGATTACATTTAAAAATTGTGGCTCAAAGTTGCTTCAAGTTTTATGAACTAACAGATCTTGTAAAAGAAAAGAATTAACTTGCCAGGCATATATATATTTTTTTAATTTTATTTTTTTTGCGGTACGCGGGCCTCTCACTGTTGTGGCCTCTCCCCTTGCGGAGCACAGGCTCCGGACGCGCATGCTCAGCAGACATGGCTCACGGGCCCAGCCGCTCCGCAGCATGTGAGATCTTCGCGGACCAGGGCACGAACCCATGTCCCCTGCATCGGCAGGCGGACTCTCAACCACTGCGCCACCAGGGAAGCCCACCAGGCATATTATTGAAAATTGAGTCATATCTTCAATCATTCATAAGAGCCTTTCACACTGTAAACAATTTTGGTGATAAACACAACATGATAGAGTTTAGATTTGCCTTAAGTACTGAAAATATATTGTCCTTAAGTTGTAGCTAATTCAAACAAACAATGATTAAATTACTTTCATCTTTCTCATTTTTCATCTCCTATCATCTCTTAAGGAATTGTTGTCTTGAAATCTCAACATTAGGTTTTGAAAACAAAGCTTACTTTTTTATGTAAGGGCACAAAATATGTCTCTAAAAAACGGTACTTTTTTGTTATCTAATTTTACATCAGTTGAATTTATATTATATTAATAATGACTAATATTATTGAGCATTTACCACAAATTAACTCATTTAATACATAATAGAATATTTCAATATTTCAATAAAATATTTCAACAAAATTAATTAGTGTTGCTGTAATCTTTTTAAGAATAACTATTTTATCCTCAATTTTTCATGGATACTTGTTTTTACATGGTCGGCTTCTTTTCAAATCTAAATTATAAATAAAACAGATTTCCCAATTTAACCTATAAGTACATTTCTGAACATTCAAGCTTCTTTCTAAAATACATTTAATGACATTTAGAAGAAACTGCATATATTGACCTTATTATCACTAAAATCCCTTTACTGTATGTGGAGATTCAATATTCTTAAATTTAGTCTATATTAATACAGCCTTAGGTTCCTCATTTGAGACACTAAAATAATTGATATAGACCTACTTTAAGAAGAGTGATATGCTTCCCTATTAGAGTAATCAATAATGCATCATTAATATAATGAATATCTAGCTTTCAGTAACAGTTCCAATTTTGTCAGATTTGCTTCTATATAATTTCAGAAATATAAATGAACATGTAATGATAAAAGTGACATCATGTAACCTGTACCTATTTTTCTCTTTCATTTGTAAGGCAGATGGACAGCCCAGAACTACAGCCAATTCTGGGGAATGACTTTGGAGGAGGGTTTCACATATCGCCTTGGCACCCTGCCACCCAGCCCCTTGCTTCTGAGTATGAATGAAGTGGCAGTAGGTATCCTCTCTGTTTGATTCATGTATGTGTGTGTTTGTATAAGTGTGTTCATATGTGCATATAAAGCAATTTTAAATAACTAAAATAGTGAGTTTAGTGCTTTCCGAGATAATTTTGTCATATAAATTAAAAAAAACCTTTCCCCAAAATGGTTGTTACATCCCCCCAAATTTTCATGTGGACTTTGAAATTTCACTAATATTAATTAGATATAGTTTCCTCTCTTCAGGAATGATTGTGTTCATTTATATTGCTAATCATTGCAGAGAAATTCATGTTTCTGATGATTGGCTTGTCGGTGACCCAATGTTTAAGCAAGTCATTAGTTGTCCTTATTTTTCTTTTTCTAAGTAAACTTAGTTATTTTGTGAATTCATCAAAACAGAGTTTTGACAGCTCTTGGGTACTCCATTATGAAATGAAGATAAAATACATGCCAGTAACTGCAGACAGGTATGCTATGATGACTAGCAGAAGTTTATCCTCAAAAATCCTCACATTTTCCATTTAAAGAACACCTTCAAATTTCCCTGATGAGCTGGCAAACTCCTTCATGAAATTGCCATGTTTCGTAACACCCTTATGTTTCTAATACTATTGTATTGGTTTTCCCTTTCATTTTCAAGTGGTGTTATCTTCTGATAATATGTACCTTGCATAAAGAATCTTCCACCTGTCTAGTTATCACAGATGTCTAACTTAGAGCTGCAGTTTTACCATCCCATTTGTGGTGTCTCTCAGTTGAGATTTTGATTGTATTCAAGGCCTGCTACAAATGCCCAAGGCATTTGTATCATTTTTTTTTTTTAGATTCTACATATAAGTGATATCATATGATATTTGTCTTTCTCTGTCTGACTTACTTCAAAAACAAACTTTTGGTTACCAAAGGGGAAGGGTGGGAGGGAGGAATAAATTAGGAGTTTGGGATTAACATATGCACACTACTATATACAAAATAGATTATCAACAAAGACCTACTCTATAGCACAGGGAACTATACTCAGTATTCTGTAATAACCTATATGGGAAAGAATCTGACAAAGAATGGATATGTGTATATGGATAAATGAATCACTTTGCTGTATACCTGAAACAAACACAGCACTGTAAATTAACTATACTCCAATATAAACTAAAAATTAAATTAAAAAAAAAAAGTCCAGGGCAGAGAGGGGTTCCCTGGCTGCTGGAGAACTGGCTCTTCCCTCTGCAATGAAGGTGTCAGGTCCTGGCTGCCTGGAAGCTCTCAGCATCTCAGAGCAAGCAGGGCTGTTATTTATGCTGTTGGATGAGTTGTAAATCCACAAGTTCCTCATTAAATGTTCAATGTGCTTTGCTTTCAAAAGATGTAATCCCCTGACTTATTATTCCAGTTCAAATTCCAGTAGCAGGACCTGCTAAATTATAACTAGTATCAGAAAAGATCATAATAGCTGCCATGTATTGAGTAGTTGTGTGCCAATCACTCTTATCAGCACTTTCATACATTATCTCATCTAATTTCCAGCTTGATGTAGTGGGTACTGTAATTCTCCACATTTTAAAGACAAGAACATTGACACAGAGAGAGGCCAAGTCACACGGAGATGGAGAGGAGAGAAAAGCCACCACAGAATTACTTAAATGGCAGAATCAGGACTTTAAAAGATCTGCCCCCATATGGTTCCCAGACTTCCGGTTTAATCAGTTAGCTTTGGCCAGTTCAGGTTCAAAACAGCAAAAAGTCTTTTCATCTTGGAGCCAGAACTAACTTTATGAAATGATCAGCTTAGATATATTTTTGGATATTTTCCACAATCAGTAAGACATAACATCTTTAGAGGTGTGGCTCATATTCATAGCTTTTATTGACTTACTTATAAGATCAATTGGAAAAGAGTTATTTTTTCTGGCTGTTTACTTTTTCAATTTTGTCCTTATCTATCTAGAAAAAAAGAGACAGAAGTGTTTAGGAAAATAATAAATTCACCCTCTTTATAAGGATTACTCTTTCTCTTGCTTTTAGTGAGGGGTCCCAGTTAGCCAAATACTCATTTGGGTGTCAATATACATTTTTTCTTGATTCTTTCTAACATTTCCTTTTGAAGCTTTTTTTTTTTTTGCAATTTAGAGTATTTTATATTATAGAGAAAATGAGGTATGTTTCTTTCCCAGGTTGCCACTCACTGTAGCATAGAAAAAGGCAATCTAATTCTAAATCATTTATTGGCTCCTAGGGATTTGTTTGCATAAAAGTGACTATGGTGATATTTAAATGAAAAATCTTAATGATTAGTACTCTGGGAGAATTTAAATTACCTAGTGCTATGAACTAATGTAATAAAGTAGCTAAGTAATTCCAAGAAAGCAATAAGGGAAATTTGGCTGAACTGTAAGACTTCTGTTACACACAAGGACATAGCTTCCCATTTCTAAGGCACAGTAGCTTGAGGGTTGAGGTCCTTTCAAAAAGTTTCTGAGTGTTTCCCTGGTGGCACAGTGGTTGAGAGTCTGCCTGCCGATGCAGGGGACATGGGTTCGTGCCCCGGTCCGGGAAGATCCCACATGCCGCAGAGCGGCTGGGCCCGTGAGCTATGGACGCTGGGCCCGCGCATCCGGCGCCGAGGGAAAAGAGAAAAAAAAAAAAAAAGCCCACAAAGAGAAAAAAAAAAAAAAAAAAAAAAAAGTTTCTGAGTGTTGGAGTTGTCCTAATACCGGTCAGAAGATATCAGAAAATCAGAAATACAACAAGAACTTCAATGAAGAATGTGGGGTCTATATGAACTAAGTTAAACTGGTAGCCACAGGAAGAGCTTGAAAAATAGATTAATTCTTTGCCTGGTGACTACGTAGAAAATACCCTCAATACATCAAATTGCCTCTGAATAGTGAAAATGAATTCTTTTGCGTGGGTATGCTTCTGGATAACTCCCTCCCCCTCAACTTTTCCCCAATTTTTTAAAATACCATTTTCAACATAGGATGGTATATATATATATATATATACACTTAGGGTAGGCAGTTGCCAACAGTGGGAATGAGTTTTCTGAGAAAATTCACTGCATCCCCAGCCTAAAACATCTCCCTTTCCTTGAGCCCATTACCTGGATGAGAACAGAGATTCACCAAATTCTTTATCTTGGGTAGGAAAGATGAGCAATGAGTCATTCCCAGTTCCTGGGAAAGCTCTCCTCTAGCTGGTTCCCTGGCTACATTGCTTGACTTCAGTCACTAGTCACATAATGTGTCTGCTGAACGTACATTAGAAGAATATCAACAGGTCTTATACAAAGAGTTCCATGATTATATAAATATGAAAAAATCTGTTTAATCTGGATGAATTAGTTCAATTCAAATGATTTTTTGTGGAGTGTGATTCATAATAATGAGGAATAGAAATATGCTGATCATGGGAGGTTAGAAAAAACTAACTTAAGGATTTGGGGAGCCTTTCCTGGATGGCAGTCCTATGTGAGGGCAGACAAAAGGAAACAAAAACTTACTGTTTTCTCTGGGTACAAGCAGACTGGATGAGAGGAAGTGAGAAAAAGGGAAAGAAAGAAGGCCAAGAGGGTCCTGCCTAGACCATGCAGCTTCTTGTTTTGTATGAAGATTCGCTTCACCCACTTTAAAATTATGTCTAGTGTCAGGTCAAAAATGCCAGCTGATCAATCTTTGCCTAACTTTTTCCTAAAAGCGTTTTCTTGAGATTGTTCAAAGCAATGCCTTGATTGGACAGCTCTGTTCCAAATTGTTGTACACTAAATATGTTAAGAATGATTAGACGATTCTCTGTCAGTCCATTGAGACTGTGTATTTGCTTGCATAGATTCACAACGGGACTGATGTAGCTCCCTACAGGAACTTTAAATTCTGCCACTTGAGCCTTTTGTCTCCTTATGGTACAAAACAGGTGATTACACAGTTAAAATCTTATTTCAATATTTCTCAACATTTGTGCCATGGACCACCAATCCTGCAAGATTTGGAATAAAGGTGTCCCATCTGTGGTCAAATACACTTGTGAAATGGTGTATTGTATCTTTCTTCCGAAGAGGCACACTATTCATTAGTATATTGAGGACACTAAGAACTCTTCCTCCAATGACCTTTTTTCCACCCAGTGTTTCCTAAACTCATGACATCAGAGAACCTTTTCTTCTTTGTTTATAATGACCGTTAATACTTCCCAAGATTTAGATTCCACAGAACACACTTTAGGAGCTGCTAACATAAGCTAAAATATTGAAAGAAAAGTGCTGGAGAGAGCAGAAGTATATTCAGGGCTAAAACAGAACTTAATGTCTCAGAAAGAAAACAATTATTATGACTGTATGCAAAATTGGCATGGGCTGAGGTCCTTTGGAGCCAGCAGAAGCATCACAGTTGAAGTCTGTTAATAGGCACATGTAGGCAGTGCGTTTAGTCACGTGGCCCCATTTCACATACCGAGATGGACATGAGCTCTGCATCCTGTGTGCTTGGCTCTTAGTCTGGCTGAAATGATGGTAGCAGTGGTACCCAGTTCACAGGGCTGTAAGAAGTCCATGAAATGATGAATAAGGAGTGTTTTAGCACACAGACTGTATAGTAGAGCATTAATGAAATGTTATTATATAATATACAAAGTGGTTCTTTCTCCCTTGGATTAAGCTTGGGAAACTAGCAAGTTTCTGAAACAGGTAAATTTTGTAAGAGCTAAATTACCCAGAACTTAATCATTTGGAGCATTTTCTTTCATAAAGCAAGGTGTAGCTCTGGGTTTATTGGCCCTGACAGAGATTATATATTTTTGATAACCTGAAAGTTCTTCTACTATGCTCCTAAATCAAATCAAATCAAATCATGTCAAATCAAATCTAATCAAAGCAACCGTTCTGTCCCTGATTATTTTTCCAGGAATTTAAATTTGGGAGATAACTTCAAGAGGCTTCCCTGTGTTATATTATATTATGAATACTGCAAACATTTTGAATAAAACATACTATTTTCAAACAGAGATAGGGAAATTCAGAGTTCATTTTTCTACTTGGCTTAGTTAAAAAATATGTTTTTAGTAGTTTTGTTGTTCATTTCCCAGGGAGAACAATAAAGTTAACAAAGCTATCACAGATAAATATCGCATCTTAGGTGGAGCTATCAATATTTAGAAATTATTAAAACATTAAGAAGGCTGGTATAGCATTTAAAACCTGTAGCTTTACTATATTATACAGTATCGATTGATGTATGTAAAAATGTTCTAAATTTTTTTTTGTCAGCCTCATAGTTTACTAGTACATCTTTTCCCAGTCACCCAATACAGAAGATTTTAGTGTGTCTAAGTTGGCATTACCAACAAAGAAAAAATAACATCTTTTTCTATTGTTTTCTGGAAGTTAAAGTAAAATTGTATTTTATGTGTTATGTAATAACTTTTAAAACCACTGATTATTGAGACGAGAAAGGGAAATTTATTTCATCGTCTGGATACTTTATCATTATTTAGATAAGACATGGTATTTGATTGACTGGATCTATTTCTCTAGGAAGAATTTGTTTCTTCCTCTCTGAAATATATTTTAGTGATAGTAAGTACTGAGGGATGAAAGGTACCTTTGGAAAAAATCAGAGTGACTACTACCAGCTTTTGTTTTTACCTCTCATAGGTTATTGAAATTTTTTATTTGATTAGTTTTAATTTAATTATTTAATTAAAATTTAATTTAATTAACTAACCTACCTGAACAAACATCTACTTAATATCAATAATGTGTATCACCCGTGTAAAGCATCTTGTAGAAACCAAAACACTAATTAGAAAAGTGAAAAACACAGTTCTATAGTTATATTCTTAATATATCATTGAACAAAAATGACTATTCTTTTCAATAAAATTGATGTTTAGCTCCATATGAACATGAGGCAAATGGCGTCAGGCTTTTATAATAATTGTATAGCATAGAGTAGGCGCCACTGATGCTGCAAAAGAGCATCACAGCCAGATGTTATGGTGGATTCTGTTTAAGTACATACTTCGCTCAGCTCGTTTCAGAATCTCCTCTGCTCAGTGGGTAAAGAACCAGGGACAGAATGATTTGTCTCTGAATTAAGAGTCTTAAAATTCAAATAGCATTGAAGCATTTCCTCACGTCTCCTCCAGGCTCTCTCCTTTCTTTCTCTCCTTCTCCAAATAGAACCTCAAACCCTTCAGCAAACTTTAGGAAATACGCACTGGCCTCACTCCTTATCCAGCTGAACTTGTGGCAGAATGAATGTCTCATCTGTCAAATCAGTTTCCGAGTTGTCAGTTTATTTTCTTTACTAAGGTCTGATGCATAGCACTGTGATGTAATTGAGCATGACTTGACCAATGCCATGGGGCTGAATTGATCACTGCAGGACATATCTTCAAAAAGAAATGTGAAAATTCATTTTTTCCCTTCTCTGGGAACAAAAATTTGGGGCTGTTAAAAGGTAGATTCCTGAGGTGATTTGGTGTGTTGATATAAGGAGCCTGTGTGTTGATATCTGTTCACCAGTGCCGAATAGAAACGCAGAGACAGAGTTTTGGGTGAAGTAGAAAATAATAGCTTCATTGCTTTGCCAGGCAAAGGGGGCCACAGAGGGCTAATGCCCTCAAAACCGTGTGTCCTGCCCTGGAGGGGGTAGTGAGGAGTCTTACAGTGTTCAAGGAGCAGGGCGTGGTCAGTTTGTAGACATTCTTCTCATTGGTTGGTGGTGAGGTAATTGGGAGTCAGCATTATCAACCTTCCAGCTCCAACCGGTCTGCAGTCTAAGTGCTTGTGGGCAGCATACAGTTAACTTCTTCCACCTGGTAAGGGTTTCAGTATCTGCAAAACAGCTCAAAGGACATGGCTCAGAATATTATCTCTAGTCCTTGAGAAAGAACTAAAGGTCCTTGACTTAGTTTAATGGTTAAAGTATTCTTATTTTGTCTTACTTGACTGTTTCCCTTTCTTTCTGCATTTTCTCACCTCTCTGATTAAATTTATTCTTTGACTAAAGTTTTTCTACAGACAAAAGGCAGGCAGAGAACATGGGTGTGGGTCTATTTTGGAAGGGCTCATATGGTCTGGCTTGGTTACATGGACTCCCCAAATTTGGGTCTATCTAGTCCATACTGTGGTTCTTGCCAAAGTGCATTCCATGAAACACTAGTCCTCTGATCCTCTTCACAATAAAACTGATGTGAAATCAAAGGAAAGTAAGTAAAATACCTTGCATTGGGTCATGCACATTAAAAATCACAAACATTATTTTCATTTCTTAGAGACTCTCAGCAGCACTTAGGTAGTTTATAAAAACTACTGCATTGAGGACAAAAATCTATTTAATTGTTAAAACCAGTTTCTCAGAACTGTTTGATTAATCAGCTCCTCTTTTTGCAATTATCTATTACAATTTCTCAGAACTAGTGTTCTAATGAAGTCGTTTTAGGAAATATCAGTTCATCAATCTCCAGAGGCACATTTTCTTCACTTTTTTACAACTCTAAAATTGGGAGGCTTCTTACATTTGATGATGTCCTGGGTTCAATGAAATATGGTATTGCCCTACCATAGCATCTTTTTTTTTTTTTCTTTTGGGAATTTTTTCTTTTTTAACATCTTTATTGGAATATAATTGCTTTACAATGGTGTGTTAGTTTCTGCTTTATAACAAAGTGAATCAGTTATACATATATGTATGTTCCCATACTCTTCCCTCTTGTGTCTCCCTCCCTCCCACCCTCCCTATCCAACCCCTCTAGGTGGTCACAAAGCACCGAGCTGATCTCCCTGTGCTATGTGGCTGCTTCCCACTAGCTATCTATTTTACGTTTGGTAGTGTATATATGTCCATGACACTCTCTCACTTTGTCACAGCTTACCCTTCCCCCTCCCCATATCCTCAAGTCCATTCTCTAGTAGGTCTGTGTCTTTATTCCTGTCTTACCCCTAGGCTCTTCATGACATTTTTTTTTAAATTCTATATATATGTGTTAGCATACGGTATTTGTCTTTCTCCTTCTGACTTACGTCATTCTGTATGACAGAATCTAGGTCCATTCACCTCATTACAAATAGCTCAATTTCATTTCTTTTTATGGCTGAGTAATATTCCATCGTATATATGTGCCACATCTTCTTTATCCATTCATCCGATGATGGACACTTAGGTTGTTTTCATCTCCTGGCTATTGTAAATAGAGCTGCAATGAACATTTTGGTACATGACTCTTTTTGAATTATGGTTTTCTCAGGGTATATGCCCAGTAGTGGGATTGCTGGGTCATATGGTAGTTCTATTTGCAGTTTTTTAAGGAATCTCCCTACTGTTCTCCATAGTGGCTGTACCAATTCACAATCCCACCAGCAGTGCAAGAGTGTTCCCTTTTCTCCACACCCTCTCCAGCATTTATGGTTTCTAGATTTTATGATGATGCCATTCTGACTGATGTGAGATGATATCACATTGCAGTTTTGATATGCATTGCCCTAATGATTAATGATGTTGAGCATTCGTTCATGTGTTTGTCGGCAGTCTGTATATCTTCTTTGGAGAAATGTCTATTTAGGTCTTCAGCCCATTTTTGGATTGGGTTGTTTGTTTTTTTGTTATTGAGCTGCATGAGCTGCTTGTAAATTTTGGAGATTAATCCTTTGTCAGTTGCTTCATTTGAAAATATTTTTTCCCATTCTGAGGGTTGTCTTTTGGATTTGTTTATGGTTTCCTTTGCTGTGCAAAAGCTTTGTAGTTTCATTAGGTCGAATTTGTTTATTTTTGTTTTTATTTCCATTTCTCTAGGAGGTGGGTCAAAAAGGATCTTGCTGTGATTTATGTCATAAAGTGTTCTGCCTATGTTTTTCTCTAAGAGTTTGATAGTTTCTGGCCTTACATTTGGGTCTTTAATCAATTTTGAGCTTATTTTTGTGTATGGTGTTAGGGAGTGATCTAATCTCATATTTTTTCATGTACCTGTCCAGTTTTCCCAGCACCACTTATTGAAGAGGCTGTCCTTTCTCTACTGTACATTCCTGCCTCCTTTATCAAAGACAAGGTGACCATATGTGTGTGGGTTTATCTCTGGGCTTTCTATCCTGTTCCATTGATCTATATTTCTGTTTTTGTACCAGTACCATACTGTCTTGATTACTGTAGCTTTGCAGTATAGTCTGAAGTCAGGAAGCCTGATTCTTCCAGCTACTTTTTCCTTCTCAAGATTGCTTTGGCTATTCGGGGTCTTTTGTGTTTCCATATAAATTGTGAAAGTTTTTGTTCTAGTTCTGTGAAAAATGCCAGTGATAGTTTGATAGGGATTGCATTGAATCTGTAGATTGCTTTGGGTAGTAGAGTCATTTTCACAATGTTGATTCTTCCAATCCAAGAACATGGTATATCTCTCCATCTATTTGTATCACCTTTAATTTCTTTCATCAGTGTCTTATAATTTTCTGCATACAGGTCTTTTGTCTCCTTAGGTAAGTTTATTCCTAGATATTTTATTCTTTTTGTTGCAATGGTAAATGGGAGTGTTTTCTTGATTTCACTTTCAGATTTTTCATCATTCGTGTATAGGAATGCCAGAGATTTCTGTGCATTAATTTTGTATCCTGCTACTTTACCAAATTCATTGATTAGCTCTAGTACTTTTCTGGTAGCATCTTTAGGATTCTCTATGTATAGGATCATGTCATCTGCAAATAGTGACAGCTTTACTTCTTATTTTCCGATTTGGATTCATTTATTTTCTTTTCTCCTCTGATTGCTGTCGCTAAAACTTCCAAAATTATGTTGAATAAGAATGGTGAGAGTGGGCAACCTTATCTTCTTCCTGATCTTAGTGGAAATGCTTTCAGTTTTTCACCATTGAGGATGATGTTGGCTGTGGGTTTGTCATATATGGCCTTTAATATGTTGAGGAAAGTTCCCACTATGCCTACTTCCTGGAGGGTTTTTTATCATAAATGGGCATTGAATTTTGTCAAAAGCTTTCTTTGCACCTATTGAGATGACCATATGGTTTTTCTCCTTCAATTAGTTAATACGGTGTATCATATTGATTGATTTGCATATATTGAAGAATCCTTCCATTCCTGGGATAAACCCCACTTGATCATAGTGTATGATTCTTTTAATGTGCTGTTGGATTCTGTTTGCTAGTATTTTGTTGAGGATTTTTGCAACTATGTTCATCAGTGATATTGGCCTGTAGTTTTCTTTCTTTGTGACATCTTTGTCTGGTTTTGATATCAGAGTGATGGTGGCCTTGTAGAATGAGTTTGGGTGTGTTCCTCCCTCTGCTATATTTTGGAAGAGTTTGAGAAAGATAGGTGTTAGCTCTTCTCTAAATGTTTGGTAGAATTCGCCTGTGAAGCCATCTGGGCCTGGACTTTTGTTTGTTGGAAGATTTTTAATCACAGTTTCAATTTTGGTGCTTGTGATTGGTCTGTTCATATTTTCTATTTCTTCCTGATTCAGTCTTGGCAGGTTGTGAATTTCTAAGAATTTGTCCATTTCTTCCAGGTTGTCCATTTTATTGGCATAGAGTTGCTTGTATTAATCTCTCATGATCCTTTGTATTTCTGCAGTGTCAGTTGTTACTTCTCCATTTTCATTTATAATTCTATTGATTTGAGTCTTCTCCCTTTTTTTCTTGATGAGTCTAGCTAATGGTTTATCAATTTCGTTTATCTTCTCAAAGGCAGCTTTTAGTTTTATTGATCTTTGCTATCATTTCCTTCATTTCTTTTTCATTTGTTTCTGAGCTGATTTTTATGATTTATTTCCTTCTGCTAACTTTGGGGTTTTTTTTTGTTCTTCTTTCTCTAATTGCTTTAGGTGCAAGGTTAGGTTGTTTATTCGAGATGTTTCCTGTTTCGTAAGGTAGGACTGTATTGGTATAAGCTTCCCTCTTAGAACTGCTTTTGCTGCATCCCATGGGTTTGGGTCATCGTGTCTCCATTGTCATTTGTTTCTAAGTATTTTTTGATTTACTCTTTGATTTCTTCAGTGATCACTTTGTTATTAAGTAATGTATGGTTTAGCCTCCATGGGTTTGTATTTTTTACAGATCTTTTCCTGTAATTGATATCTAGTCTCATAGCATTGTGGTTGGAAAGGATACTTGATACGATTTCAATTTTCTTAAATTTACCAAGGCTTGATTTGTGACCCAAGATATGATCTATCCTGGAGAATGCTCCATGAGTACTTGAGAATAAAGTGTATTCTGCTGTTTTGGGATGGAATGTCCTATAAATATCAATTAAGTCCATCTTGTTTAATGTATCATTTAAAGCTTGTGTTTCCTTATTTATTTTCATTTTGGATGATCTGTCCATGGGTGAAAGTGGGGTGTTAAAGTCCCCTACTATGAATGTGTTACTGTCGATTTCCTCTTTTATGGCTGTCAGTATTTGCCTTATGTATTGAGGTGCTCCTATGTTGGGTGCATAAATATTTACAATCGTCATATATTCTTCTTGGATCGATCCCTTGATCATTATGTGGTGTCCTTCTTTGTCTCTTCTAATAGCCTTTATTTTAAAGTCTATTTTGTCTGATATGAGAATTGCTACTCCAGCTTTCTTTTGGTTTCCATTTGCATGGAATATCTTTTTCCATCCCTTCACTTTCAGTCTGTATGTGTCTCTAGGTCTGAAGTGGGTCTCTTGTAGACAGCGTATATATGGGTCTTTTTTTTGTATCCATTCAGCCAATCTGTGACTTTTGGTGGGAGCATTTAATCCATTTACATTTAAGGTAATTATTGATATGTATGTTCCTATTCCCATTTTCTTAATTGTTTTGTGTTTGTTATTGTAGGTCTTTTCCTTCTCTTGTGTTTCTTGCCTAGAGAAGATCCTTTAGCATTTTTTGTAAAGGTGGTTTAGTGGTGCTGAACTCTCTTAGCTTTTGCTTGTCTGTAAAGGTTTTAATTTCTCCGTCAAATCTGAAAGAGATCCTTGCTGGGTAGAGTAAACTTGCTTGTAGGTTTTTCTCCTTAATCACTTTAAATATGTCCTGCCAGTCCCTCTGGCTTGCAGAGTTTCTGATGAAAGGTCAGCTGTTAACCTTATGGGGATTCCCTTGTTTGTTATTTGTTGTTTTCCCCTTGCTGCTTTTAATATGTTTTCTTTGAATTTAATTTTTGACAGTTTGATTAATATGTGTCTTGGCATGTTTCTCCTTGGATTCATCCTGTATGGGACTCTCTCTGCTTCCTGGACTTGATTAACTATTTCGTTTCCCATATTAGGGAAGTTTTCAACTATAATCTCTTCAAATATTTTCTCAGTCCCTTTCTTTTTCTCTTCTTCTTCTGGAACCCTTATAATTTGAATGTTGGTGCATTTAATATTGTCCCAGAGGTCTCTGAGACTGTCCTCAGTTCTTTTCATTCTTTTTTCTTTATTCTTCTCTGCAGTAGTTATTTCCACTATTCTATCTTCCAGGTCACTTATCCATTCTTCTGCCTCAGTTATTCTGCTATTGATCTCTTCTAGAGTATTTTTAATTTCATTTATTGTGTTTTTCATCATTGCTTCTTTCATCTTTAGTTCTTCTAGGTCCTTGTTAAAGGTTTCTCGCATTTTCTCTATTCTGTTTCCAAGATTTTGGATCGTCTTTACTATCATTATTCTGAATTATTTTTCAGGTAGACTGCCTATTTCCTCTTCATTTGTTAGGTCTGGTGGGTTTTTATCTTGCTCCTTCATCTGCTGTGTGTTTTTCTGTCTTCTCATTTTGCTTATCTTACTGTGTCTTGGGTTTCCTTTTTGCAGGCTGCAGGTTTGTAGTTCCCATTGTTTTTGGTGTCTGTCCCCAGTGGCTAAAGTTGGTTCAGTGGGTTGTGTAGGCTTCCTTGTGGAGGGGGCTAGTGCCTGTGTTCTGGTGGATGAGGCTGGATCTTGTCTTTCTGGTAGGCAGGTCCATGTCTGGTGGTGTGCTTTGAGGTGTCTGTGGACTTATTATGATTTTAGGCAGCCTCTCTGCTAATGGGTGGGGTTGTGTTCCTGTCTTGCTAGTTGTTTGGCATAGGGTGTCCAGCACTGTAGCTTGCTGGTTGTTGAGTGAACCTGGGTGTTGGTGTTGAGATGGAGATCTCTGGGTGATTTTTGCCATTTGATATTATGTGGAGCTGGGAGGTCTCTTGTGGACCAGTGTCCTGAAGTTGGCTCTCCCACCTCAGAGGCAAAGCACTGACTCCTGGCTGCAGCACCAAGAGCCTTTCATCCACATGGCTCAGAATAAAAGGGAGAAAAAGTAGAAAGAAAGAAAGAAAGGAAGAAAGAGGATAAAAGAAAATAAAGTAAGGTAAAATAAAATAAAGTTATTAAAATGAAAAAATAATTAGTCAAAAGAAATTATTTTAAAAAGTAGAAGACAAAACAAAACAAAACAAAACAAAAAATGGACAGATAGAACCCTAGGACAAATGGTGAAAGAAAAGCTATACAGACAAAATCTCACCCAGAAGCATACACATACACACTCACAAAAAGAGGAAAAGGGGAAAAGATAATAAATCTTGCTCTTAAAGTCCACCTTCTCAATTTGGGGTGATTCATTGTCTATTCATGTATTCCACAGATGCAGGGTACATCAAGTTGATTGTGGAGCTTTAATCCGCTGCTTCTGAGGCTGCTGGGAGAGATTTCCCTTTCTCTTCTTTGTTCGCACAGCTCCCGGGGTTCAGCTTTGGATTTGGCCCCGCCTCTGCGTGTAGGTCGCCAGAGGGCGTCTGTTCTTCTCAGACAGGATGGGGTTAAAGGAGACGGTCACTCAGGCCGGGGGAGGGAGGGGTACAGAAGGCAGGGCGAGCGTGCAGCTTCAAAGGCCTGGCAATCTCTCTGCTTTGCCCTCCGTACCCCTGTGGCTGTGCTCTCCTCCACAGCTCCAAAGCTCCACCCCTCCGCTATCCGTAGTCCCCGCCCGTGAAGGGGCTTCTAGTGTGTGGAAACCTTTCCTCCTTGAAGGCTCCCTCCCACTGGTGCAGGTCCCATCCCTATTCTTTTGTCTCTGTTTATTCTTTTCTCTTTTGCCCTACCCAGGTACGTGGGGAGTTTCTTACCTTTTGGGAGGTCTGAGGTCTTCTGCCAGCGTTCAGTAGGTGTTCTGTAGGAATTATTCCACGTATAGATGTATTTCTGATGTATTTGTGGGGAGGAAGGTGATCTCTACATCTTACTCTTCCACCATCTTCCCCCTCTCTCCTGCCATAGCATCTTTAATGTCAGTTCTGCATGCTGTTTTAGCTTTGATTGGGCTCATCAGAGAGTGACAAAAGTCCAAAATGATAGTGACTTAAATAGAAATTGATTTCTTACCAACAAAACTGGAGGTGGATCGTAGAATTGCACTCCTTGGTGTTGGATACCCAGGCTTCTTCCTCCTTGTTCTATTTTCCAGAGCCTTTATATCCAAGGTCATATAATGGTTCAAGAAGCTGCTGCATGTCCATCTATATCCAAATTCCTGCCAACAGGAAAATTTTAAAAAAGATCAATAAAAAGGAGTAAAATCAAGTGCCAAACATCTCTTAAGGAAGAGTTCTCAGAAGCTGCCAGTGACACTTGTGCTTACACTCCATGGGCCAGAATTTAGTAATGTGGCCACACCTGGGATCCAAGGGGGACCAGGAAATATAGTCATTTTTCTGAGCTTGCAGGTACTGAGCTAAAATTATCACTACGAATAAAAGGAAAGCCTATTCAAACAAGGAGCCCTGGAGAACTGGCACCACCAGCCATAGCGTGGTCACTGATTATTTATACGTACAAGAAATTAGATTGTTAAAAAAAAAACAGTAACTAGCAAATTATCAAAGCATAACTCTTTCAGAGTTAAGACATCAAGGCAAATATTGAAGATGAAAAATTCATTTTGCCATCAACAATGAAAAAGTTATCCTTTTCCCTGCCAATATCAAGTACCTTAGAAGACATTTCTTAGTACGCATGGCCACTGACTTTGGATTGTGAAGGTCAGAAGAGAATGATGTTCTCTGTTGCCTTCTTCTGATTCTCAGGTCACTCATTATCCAAGTTTAAGTGGAAGTAAATGCAACTAGGGATGAAGGGAGTGATTCACTGAGTGGATATTGTGTAGATATGGGCTTTTTTTTTTTTTTTTTTTTTTTTTTTTTTTTGTAGTATGCGGTCCTCTCACTATTGTGGCCTCTCCCGTTGCAGAGCACAGGCTCCAGACGCGCAGGCTCAGTGGCCATGACTCACGGGCCTAAACGCTCCGCGGCATGTGGGATCTTCCCGGGCCCGGGCACAAACCCGTGTCCCCTGCATTGGCAGGCGGACTCTCAACCACTGTGCCACCAGGGAAGCCCCTATATGGGCTTTTAATAAGAATGTCCTGAATGTCCAGAATTTGATTGGTTTGTTCTCAAGCTGTTCTGTGACTAGGTTTCCATTACTTTTAGAGATTTTGATTCGATTAAAATGCACGAATTATTGTAAAAAATTCTCCAGTGTTCACCACTGAATTTAATTCTTACATTTGTTCACAGTATATTTAATATTTAAATTGAAGTATTAAAGCAGGGAGACTATTCAAGTTTGACTAATATTAATTTTGAAATAGAATTAGATTATGACTCAAAATTTTCAACATTATAATGGAAATAATTAAAAATGCCCATATGTAATAGTGTAAAACTTTTTAAAATTAAATTTCTATCTTAAACCACTATCACTTTGGAATTTTTGTCTCTGTCAGCTGACTCGCTTGACTTTTTTGCTTTATGAAGCTATCCTTTGACCAAAAAAAAAAAAAAAATCATTTATTGAAGCCAGACTTCTATTACCAATTCCTAAAAGCTGTTATTCTGTGGTGTTTACTTTTATTTATAAGCCCTTAAAAACACTCTTACTTTATAGGGGAATGAAATAATTATGGAGTAATGAGATGTAAAATTTGCCATGAGTTTATTATATCAGATCATCTGGTATCATAAGGTAAATAAAATTGTAAGGTAATATGTGCTTACTGGGCCTCAAATCCTATGGGTTTATTTTTAGGAAACACAATATTAATTAATTGGTAAAAATCATGACAGAGCCAACAAGTGAGCTTCATGAATTGACCTGGTTTAGTGGGTTGGTAAATATGTTTTTAATGAATATGGCATTTTTCCTGTTGTTTTCTATTGCCTTATCTTATGGAGAAGGATTATCGTTTCATAGATTTTTATTTTTAAACAATAAATCATAAGAAAATAAGTGCATGCTGTCATTATAATTTAATTTAATGTGCCTTTGGGAGGAAAATGATATTTTAAAGTGATGAAATCTACCAGCTAGATATGTATCTCCTCATTATTATCAGATATTTATGGAATACCTCCATGTGCAAAGTTCTCTGGTCAACTTTGGAATGGGGACATCAGATTCTGAATAGCCTAATCCTGATGAGATCTGTCTGAAGTCATAGTTATACCTTTACTGTTTCCACAGAGCAGAACGGAAATATCCTAGTTCTGCTATTAAATTAGAATTATAAAGTGATAAATTAAAATAACAGGGACACTCTAGCTATTTTTCTGGAACATGAGGCAACTTAATACTATAAATTCCTAAAAGCACACTGATTAGCCAATAATAATACAATTGGAAAATATCAGTAATGTATAGGGTACGTGTATCTCTGTCCCAGGTAGAAAGGCTCTTTTGGAGAATTAGTCTATGTTCCTGGAACTATCTACTCAGAGCAGTAAATTTATTCTGCTCCAATTCTATGGCCAATCTGATGGCACAGGAATCTAAAATCACCTGAATTTCTAGGATTTCTATGATACTGTTCTTTAAGTTATCATGTAGATACCCTACCATGATCTGCTTAAAGATCTGGCACTTTTCTTCTATCACCTAAATAGCAGTGTTTTTAGTAATGAAACTCAGGATTTAATCACTTTTGTATCAGATGATAATAGTTTTTTGAGTCAAAACTGAACTCTTTCATTGAAATTCGAATTTATAAATATTTTGGATGGATATCTTTTCAAGCAGAAGTGTACATTTAAAATTTTCCTTTATTCTCTTAAGTTGTTTTATACTTGTCAGAAGTAATTTTGCAGGGCAAGATATTGGATCAGTAGCCTGACTTGTTCAATGAACAATCATAAAAATTTTCAGTAGACATTTTACTTCTGTTGCAAAGTATCCATTTATTTCTGATAAGGTGGCTAAATGATAAATGAAACACAGTGTTAAGAAATCTAATATCTGGGTCTCATCTCAGGGGTATTTCTTATTTAAGTGAGAGGACTTAGTATGTCATTTAACTCTTAGAGGTTTGTTTCCTCATTCGTAAAATAGAGTAAATAATATTTTCCCTGATTATATCACATAAAGCTATTGAGAAAATAAAACACTTTAAAAACGTTAAAGCACTCTCAAAAATTATGTGTGTGTGTGAATGTATGTGTATGCATAAGTGATAGAAAATTAATAAACACATCCTTATTTTGTTGGAATACTGATTATTTATGGAAGTGAAACTTATTACTCTTTAGGAGTTTGAAAGAAAAAAACCAGGTTATAGGGCTTTAGACTTTCTTTGAGTGACATGAACAGAGCAAGGTCCATAGGTTTAATTTGCCTTCTTGGAAAGAGAAAAGCTGAAACCGTCAGGACCTAACATAGACTCTGAAGACATCTTGGCATTCATTGTATGTTTGACATTACATGATTTCTGAAGTTCTTTTTATTCTTCAAGGATTTTATAGCTATCCATCAATTTATCCCAGTTTTGTTTCCCAATAGCTGGTACAAAATTTGTGTTTCTTGGGGCTCCAAGTGAGTTAATGCATATTTGTCACAAATGCATTGTTTCCAAATTAATTTCACATCCGAAGTGCACACACTCTCCAATGTAGGAGGGATATAAAAGTAAACATTGTTTATGAGGCCAAATTTAAATAACATCATGTGGTCTTCCACAGGGATGACCAAAACTCTGATTCAAGATGACAGAAACAATGGCCGAAATTATTGCACCATATGGTACCACATTCTATGTTTGTTCTTACGATTTTTTACTATATATATTATGATTCCCCACATTGAATTGTCATTTTTAAACATAAAGTGAAATAGATATCTTACACAAATAACTCTTTTCAGGGATGCCATTCAGAAAATTGAATGCACAAAATAAAAAACAGTGACAAACATTTTAAAAGGGCATGGTGTTTTCTCATAATGGTTTTTGGAATATATTTGAAAAACACTGACACCTCTGCTTCTACTTCTTCTTTAGGCTTCTTTACCTGAAACAACTGATCTTCCGGAATTCTTTATTGCTTCTTACAAATGGCCTGGATGGACCCATGGCCCATTGGATCAAAAAAATTGTGCTGCATCCTGGGCTTTTTCTACTGCAAGTAATAAAATCATTTTAATTACTTCCTTATAAATCTCCCTTTGACTCTAGATCTTGGCATAGTAATTAAAAGGGTTTTTAATTTAGAACAGTTAAATATTAACATTTGGTCAATTTAAAATCTTACTCTGGCCAGAGAAAGCAGCCTGAAAATGATATAAAAATATGTTTTTACTCTGAAAATTGGTGTTTATTTTTAGCATCTAATTTTAAATAGAGAGTAGATCAAAAGAGCAGCAAAGAAGTTACCAAAATTTATTTGTTGTTTGAGAGTTAAGGCCAAATAATAAGAGTATAAAGTTCCTCTTTACCTATAGTACCATCTGTAATCCTAATATGTATATCACACAGACATATAATTCTTATGTTCTTTTTTCTTGATAAGATCTGCAAGAATATACTTAATTATTAAACTAGTAGATTTGATGTAAAGTAAGAATTCAGAACTAATAATAATGGATTAAATGGGTTTTATCTCATTTTAGATAAAAGCAACTATGTAGATTCTGACTCTAAAGTGATATAATTGATCTTCTAATAAGAGTAGTTTCCAAATTAGGATTGCTCTTGCTTCCACTGTGTGAGGAATACATACCTCTGTTGCAGCAACTTTCATATATTTTCACAAGTCCAGTAAATCGATATTCAGGTTAATCCCAAGATTTGGTCTCCAAATTATCCTCAAAAGCGTGTTGGTTGTATTACAGCAATTAAGACTAATATGACATTGATTGTCTACTATCAAAGATCAGTTTCATAAAACTGTGGTCTAGGCTTAAAAATAATTCCAAAAGAGTGGTCAAAAGACTAAGTACTGAAAGCATCATGAAATAAGTTCATAAGCTCTGAAGTGTTGCACTCCTTGGCACAGAGGAGTGCTGATCCTTTGTCTAAACATCATCACTTCATAGTATGAGCTAGTTCATTCTAGAAAAGATACATTTGGCTGAACTCACCTCTGGAGCATCTCCATCTGTTACCTCTACACTAATGCCTACTCCCCCAGTATAAACGTTCTCTTGACCTCTTTGAGCCCTATTCTAGTTGGGTGGGGACAGATTTAATCATATAAATCATTTGTCATTTTATGTTCATGTACTTAATGTATTACACCTCCTAGGGGTTATATAAGAATTTTACTTTAAGGTAGACCAGTATTTCCGAACATGTCTTAGGAAAGACATTGGTGGTAAAATACTGAAAGTAATTTACTAGGCTGATTTGGCCTGTGTACTCTGGTATGCCCAGGTCACAGCCCCATAGATGGCCTCAGCACAGGGCTAAGTCTGGATTTGTCCCTCTACCTAACAGATGACACAGTTTTGTATCCTGTGTATTCAATACATCAAATCAGGCTGATGCTATTTTTTTTTTTAATGTGTTAAGTAAAGAAGAGAATATTCTAGGGTCTCTTAAAGACCTAGAAAATTGTCAGGAGGTTGTAGTTAAAATAAGAAAAGTCTTTCAAAGAAGCTAAAAACTATAAAATGGGATAAATACAATTTTAAAATATACACACATATAAAAATATTGTTATGCAGCCAAATAAAATTCAAGCAAGATGTCAGAAGTTAATAGGTGAAGGAGTTTGAAATGGTGAGGGCAATACATACTGCAGAGCAAACTTGGAGACAGAATAAAATAAGCAGGGAAAATAATAGTGTGGGTCTCAGAGGTAAAGCCCAATGAAAGTTTTCAGAGAGAGAGTGGAAAGCAATTTGTTGAACTGAGTCATTCTTAAATCTTCTGACCTTTTCCAAGTATTTCAAGTGAATTTGGATTAAACCTTCATGAGATTCAGAAATGTCTGTAAAAAAGCAATGTATTGAAGATCATCACAATTTAAACCCTCATCCTTTAGTTGAAATCTACAGATTCATGGGGCTGGAGGGGATGTTAGAGGTCCCCTTTTTCAAGCCTTTGGTTTTGTAAAAGAGGCACAAAGAGGGGAAGTGACCTGACCAAAGTGAAAGGCGAGAAGTCTCGGAAGTGATTCCAGAAGCCAGGCTTCTGACTCCTTCGGTATTATTTGTGAAAGTCTTTTCTGAACCAAGAATAGTTACACTAACATTTAAAAAATATACTTGATTCTGAATGCTTGTACTGAAAGTTGAAGCATCAAAGAATTTCTATTTTCTTTTATGAAACAGGGAATTATTTTCTTGAGACTAAAAGAGATGGTGGTATAATGGCATTTGCTCTTATGAAATGTACCTAGCACAAAATAGATGGGAATTGAGAAGGAAGTAGGAGGATATAGATTCAACACACACTGAGTGTCTAAAATGTGCCAGCAATTACACTACAGAATTGTACATATGCTGTAGTTACATAAAAAACATGTATATGCAGAAATACATATGTAAAGGAATTATTTTAAAATGAATTATTTTAGAATAATTCTAAACTAGCATCTTGAGGGGTTTCAGTACACAGATAATTTTGATGAATGAAAACAATAACTTCTGAGAAAAGTGCATAGATAGAAGGAAGGTTATGACTTTGTTGCCTTTCATCAAAAGTAAGAGATTAAGAACAAGACTATATCAGGTCTCCAACAACAACAAAAAATCTGTACCAGAATATCACTGACTCCAATTTTCTTGTGATCTCAACACACATATTATCATGGTAGCATGATCAAAATGCTGACGTAGTAGTTTTCTGCCACTGGTTGATTCATTTCCCTAGTCTATTATTCTATGAGGACAGTATGATGACTCTTTTGGTTTTTGTTCATTGTTGCAATTTCTACTGCTTAGTCCTGTGCCTGTCACCTAGTAGGTGGTCAACAACTGTGTGTTGGGGAAAGGAACAAACTGATTAACAACAACCATGCTAGGGAATTATTTAAACAAATAGAGGGTTCAATCACAAAAGGTATATATATATATACACACATATATATATATATAACAAGGTGAATTCCACGTCTACTAAGATAAGATTAGGATCATAATGTTCAAGAAAATTGTAAGCATAAAAATGTGCTATGTAGCTTTTTGATAGTTTATAATGTAGATTCATGTTAGTCTCGATTAGTTTAAAAACCAAAGATTTAATTTATTCCAATACATCAGATTAACATGGATGAATTTCCAATTAATATTTCTATGATCAGTTTTTCTGATTTCCTGAGTTTAGTTACATTCACTTCAAAAATATATTTTAAGCCATGATTATATGTTTTAGGTACAGGAGATATAAATGTAAGATATGGCTCTTGCCCTCAAGGAGTTTCACTTGGCAAATTTCTTAATGAAAAATTCAGAAGTATATAGAACATGAAAGGAACAAGGAACTAGAGAAGTCTGTGAAGTTGGTAAGACAATGAAGCAATGCCAAAACTGGACAAAAACTGTAACTGAAATGATGACACAGTTGAATTTGTTGGAATACAGAGATATATTCATCACATTTAGCCTTGATTTTTAGTTACGTTAAGTTTCCAAGACTAGCTTAAGATTCAAACAAAAAGCGCTATGTAAATTCTTGGCAATACCATGTGTCACTTGACTATTAATCAATATTCTCTTTGAAACAGGTGTAGCAGCTGACCGCATAGCGATTCAGTCCAAAGGTCGATACACAGCCAACCTATCCCCTCAGAATTTGATCTCTTGCTGTGGCAAGAACCACCATGGATGCAACAGTGGAAGCATCGATAGGGCTTGGTGGTACCTGAGAAAACGTGGGTAAATAGCTGCCCAACACACGTCTCTAGGATTCTTAAGAGTGTGGCTTAGGTTAGAATAAGAAAACATATATATTAAGAGTTTCCCAAAAAATTTACAAATATATATGCTGTATCTATATAAACACATGGATTATATTTAAGTATATACTATATTTGGTATCTATTGAGATTATAAGCTATTGGAAACAACTGTTTGAAGAATGTATATATTTCTAGCTAAATTAATGAAGAGTCAAGTAAGCATTGTCTTCTTGTGGCTCTGACCCAAATGGTTCTACTGAGTTGCCACGGAAGGAGAAGAGTAGTTGACATTGCTGATACCTCTCTTGAGAACTTTAGTTCCCCAAGTAGATGAATAAATAATCCCAGGTAAAAATTAGGTTAAGAATCAGAGGAATAACATAAAAACGTCCTGTATAGTTGCCACAACTCATGAACATCATTGTCACTATCCATCCTATCTGATGAGAAGAGGCAGGTTGCATTTCTTTATGCTCATGTAGTCTGATACTCACACAGCATCCTCTGTCACCTATAAGAACTAATCTACTTAAAAGCTGAGATATCTGTCTAAGGAAACTGCAGCTGATAACTAGTAGTAGATGTATGTGCTGCCCCTGTGTTCTTTCCTCCTCCACTGAGTGATCTGGGTCTGCTACAGAGAAGTTAGGTGCTATGAGAGAGTGGGTGTTAGGAATTTTATATAAAGTCCTTTAAAATGTTTTTCTTATGTTTTGCCTAATAAGATGGTGCTTAGAATGGACAACTTGGGCTAATACCTTCCTGGTGTAGTAGTGCTTGGTTGGCCTCTGTTTTGTACTATAATAAAAATTAAAGCCTTTTAGGAGTTTAAAAATATAACATGAGAGTCAGTGAAATCTTATTGTATTAGTCTGGTCAGGTTAACATAACAAAATGTCATAGACTGTGTGGCCTGAACAACAGGCACTTGTTTCCCACAGTTCTGGAGACTGAGAAACCCAAGACTGGGGTGTTAGTCAGTTCAGTTCCTGGTGAGAACACTCCTCCTGGCTTGTCTTCTCGTCATGTCCTCATCTGGCAGAGGGAGAGCGCTAGTGTCTTTTCCTGTTATAAGGGCACTGATCCCAGCATGAGGGCCCCACCCTTATGACTTCATTTAAAGCTAATTTTCTCCCAAAGACCCCCATCTCCTGATACCATCACATGGCAGTTAGGGTTTCAACATATGAATTTGGGCTGACACACTTCAATCCATAGTCCTCATTGTCCCCAAGTTGAGACCTTTTTAGGAAATGGCTTTGTTTTCATCATGCTCCTTTGCTCAGATTCTCTTACTTTTTTGAACACTATTGAATTTTCTTGAGGCAATTCTACCAGATAATTCCATGGCCAGCTCAACATTGACTATCCATAAAATCAATTCCATTGTTTTATTTTCCTTACTACCTGCTTCTATATTCAATAAATTATGTTAGATTTGGATCCAAATAATTTGTACTTTTCAATGTTCAATTTCAAAATAAGAAATCAAAATTATTTTATTGTTTGTATAATGTATATATCTGATAACTTTCTACCTTATTAACTTTAATACTATGTTAGTATATACAATTCCTTCTAAAGTATCATGAACTACAGACACATAATAATTGAAGTCTTATGAGAAGGTATCTATAACTTAATAAAAATGTAAAAAAAAACCCTTAATTCTAAAACTTACATAATTTATCAGAATATTACATCTGAGTATGATAAAGTTCATTCTCTTTCACATTAAATTTGGCTCTTCTACATTATCATTATAGATGCAGACTTAAGGAGTCCTTCCCCTATTAATATTACCACAGATTTAATTGATGAACAGTTTTCATCTTCGGAAAATTCTATTCAGTAGATAAATTTATTTATTATAATGGATTTGAGCAAGATTTTAAAGTATTAAAAAAATGATATAAATGAACTTATTTATAAAACAGAAATAGACTCACAGATTTAGAGAAGGAATTTATGGTTACCGGGGGAAAGGGGTACAGGGGAGGGATAGATTGGGAGTTTGGGATTGACATGTACACACTGCTATATTTAAAATAAAATGCCTTTCCATGAAAAAAAAATTATAATGAAGAAATAGGAATGGGGTGGGGAACAGTTAATATGATTGAACGACTATGTTCAATGTCATTAAACTTGCATGTACATAGCCAGAATAATTTACAAATGTTTTATTCAGTAAAATTGCATATAGATAGGTAACTATGGCATTTTCCTAAGTATTACTTTGACATCTTTGCTTATTCCTCATAGACTGGTATCCCATGCATGCTATCCACTTTTCAAGGATCAAAATGCTACCAATAATGGCTGTGCCATGACAAGTAGGTCTGATGGGCGGGGAAAGCGACATGCCACCAAGCCCTGTCCCAACAGCATCGAGAAATCCAATAGGATCTACCAATGTTCTCCTCCGTACAGGGTCTCTTCCAATGTAAGTCTGAATCGCAAGAATTAGAAAGAGTTAACTTTCTCAAAAATATATACTACTGTTATTAAAACTATTTAAAAACTAGTATATTCTAAAATAATGCTATGCTTTCAGGTATAATTTTTGATATTCTTAAGATGTCTATTAAAGACCTCCAATTTGGGTATAATTTTTGATCTTTGTAGTATTAGCAGTCCAAATGATTGCCTTAAATTCAAAAATGCCCATGGAAATAAAGTTTTATAATTTTATGTATATATATGTATATATATATATATACATATATATATATATATAAATACTTGACAGATAAAAGCTACAGCAAAACCTTTTTCACTGACTTTTTTGTGATAGTAGCTCATTTTATCAATCCTTTGCCTTACTCCACAGAATAATTGAAACAGACACAGTCATAATGGAAAAAAGATTCTCTTGGATTCCAGTTTGTCATGTTAAAAGCCTAGGAAAATTGTACTCCACTGTATCAGTGTCAGCAAGACATTCTCATTTTCAGAATAGTTGAAACTTCAATCGCTTCCAGATACCTATAGAATACAGTTTGACATTTTTACCATGACATACAGGGCTTCATGATTTGGTTCTGACCTACTGCTTTCACAGATTAATTTCCCACCAGGTTCTAACCCACCCCCCACCTGCCCATAATGCTCCTGGTAAGTTGACCTGCTGTCTGCTCCCCAGGTGCACCATGACCATGCTTCTCTACTTAGCCAGGTGATGATTCCTCTCACCCAAATGGTTATCCCACCTACTTCCATGTCAAGGAAGTAGGTCAAAATTTCATCTTCTTTGAGAAGTTTTTTCTTGACTCCTAGGCAGAACCAATGTCCCTTTCTTGTTTGCATCCATGGCACTTTGTGCTTGTCTCTGTAATAAAACTTAGTATCTCATAATGCAATTAGTTTTGTTAGTGCCTGTCTATTCCACCAAAATGCAAATGTCTTCAGGACAGAGGCAAGGTCAATATTTTTTTCTGTCCTAGTTTCTTGTCTTTACTCTGATCAATGTGCTCACATTTATATGAATAAATGAATGAATGACCTGCCTCTTTCCTAAGGGTTGCATTACACAGGGGACAACAGAGAAATATTTGTATGCTAAAATTGAGGAACCTCACTATCTTCTGGGATCACTTTTGTGATCCTAAGAATGGAGATGACACTAATCTCTACTGATAAACAGAGCTTTAACTGAATTAGTTTTCCTTTGTGACCATAAACATCTTTGTATTTTTCTTCATTCCAAAATTATTGTTAGTGGTAAGAGTCATTGAAACGTGTGTGTGTCTTGTCTTTAGCAACTTCATCAATGTGGCAGTTCACATGTATTTCAAAAGATGATTAAGAGTAAATTGCAAGTGGTCAAGGCACACTGGGTTGCATAATTCCTAAACTGATTGTACAGTACCTAACATTACACACCAAACAATAGGTTTAGTGTGCTCTGATAACAGAAATGATGCTCACTGATTTTTTTCCTTCCAGGAAACTGAGATAATGAAAGAAATCATGCAAAATGGACCAGTTCAAGGTAAGCTTGGTTGAAATATGGTTGTGTCTTATTTATTCCTTTAATAAACAACATTACATTTTAGCTCCTGTATAAAAAGCTTAATAAATGATAGAAATTTTTTACTTTTAGATTACTCTTAAGGATTCAGTGGTTGTAAGACCAAAGTAATTATAGGAGATACACTCACCTAATAACCTAATTAGCTGACCTTTTATTTGAAGAAGATAAACTCATTCATACATTGAATTCTTAAACGAATGTTAATGACACATTGGATGAAAGTCTGCTAAGTGTATCCAAAGTGATCGTGGATCCAAAAGACATTCGAACAGGAAATACTAACTGATAGAGTTCATTTAATTGTTTACTTATATTTAGGACTCATACATAATGTTAGAAATTTTCTCACTTTGGTTTAAATGGATTAGGTAATGGATTGAAAAAAAAATCAAGGTTTAGCAGTAGAAACAAAGTGGACACTTTAATTTTTTTATAAACTCAAAAGAAATCGAATAGGCCAGTATAATTTTTGTGTTTTATAACATGCATTCCATTTTGATCAATTTTGTAAATGTGTTATGTATGGTAAACTAACAGTAAGTAAGGAAATAATATACTGACTTTCTGTCTATTGATTTTGATATGAAGATATTATTTCTGATACATAGTTCCTCTGCTTACCTATTTGATTTGATTTTGCACCAATGGCATGAATAAAAATAGGTTCACAGTGTATATTTTCTATGCTAAACACTGCATTGAAATTCTTGGAAAAACAAAACCAGTGAGGCCTAAAATAGAAATTCAGGGTGTGAATACTGAAAGGCCCATAATATAGTATCAATGCAGTGGAATTGATAAATAAATTAAAGAACTTGGTTAAACATAACAAAATTAAATTGAAAACATCTGATATATACCCAAGGAGCTATTGGCCAAAATGTATTTTTGTTTTTCTGAATGCTGGCCTAATTAGTACTGGTTCAACATTTGCAGGAACCACAGATTTTAAAACTGTGATGGAAGGATTTTTATTGATCTTTATCATCACTTAACATTTATTGGAAAACCAAAACTTACTCTAATCATGCCCTGAATTTAACTTTTAAAATCCTGAAACAATACACAAAAACTGAAACAAATAAAGAGAAATTTTTTTCCTCCTTACAGTTGTGTAATTTTTGAAGGCTGGTAAAATAACAGGGGAATTCATATGTAATTTAAATATATGCTTTGTTAAGTGGAGTTTATGTGACAAATTTGAAGGAACACAGGCATTTGAAGTCAAGGCTGAATTTGAAATTCCAGTTTTGACATTTGCAACTTAAATGACTTTGGTCAAGTTATTTAAACCTCTCTGAATCTACAATAGTTATATTACTGTTTCAAGTTTCTCTCTCTCTCTTTCTTTTAATCAGTCAAAAGAAACTTGCATCATAATGATTTAAAATTGAGAACACCTTAGGTTTATTGTATGGTCAAATATATAAGTGGTCATGAATTTTACATAATGAATCAAAAATAAAGAAATAAAATTTGTAAATAATAATGTTGAAATTCAGATTATTCAACATGTATGTAACAAATGTTTGCTGAGAACGTTCCTCCTGCCAGCCTGAACCAGGATCATGAGATAGAGCTCACCGTCCTACCCTCAGGTGTGTCATAATTCTGTGTAATAAGTTTGCTGCTATTCTCCAGAAGTATAATTGCACTACAGTAGTTTATGTACTTATATGTTGATCAAGTTCATCAAGTCTATTTTGGTGTCAGAAACTCAAGGAAGGATCCGTCTTCAAGTTAATTGTCATGGTGCCTCACTCATGTTTCTTTTGTTTACAGTGGTATTTTTCCACATTGAAGAGTATATTTTATTCACAGTGCTTAGAATTGAGAAAAGCTAATGGAGTCAATGATTCTATGGAAGAGAAAACCAATAGCAATATTTCACACTTTTATAAATGCTGGTTGCCTCATCTTGCTGTCAATGCAACATGGTTGTCTACATATTGTTGCCTGGGCTAATGTACAGGACTTTCTCCTGCTTGGTACAAAAGAATGTAAAAGGCAATAGAATTCTGAATAAATAATACCATGTGCATTCTTCTGAAATCTATAGAATTAAAAATAAGTTTATGTACTGGAAAGAGAACAAAAGAAAAGATCTGCATAGCGTACAGTTATATAAATTCTTGAAATCCTATGGAAAGGTGTTTTAAAGTAAATAAAGAAGATTTAACCTCTTTTGAGAATATTTAGACAGCAACAGAAAAGGCATGAAACATTAATAAATGAAATAAAAAGTGGAATCAAAAGTAATATTTGACTTTGGAAGAGAAGCTTCATTTTAGTATCTATCAAAATTTTTCTTATTTTATTCAAAATGTACATCAAACTAAGACAAGCATTGTGCACAGTTGTCAAGGTATACTTAACTAGCCCAACTAAAAATATTTTCAATTCAAGTCTTCAAAAGGAGAAGTTTAAAGTGTTCACCCTGAATTGCCCAAGCCCTTCAATAAAACAGCACACAATACAGAAAAGAAATAATCTAGGTGAGGGAAGGAAGGAGAGTTTTATGAAGTATAAGCTCTTTCTTTCTAAACAATACACTATTGGCTTAGTTCTTCAGAGCTGCCGGGATGCAATCTTGTCAGAGTATTCTTTGGCCAAGGGTTTGCTTTTTATTCAAACTCACCAAGGAAAGTTTTGTATTGACTTCCAAGGATGAAGGACAATTATTTTACACCCTGTTTGCTAGGTTCACACTTTGCTGCTACTTAATTGGAATTTAAAGAGACTTGTGGAGAAGCCCAAGAAGCCCAAGAAATAGTGATCATCAGTCAAGAGTAGTGGGCTTCTTGCAAGGTCTCAGTTCCTGGTAATTGTGCTTCTGTCAATTAAAAATAGATGGCGGGTGGTTCAAGATGGCAGAGTAGAAGGACATGCTCTCACTCCCTCTTGCGAGAACACCAGAATCACAACTAACTGCTGAACAATCATCAACAGGAAGACACTGGAACTCACCAAAAAAGATACCCCACATCCAAAGACAAAGAAAAAGACAAAATGAGATGGTAGGAGGGGCGCAATCACAATAAAAGCAAATCCCATAACTGCTGGGTGGGTGACTCACAAAGTGGAGAACACTTATACTACAGAAGTGCACCCACTGGAGTGAAGGTTCTGAGCCCCATGTCAAGCTTCCCAACCTGGGGTTCCAGAAATGAGAGGAGGAATTCCTAGAGAATCAGACTTTGAGGGCTAGTGGGATTTGACTGCAGGTCTTCGACAAGACCTGGGGGAAACAGAGACTCTACTCTTGGAGGACACACATAAAGTAGTGTGTGCATTGGAACCCAGGGAAAGGAGCAGTGACCCCAGGGGAGACTGAACCAGAACTACCTGCTAGTGTTGGAGGGTCTCCTGCAGAGGTGGGGGTGGCTCTGTCTCACCGTGAGTGCAAGGACAATGGCAGCAGAAGTCTTGGAAGTACTCCTTGGCATAAGCCCTCACAGAGTCTGCCATTAACCCCACAAAAGAGCCAGGGTAGGCTCCAGTATTGGGTTGCCTCGAGCCAAACAAACAACAGGGAGGGAAACCAGCCCCACCCATGAGCAGTCAAGTGGATTAAGGTTTTACTAAGCTCTGCCCAACAGAGAAACAGCCAGCTCTACCCACCACCAGTCCTTCCTATCAGGAAACATACACAAGACTCTTAGATAGCCTCATCCAACAGAGGGCAGACAGCAGAAGCAAGAAGAACTACAATCCTGCAGCCTGTGGAGCAAAAACCACATTCAAAGAAAGATAGACAAGATGTAAAGGCAGAGGGCTATGTACCAGATGAAGGAACAAGATAAAACCCCATAAAAACAACTAAATGAAGTGGAGATAAGCAATCTTCCAGAAAAAGAATTCTGAATAATGATAGTGAAGATGATCCAGGACCTCAGAAAAAGAATGGAGGCAAAGATGGAGAAGATGCAAGAAATGTTAAACAAAGATCTAGAAAAATAAAGAGCAAACAAACAGAAATGAACAATACAATAACTGAAATGAAAAATACACTAGAAAGAATCAATAGAAGAATAACTGAGGCAGAAGAATGGATAAGTGACCTGGAAGACAGAATGGTGGAATTCACTGCTGTGGAACAAAATAAAGAAAAAAGAATGAAAAGAAATGAAGACAGACTAAGAGACCTCTGGGACAACATTAAACGCAACAACATTAGCATTATAAGGGTCCCAGAAAGAGAATAGAGAGAGAAAGCTCCCAAGAAAATATTTGAAGAGATTATAGTTTAAAATTTCCCTAACATGGGAAAGAAAAGAGCCATCCAAGTCTGGGAAGTGCAGAGAGTCCCATACAGGATAAACTCAAGGAGAAACACGCCAAGACACATAATAATCAAATTGGCAAAACTTAAAGACAAAGAAAAATTATTGAAAGCAGGAAGGGAAAAACGACAAATAACATACAAGGGAATTCCCATACGGTTAGCAGCTGATTTCTCTGCAGAAACTCTTCAAGTCAGAAGGGAGTGGCATGACATACGTAAAGTGATGAAAGGGAAGAACTTACAAACACGATTACTCTACCTGGCAAGGATCTCATTCAGATTCAGTGGAGAAATCAAAAACTTTACAGACAAGAAAAGCTAAGACAATTCAGCACCATCAAACCAGCTCTACAACAAATGCTAAAGGAACTTCTCTAAGTGGGAAACACAACAGAAGAAAAGGACCTACAAAAACAAACCGAAAACAATTAAGAAAATGGTAATAGGAACATACATATTGATAATTACCTTAAACGTGAAAGGGTTAAATGCTCCATCCAAAAGACACAAGCTTGCTGAATGGATACAAAAACAAGACCCATATATATGCTATCTACAAGAGACCCACTTCAGACTTAGGGACACATACAGACTGAAAGTGAGGGGATGGAAAAATATATTCCCTGCAAATGGAAGTCAAAAGAAAGCTGTAGTAAAAATACTCAGATAAAATAGACTTTAAAATAAAGAATATTACAAGGGACAAGGAAGGACACTACATAATGATCAAGGGATCAATCCAAGAAGAAGATATAAAAATTATAAATATATATGCACGCAACATAGGAGCACCTCAATAAATAAGGCAACTGCTAACAGATATAAAAGAGGAAATTGACAGTAACACAATAACAGTTGGGGGCTTTAACACCTCACTTACACCAATGGACAGATCATCCAAATGGAAAATTCATAAGGAAACACAAGTTTTAAATGACACAATAAACCAGGTGGATTTAATTCATATTTATAGGACATTCAATCCAAAAACAGCAGGTTACACTTTCTTCTCAAATACGTACGGAACATTCTCCAGGATAGACCACATCTTGGGTCATAAATCAAGCCTTAGTAAATTTAAGAAAATTGAAATCATATCAAGCATCTTTTATGACCACAATGCTATGAGATTAGAAATCAATGACAGGGAAAAAAATGTAAAAAACACAAACACATGGAGGCTAAACAATACGTTACTAAATAACCAAAAGATCACTGAAGAAATCAAAGAGGAAATTGAAAAATACCTAGACACAAATGACAATGGAAACACGATGATCCAAAACATTAGGGATGCAGCAAAAGCAGTTCTAAAAGGGAAGTTATAGCTATACAAGCCTGTCTCAAGAAACAAGAAAAATCTCAAATAAACAATCTAACGTTACACCCAAAGGAACTAGAGAAAGAAGAATAAACAAAGTGCAAAGTTAGCAGAAGGAAAGAAATCATAAAGATCAGAGCAGAAATAAATGAAATAGAAACAAAGAAAACAAAAACAAAAATCAATAAAACTAAAAGCTTGTTCTTTGACAAGATAAACAAAATTGATAAACCTTTAGCCAGACTCACCAAGAAAAAGAGAGAGAGGATTCAAATCAATAAAACTGGAAATGAAAAAGGAGAAGTTACAACAGACACTGCAGAAATACAGAGCATTTTAAGAGACTACTACAAGCAACTCTACGCCAATAAAATGGACAACCAGGAAGAAATGGACAAATTCTAGAAAGGTATAACCTTCCAAGACTGAACCAGGAAGAAATAGAAAGTATGAACAGATCAATCACAAGTAATGAAATTGAAACTATGATTAAAAATCTTCCAACCAACAAAAGTCCAGGACCAGATGGCTGCAAAGGTGAATTCTGTCAAACACTTAGAGAAGAGCTAACACCCATCCTCCTCAAGCTCTTCCAAAAAATTCCAGAGGAAGGAACACTCTCAAACTTATTCTATGAGGCCGCTATCACCCTGATACCAAAACCAGACAAAGATACTATAAAAAAAGAAAATTACAGACTAATGTCACTTATGAATATAGATGCATAAATCCTCAACAAAATACTTGCAAACAGAATCCAACCACAAATTAAAAGGATCATACACCATGGTCAAGTGGGATTTATCCCAGGGATGCAAGGATTCTTCAATATACGCAAATCAATCAATGTGATATGCATATTAACCAACTGAAGAATAAAAACCATATAATCATCTCAGTAGATGCATAAAAAGCTTTTGACAAAGTTCAGCAACATTTATGATAAAAACTCTCTAGAAAGTGGGCATAGAGGAAACCTACCTCAACATAATAAAAGCCATATATGGCAAACCCACAGCGAGCATCATACTCGATGGTGAAAAATTGAAAGCATTTCCTCTAAGATTAGGAACAAGACAAGGATGTCTACTCTCACCACTATTATTCAACATAGTTTTGGAAGTCCTAGCCATGGCAATCAGAGAAGAAAAAGAAATGAAAGGAATACAAATTGGAAAAGAAGAAGTAAAGTGTCACTGTTTGCAGATGACATGGTAGTATACATAGAGAATCCTAAAGATGCCACAGAAAACTACTAGAGCTAATCAATGAATTTGGTAGTTGCAGGATACAAAATTAATGCACAGAAATCTCTTGCATTCCTATATACTAATGATGAAAAATGTGAAAGAGAAATTAAGGAAACACTCCCATTTACCATTGCAACAAAAGAATAAAATACGTAGGAATAAACCACCTAGGGAGACAAAATACCTGTATGCAGAAAACTATAAGACACTGCCTAAAGAATTTAAAGTTGATACCAGCAGATGGAGAGATATACGATATTCGTGGTTTGGAAGAATGAATATTGTGAAAATGACTATACTACTCAAAGCAATCTACAGATTCAATGCAATCCCTATCAAATTACCAAAGGCATTTTTTACAGAACTTGAACAGAAAATTTAAAATTTGTATGGAGAAAAAAAGACCCCAAATAGCCAATGCAGTCTTGAGGGAAAAAAAGCAGAGCTAAAGGAATCAGACTCCCTGACTTCAGACTATAGTACAAAGCTACATTAATCAAGACAATATGGTACTGGCACAAAAACAGAATATAGATCAATGGAACAGGATTGAAAGCCCAGAGATAAACCCATGTACCAAAGTCAACTAATCTATTACAAAGGAGGCAAGGACATACAATGGAGAAAAGACAGTGTCTTCAATAAGTGGTGCTGGGAAAACTGGACAGCTAGATGTAAAAGAATGAAGTTAGAATACTCCTTAACACCATACACAAAAATAAACTTGAAATGGATTAAAGCCCTAAATGTAAGGCCAGACACTATAAAACTCTTAGAGGAAAGCATAGGAAGAACACTCTTTGACATAAATCACAGCAAGATATTTTTTGATCCACCTCCCAGAGTAATGGAAATAAAACCAAAAATAAACAAATGAGACCTAATGAAACTTAAAAGCTTTTGCACAGCAAAGGAAAACATAAACAAGACCAAAAGACAACCCTCAGAATGGGCGATAATATTTGCAAACGAATCAATGGACAAAGGATTAATATCCAAAATATATAAACAGCACATGCAGCTCAATATTAAAAAACAAACAACCTAATCCAAAAATGGGCAGAAGACCTAAATAGACATTTTCTCCAAAGAAGACATACAGATGGCCAAGAAGCACATGAAAAGCTGCTCAACATCACTAATTATTAGAGAAATGCAAATCAAAATTACAATGAGGTATCACCTCACACCGGTTAGAAAAGGCATCATCGGAAAACCTACAAACAACAAATGCTGGAGAGGGTGTGGAGCAAAGGGAACCCTCTTGCACTGTTGGTGGGAATGTAAATTGATACATCCACTATGGAGAACAGTATGGAGGTTCCTTAAAAAACTAAAATAGAATTACCATATGACCCAGCACCCAGAGAAAACTATAGTTCAAAAAGACACATACACCCCAATGTTCATTGCAGCACTATTTACAATAGCCAGGTCATGAAAGCAACCTAAATGCCCATTGACAGATGAATGGATAAAGAAGATGTTGTAAATATATAGAATGGAATATTACTCAGCCATAAAAAGGAACGAAATTTGGTCATTTGTTGAGACGTGGATGGATCTAGAGACTGTCATACAGAGTGAAGTAAGTTAGAAAGAGAAAAACAAATATCGTATATTAACGCATATATGTGGAACTTAGAAAAATTGTACAGATGAACTGGTTTGCAGGGCAGAAATTGAGACACAGATGTAGAGAACAAATGTATGGACACCAAGGCAGAAAGTGGTGGAGGGTGGGGTGTGTGTGATGAATTGGGTGATTGGGATTGAGATGTATACACTGATGTGTATAAAATTGATGACTAATAAGAACCTGCTATATAAAAAAATAAATAAAAGAAAATTCAAAAATTAAAAATAAAATAAAATGTGTGCAAGAGGAAAAAAAAATGATGATGAGGTGAAGAGTCAAGGTGGTGGTGTGGGAAGATGCAGAGTTAGTGTCTCCTCACAACTAGTGTCTCATCACAACTAGTCTGCCGGTCACGGTCAGGGACTCTGACCCCCAGGGAGATGGGAGGAATTCCAAAATGAACCGGTAGGACATAGGGGGGACCGTAGGTGGAGGAGAAATAGAGGCCAGACAAGATCAGCCTCCCTGAGGCCAGGGAGATCAGGAGAAGCAGGTGGGATGGACTCTCTGGGAAGAGCGAGAGAGGAGCTGAGGGCGATCACCTGGTCCATTCGGGCAGTGAAGCCTGCTGAGTTCTGAAGCCGCTTCCCCCACCCCCATCCAAAGCCCCATCCAGGCCTCTTGGGTCCTGGGGGCTTAGGAGGGAGGCTGGGGAGATCCGGAGAGGCAGGTGAGAGAGGCCCTGCAGGAGAAGAAGAGGGCAATTGCCTGGCCCACTCAGGCATAGGGAGCCTGCTGAGCTCCCTGCCCAGTTCCTTGCCCTCAAAACCCCCCTTCCCTCACCCTCCCCCCACCAGCTGCATTGGTCCTGGGGGCATAGGAGGGAGGCTGGGGAGATCAGGACAGGCAGGCGGGAGGAGCCCTCCCAGACCACAGATCAGAGGTGCAGGAGAGGAGAGGAGGGCATTTGTCCTGCCCTCTCGAGCCCAGGAAGACTGCTAGCCCCCCAGGTCAGGTTCCCTCTCCCTGAGACTGGGCTGGGTAGCATGCCTGGGCCCCTTTTGTTCCTTGAACCTAAGCCCCACCCCCCACATCTCCCAGGGCCTTTTCCAGCCCTGTGGGTCTTGAGCATTGGCCCCGCCCAATACCCAAACCTCACCCTTGCTTAGGCCACACTCTCCACAGCCAAGGCCTTTATCCCCCCACCGGTTTTTGTTTTTCCATTCCCTCCTCCTCTTTTTTTTTTACTGTGGTACTGATGTAACTTCCAGTTATTGATTCATCTATATTTTTATTTTAAAGTTTTTCAAACATATCTATTGTTTCCGATTGTAATTTTATTTTTTACTTTGTTATTTCTCTTGCTCTTTTTTTTTTTTTTTTTTTTTGCCACACCACACAGCTTGCAGGATCTTGATTTATGACTGTGTGGTTGGGGAGAAGCTCCTGTGGTGGGAGCTCCGAGTCTGAACCACTGGACTAACAGAGAACCTCCAACTCCAGGGAATATTCATTGGAGAGAGGTCTCACAGAGTACCTCATCTCAGCACCAAGACCCAGCTCTACCCAACAGCCTAGAAACTCCAGTGCTGGAAGCTTCAGACCAAATAGCCAGTAAGACAGAAACACAATCACACTCATTAAAAAAAAAAAAAAAATTAGATGGCAAAAAAATATGTCACAGATGAAGGAGCAAGGTAAAAACCTATAAGACCAAGTAAATGAAGAGAAATAGGCAGTCTACCTGAAAAATAATTCAAAGTAATGATAATACAGACAATCCAGAATCTCAGAAATAGAATGGAAGCATGGATTGAGAAAATACAAGAAATGCTTAACAAAGATCTAGAAGAACTAAAGAACAAACAAACAGATGTGAACAACACAATAACTGAAATGAAAACTACAACAGAAGGAATCAATAACAGAATAATGGAGGCAGAAGAACAAATAAGTGAGCTGGAAGACAAAATGGTGGAAATAACTGCCAAGGAGCAGAATAAAGTAAAAAGAATGAAGACAAGCTCAGAGACCTCTGGGACAACACTAAATGCACTGACATTTGAATTATAGGGGTCCCAGAAGAAGAGAAAAAGAAAGAGTCTGAGAAAATATTTGAAGAGATTATACTGGAAAACTTCCTTAACATGGGAAAGGAAATAGTCACCCAAGTCCAGGAAGCACACAGAGTTACATAAAGGATAAACCCTAGGAAAAACACAGCAAGACACACATTAATCAAACTAGCAAAAATTAAATTCCAAGAAAAAATATTAAAAGTGGCAAGGGAAAAACAAAAATTAACGTACAAAGGAATCCCCATAAGGATAACAGCTGATTTTTCAGTGGAAACTCTGCAGGCCAGAAGGGAGTGGCAAGATATACTTAATGTGATGAAAGAGAAAAATCTACAACCAAGATTACTCTACCCAGCAAGGGTCTCCTTCAGATTCAATAGAGAAGTCAAAAGTTTTTCAGACAAACAAAAACTAAGAGAATTCAGCACCATCAAACCAGCTTTACAACAAATGATAAAGAAACTTCTCTAAGCAGGAAACACAAGAGAAGGAAAATACCCACAAAAACAAACCCCAAACAATTAAGAAAATTGTAATAGTAACATACATACTGATAATAACCTTAAATGTAAATGGATTAAATGCCCCAACCAAAAGACACAGACTGGCTGAAGGGATACAAAAACAAAACTCATATATATGCTGTCTACAAGAGACCCACTGCAGACCTAGGGACACATACAGACTGAAAGTGAAGGGATGGAAAAAGATATTCCATGCAAATGGAAATCAAAAGAAACCTGGAATAGCAACACTCATATCAGATAAAATAGACTTTAAAATAAAGACTGTTACAAGAGATAAGGAGGGACACTACATAATGATCAAAGGATCAATCCAAGAAGATATAACAACTATAAATATTTATGCACCCAACATAGGAGCACCCCAATACATAAGGCAAATGCTAACAACCATGAAAGAAGAAATCGACAGTAACACAATAATAGTAGGGGACATTAACACCCCACTTACACCAATGGACAGATCATCCAAACAGAAAATAAATAAGGAAACACAAGCTTTAAATGACACAATAGACCAGATAGAACTAATAGATATTTATAGAACATTCCACCCAAAAGTGTCAGAATACACTTTCTTCTCAAGTGCACGTGGAACATTCTCCAAGATGGATCACATCTTGGGTCAAAACTCAAGCCTCAGAAAATTTAAGAAAATTGAAATCATATCAAGCATCTTTTCTGACTACAACTTTATGAGATTGGAAATCAATTGCAGGAAAAAACTGTAAAAAAAGCAAATACCTGGAGGCTAAATAGTGCACTACTAAATAACCAAGAGATCGCTGAAGAAATCAAAGAAGAAATTTAAAAAATACATAGAAACAAATGACAATGAAAACATGATGACCCAAAACCTATGGGATGCAGCAAAAGCAGTTCTATGAGGGAAGTTTATAGCAATTCAATCTCACCTCAAGAAACAAGAAAAATCACAAATAAAAAATGTAACCCTACACTTAAAACAACTAGGGAGAGAAGAACAAAGAAAATCCAAAGTCAACAGAAGGGAAGAATAGAGATCAGAGCAAAAATAAATGAAATAGAAACAAAGAAAACAATAGCAAAGATCAATAAAACTAAAAGTGCGTTCTTTGAGAAGAAAAACAAAATTGATAGACCCTTAGCCAGACTCATTAAGAAAAAAAGGGAGAGGATACAAATCAATAAAATTAGAAATGAAAAATAGGAAATCACTACTGACACTGTAGAAATCAAAGGATTATAAGAGACTACTATAAAGAACTATATGCCAATAAAATAGACAACCATGGAGAAATGGACAAGTTCTTGGAAAGGTACAATTTTCCAAGACTGAACCAGGAAGAATTAGAAAATATAAACAGACCAATAAAAAGTAATGAAATTGAAACCATAATTAAAAATCTTCCAACAAACAAAAGTCCAGGACCAGATGGCTTCACAGGCAAATTCTATCAAACATTCAGAGAAGAGCTAACAGTGACACTTCTCAAACTCTTCCAAAAAATTGCAGAGGGAGAAACACTCCCAAATCCATTCAATGAAGACACCATCACCCTGACACCAAAACCAGAAGAAGATATCACAAAAAAGAAAATTATAGACCAATATCACTGATGAACATAGGTGCAAAAATCCTCAACAAAATACTAGCAAACAGAATCCAACAGCACATTAAAAGGATCATACACCATGATCAAGTGGAATTTATCCCAAGGATGCAAGGATTCTTCAATAGACACAAGTCAATCAATGTGATACACCACATTAACAAATTAAGGAATAAAAACCATATGATCATCTCAATAGATGCAGAAAATCTTTTGACAAAATTCAATACCATTTATGATAAAAACTCTCTAGAAAATGAGCATAGAGGGAACCTACCTCAACATAATAAAGGCCATATATGGCAAACCCACAGCAAGCATCATACTCAATGGTGAAAAATTGAAAGTATTTCCACTAGGATCAGGAACAAGCCAAAGATGTCCACTCTCACCACTATTATTCAGCATAGTTTTGGAAGTCCTAGCCACAGCAATCAGAGAAAAAAAAGAAAAGAAAGGAATGCAAATTGGAAAAGAGGAAGTAAAACTGTCACTATTTGCTGACGACATGATACTATACAGAGAAAATCCTAAAGATGCCCCCAGAAAACTACTAGAACTAATCAATGAATTTGGTAAGGTTGCAGGATACAAAATTAATGCACAGAAATCTCTGCCATTCCTACACACCAACAATGAAAAATCAGAAAGAGAAATTAGGGAAACACTCCCATTTACCATTGCAACAGAAAGAATAAAATACCTAGGAATAAACCTGCCTAAGGAGGCAAAAGACTTGTACTCAGAAAACTATAAAACATTGATGAAAGAAATCAAAGATGACATAAACAGATGGAGAAATATACCATGTTCTTGGATTGGAGGAATCAATATTGTGAAAATGACTATACTACCCAAAGCAATCTACAGATTCAGTGCAATCCCTATCAAACTACCGATGGCATTCTTCACAGAATTAGAACAAAAAATCTTACAATTCGTATGGAAACAGAAAAGACCTCAAATTGCCAAAGCCATCTTGACAAAGAAAAACGGAGCTGGAGGAATCAGGCTCTCTGACTTCAAACTATACCACAAAGCTACAGTAATCAAGACAATATGGTACTGGCCCAAAAACATAAATATAGATCAATGGTACAGGATAGACTGCCCAGAGATAAGCCCACACACATACGGACACCTAATTTATGACAAAGGAGGCAAGAACATACAATGGAGAAAAGACAGCCTCTTCAATAAGTGGTGCTGGGAAAACTGGACAGCTACATGTAAAAGAATGAAATTAGAACACTACCTAACACCAGACACAAAAATAAACTCCAAATGGATGTAAGACTTAAATGTAAGACTGGACACTATAAAACTTTTAGAGGAAAACAGGAAAAACACTCTTTGACATAAACCACAGCAAGATCTTTTTTGACCCACCTCCTAGAGTAACGGAAATAAAAACAAAAATAAACAAATGGAACTTCATTAAACTTAAAAGCTTTTGCACAGCAAAGGAAACCATAAACAAGACAAAAAGACAAACCTCAGAATGGGAGAAAATATTTGCAAATGAGACAACTGACAAAGGATTAATCTCCAAAATATACAAACAGCTCATGGAGCTCAATATCAAAAAACCAAACAATCCAGTTAAAAAGTGGGCAGAAGACTTACATAGACATTTCACCAAGGAAGACATACAGATATCCATGAGGCACATGAAAAGATACTAATCACTAATTATTAGAGAAATGCAAATCAAAACTACAATGAGGTATCATCTCACACCAGTCAGAATGGCCATTATCAAAAAAGCTAGAAAGAATAAGTGTTGGAATGAGTGTGGTGAAAAGGGAACCCTCCTACACTGTTGGTGGGAATGTAAATTGATACAACCACTATGGTAAACAGTATGGGGGTTCCTTAAAAAAGTAAAAATAGAACTACCATATGACCAGCAATCTCACTGCTGGGTATATACCCTGAGTAAACCATAATTCAAAAGGAGACATGCACCACAATGTTCATTGCAGCACTATTTACAATGGCTAAGACATGGAGCCAACATAGATGTCCATCAACAGATGAATGGATGAAGAAGATGTGGCACATATATACAAAGGAATATTATTCGGCCATAAAAAGAAATGAAATTGAGTTATTTGTAGTGAGGTGGATGGACCTAGAGTCTGTCATACAGAGTGAAGTCAGTCAGAAAAAGAAAAACAAATACTGTATGGTAATGCATATATATGGAATCTAAAAAAAAAAAAAAAATGGTACTGACGAACTTAGTTGTAGGACAGGGACAAAGAGGTAGACATAGAGAATGGACTTGATGACATGGGGTGGGAGGGCAAAGCTGGGGTGAAGTGAGAGTAGCATCGACATATATACACTACCGAATATAAAATAGTTGGCTGGTGGGAAGTAGCAGCATAGCACAGGGAGATCAGCTCAGTGCTTTGTCATGACTTAGAGGGGTGGGATAGGGAGGATGGGAGGGAGGGTCAAGAGGGAGGGCATATGGAGACATGTGTATGTATATGGCTGATACACTTTTTTGTGCAACAGAAACTAACATGGTATTGTGAAGCAATTATACTCCAATAAAGATCTATTAAAAAAATAGATGGCATTCTAAAAGTATAATGTGACCTTAAGTAATATTCTAAGTAGCTAAAAGTTATTTTTATAAGAGAACAAGAAAATATTGCAGCCAATTAAGTAGGAAAGAAAATTAGGCTGAATTGCAAAATTCCTTCTTAGATTCTACCCCTGGCAATTTTCTCATTGACTATTCTGTGAGAATTTCTGGAAGCATTTAAAGATAATGGTTTAAAACTGTGTCATTTATCCTGTTGTGTTGTATTTTAGCCATAATGCAAGTCCATGAGGATTTCTTCAATTATAAGAAAGGGATATATAGACATGTTACCAGCACAAATGAAGAATCAGAAAAATATCAAAAGCTTCATACACATGCAGTCAAACTCACTGGGTAAGTCACTTTCTTAAAAATCTTCATTGAATGCTTTTGGAAAATAAAACTGAAAATAAGAGTATGTAGTGTGCATTTACGTTCTGGAATTCCTCTTGGTATGAGAGATTCTCATACAAATTGAAAATTATAAAAGGATTGACATTAGTTTAGTCAGTATTTTAAAGTCTGGTGGAAAAGTAACTCAATATTCTGGGAAAGGTAATTCTGTCTCTCACTTACTTGGGAATCCATCCTAAGAATCTGTTCTATGGATAAGGGACATTGATTACTGGAATAGATTCTGCATATGGAATAATCGAGGAAAGGGTACAAAACCACGGTGTATCAGGGTTTGGGGAGAAGGTTTTGGATGGAATAACAAATGGTAGAGATTAAGCAAGAAGAGAGGATAGAACCACCTTTCATTCAATGTAAGATTACTTTTTATATTTATGTGAGAATTGTAGAAATGAAATTTATCAAATTTGTAGGTCAAATACATTCAGCTCTGCAAGAGCAAGAAAGAGGTTCAAAATTTGGTTGCATTTCAAGAGTAAGTCATCTCACAAATAGACCTTACTCAGAGAGTGTGGTCCTTGGGGACCACTTTTTCAATTTCATTCTGACTCTGCCCAGTCTCCAAGCTTTCTCATGTCTCATTCCACTTCAGATGAAATGCTTACTGTCCCAGTCTTCAGGTGATGATCTCAAAATTTTTCCTTTTATCTTGAATCACCAATAATGTGACCTTGTGCTCTTACCATGCATTGTATTTCACCAAAGAAATTCAAGCAATCAGGAAACAGTTCCCAGCATCACATGCTCTTCCCATAAGTACTCCTCCCTTTCTTCCCACTTTTCACAGAGCTGAACCTTCTCTGATCCTATCTAAACCCCTCTTGCTATAGTGTAGACCTCAACCTCTCTCCATATACAAGAATATTCAGAGGCAATTTTCCCATTTTCTTCTCTGTAATCAATTTTATTTTTCCCACCATACAAATGTGCCATTATTTCTCAGATATTATGAAAGACAAACAAAACAACAAAAAAATTTTCTCTCATCTTCACTTCCTCTACATTCCTTTTATGTTCTTTCCATACAGTAAATTCTTAGCGAGACTCGTCTGTACTCACTTTCTTCACTTCTTCTCTGCCCATTTTTTTCTTAAACCTCTCCCATCACTTTTTTTTACTTCCTTCCTCCTCTTCACAACAGTACCTGGGTCAAGGTTCTCAGCGACGTCCCCATTGTTATATTCATCTGTCAGAATACACACCTACCTGTCCCCTCCTTCTGGATTTTCCTTACTGCCGTGACTTTTCAAGGTTCTTTGCTCTTCTTTTTCCTTTTTCTATACTTCCATACTTCATGTTGGAGAGCCCCAGACTGAGGTCTTAGTCCCTTCTCCCCTCACTTATTTCCTGGTGAAGTCATCGGTCTCTGAGCTCATCCTGGCTTTGAGTCCCATCGAACCCTGACACTGGTTGAATTTATATCTCCAGCCCAGACCTGATCCTGACCTCCAGACTCATCCATTCCAAGGCCTCCTGGACACCTCCACCTGGGTACCTAATGGATGGCTCACATTCAGTGCTTCCAAAACGGAACCCCTGATCTCCCCCTTTACACTTACTACACAGCATCTACCGTCTCCTTCTTAGCTGATGACCATACAATCCTTCCATGTGCTCTCACTGGAAACCTTAGAATCATCCTTTATTCTCCTTGCCACTCACTCTTAAGATGTTGGAAACTCCGTTGGTTCTTTTAACTTATACCCAGAATCCAAACACTTTTCACCATCTAAATTATCTCCACCCTTGCCTGAACCACCATTACCCATCATTTTGTACATGGGTTACTGGAGAAGCTTCTAACAGCTCCTTTTGCATTTAAGTTTGCCCTGGACAGTCTATTCTCAACAGAGAAATCAGTGTGTTCTTTTAGAGCATTAATCAGATTTCATCACTCCTTTGATCAGAACCCTACAATAGAAAGTAAGAAAGTGATCTGATCTCAATTTCTGTTCACCTGTACCTTGTTCTTCCTGATCTCCTGCTCCATTATATTTCAGACACCCACACCCAGAGTCTTTCCCTGTGCCTACACTGATCCTTTATCAGACATCTGATTCCTTAGTGTCTGTGTCTCCATCTAGTCTTTGCACAGATCTCATCTTCTCAGCATGACATCCCTGACTGTCCTATTTAATACTGCCACCTGCCCTCTGCTTCAGCACCTCTGATCCCCCTCACCTGATCTATTTAAAATTGTTTCCATAACAATGATCACTTTCCAACATACTAATTTAATTAGCTTTTGATGATTGTGTATTGTCTGTCTCCCTTACTAGAACGAAGCTCCGTGAGAGCAGGCGTCTATCTTATTGGCTGAAGTAGCCAAAGCATACAATTCTGGTCCTTCATACACCTCATGCTTTTTCTATTCAAATAATGAATTTTTTTTAGCATACTCTATACTAGTTCTAGCCTGATACTCATCTTTCAATGAGGTGGCTGCTCAGCTTCGATTGGTTTGTAATTCTTGGACCCACACTCATCTGATCAACTCTGCCCCTATTTCTCAGCCCAGAGAGCTTTGTGGGACTCACAATAAATGCCCTCCAGCGGTCTTTGCTGCCATGTGCTACCCTTTGCCTTTCCTTTTTGCTTCACCTTCATCTTTCAACCATTGCCCCTGGTGGCTTGGCCAGGACTTGGGCAGCCCAGTGGGCTCCCAGTGTGACTTCTTCTTCAGCTGATCCCCCCAGGGTAGGATGGGGAGGGACTGACAGTCTGATCACCTAGCCTTGCTCATGGCCCTTGCTATAAACAGCTTGAGGGAGTAGTTCTGGATTGTCCCACATACTTTTAAAGGGAAAAAATTCCTATTCAGGTCTAGAGGGGGAGGGAGAGTGTTGCGGTGAGTCTTGTTCTCAGAATCTACTTTTGCTTTGATACAGAACAAAATGTGTTTTTTTCCATTATTCCTCAAAGTTGTTTATTGTTTTTTGGGGGGTGGATTGTGGCTGTTTGCCTGGTTTACTAAAGATAGAAGGAAGGTACTACTGAGGTTTTAAAACTTGTTTCATTTTATTTTGTTTTCCCCTTCTTAGCTGTTCAGTGACTTTTCAGGAAGGCAAATGGAATAAGAATGCCTTTATACTGCCACTGGAACTGGGAATTCAGTGCCACCTGAGTTCTGTTTTCCTTCAGTTTGAAAGTCATATTTCTTCTAAACCCCTCCTTCCTATGTATGTTTCATTATCAATTTTTGTTTTCTCTAGTAATATCCGTGATTTGGAAAAAAATTTTCCCACACACTTGGTAATTGAAATAATTTTTCCTATCATTCAGAGAACTCTGGAAATGGCAACATTGATGTGGTGCCTTCCCTGATTTATCAGAACTGATCCTTTATCATCTCTATCATGTATTTAAACATGCTGGTCATGTTTTCTTCATTCTACTTCTAAATTTATTCATGTTGAGGTTGAACAAATTATGAATGTGTTTCTATTTAATCACTCTGCACTGTTTGTATATTTTCCGTGTACAGTGTGTCAGTTGCAGTAATGTGTTCACTTTTATAAACTCCTAGAAGATTGAGACATTTATAAATTTACCTCACATGTGTGACAATTAACAAGGTTAATTCTGCTAGTAGGCAAGCAACTTCTGGAGAATTTGTTTATTTTTCAGAAATATTTTAGGTCCCCTAGGCATTGTTAAATGCCCTGGAGCAGTAGATTTTAATTCATTTCTCTATTAGTAATTCCTGATTTGGTAATTACTGTATTTAGAAAGTGAATGCATCAGTGAATTAGAGAGGAATCAAATAGCCCAAGTAAGTTAATGTTCCTTATCAGAGAGCTTAATGTACTTCATAGAAGTACTTTACAAATTTATCGCAACAAATTCTATTTGCTGTCCATTCTGTTAAAGACAAAGTTATTAGATTTAACCTACTTGAACAAATAAATTTAAACTTCTATTGAATGCTCATCACTGGGGAATACAAGGAGGATTAATACATAGTCCTGCTCTTAAGGAGTTTAGGGAATAAGGTAGAGACATTCACAACTGCTTCTGGCATATATTTCCATGCATATAGGGTTTTACATATATAAAACACAGAATAGTGATAGGTAGATATACATTTGTAATGCCTTTCTTTGTTCCTCATAATTTTAGTTCACTCCTCTCTCTTCTCTTTCCATAACCTCTGTCTAACCCTGTTATGGATACTGAAGTCATAAAAGCATTTAATTGAATTAAAAACTCCAGATGTTTTGAAACATGGCATTATTTTATATACCAATAATAAGAATAAAATATTACCAATTATACTAAACAACTCCATAGATTGTTAGATTGATTTCAATTTTTGAGATGCTAAAATGTGGGGAAAAAAGAGTGTCATATAATAAAAAAATATGATATATAAGATTTTCATCGTGGCCAATGTTCTTTATGTTATGGTTCTATTCCACATCTCTTTATACATTGTAGTTCATCTTGTGTCCCTCTCCACCAAAGGTTCTGAGCTTTCTTGAAACCCTCACTCGGAAGTTTATAAAGCAGTGCATTAAAGCCATTTACTTTTGTATATGATTCCAGGAATTACCACTATGACAAATGAAAAAAAATACTAGCAGTCAGACATTTTAGAAAATTAAGGGAAATAATGGGGATAAATCACTGTCAATCCTGCTTGTATGACAGAATTTTATTGAGGATTGAGTCTATCTTTACAGAAGAGAACAATAAAATCATTTTAGGACATATTTTTGGCATCATTCAATAATGTTTTATGTGAAAGTTTATTTATTCAGCAAACATTTATTGAGTACATCTATCTTCCAGATGTGGTTTTAGAAGTAGGAATACATCAGGAAACAAAATAGACACAGATCCTGGTCTTCATCAAATTTATATTCTACAAATTGATATATAGCTGTTAGGCAAATACAATAGTATTTTATAAAAGGCCAGAGTTTTGGTGCTAAAGTTTGGGTGTGTGTGTCTGGTGTCAACAATATCAAATTTTTAATGCATAAATATTGAGTAGTGACTCAGAGAGAGAGAAGACAAACAACTGGGAAATGGAGGCCAAAAGGAAAGTAAACATGAAAACAGTCTGAGAAGAACAGAGGAAAGAATAACAAAAATGTTTTCAAGTAGATTGTGAATGAGAATTGCAGTTTTTAAAATTAAACCGAACACCCTAAAATAAATTTAAAATGTTGCAAAGTGATAGAAACTGGGCATGTTTCCAATAAATGACTGTGAAGACATTTATTTGGTTTGAGTAAATCATTAAGAATTCAAGTCAGAGATTTCTGTAAACTGTGATGCAAACCCATAATGTGACTTAAAATTGGGCACAGATAGAATGAATTATATATTTCTCTTTTCTATATATTCAACAAAAATTCAAAGAAAATCCATGTTGTTCCTGGTGCTGTGCTGAGTAGTAGGCATGATGAGAAAAAAAAAAAGTCCTTGCTGTCACAGTGCAACTAGATATTAACCCAAAACACACAAAAATGTAAAGTTATGCCACATTTCATAAAGGCAGGGAAGAAAGTGGTAAGAGGATGCTTAGTACTTGATCTAGGGACTTCCCGGGTGGCGCAGTGGGTAAGACTATGCACTCCCAATGCAGGAGGCCCAGGTTTGATCCCTGGTCAGGGAACTAGACCCCACATGCATGCTGCAACTGAGTTCACATGCCACAACCAAGGAGCCCACATGCCGCAACTAAGGAGCCTGCCTAATGCAACTAAGACCTGGTGCAACCATGTAAATATAAATAAATAAATAAAAGAAAAAAGTACTTGATCTAGACCTGAGGATCCAGCAAATGTCCTTGAGGAAGAAAAGTATGAGCTAAGATTTATAGGTTGTTTAGCAGCAGGCAAATGGAGCAGCTTGTGTAAAGGCCCTGTGGTCAGAAGGATACAAAACACTATATGAATGCAAAGAATGCTGTGTTTGCTGAATCTTGGAAGGCAAGGACTTGTAGACCAGTTTATAGAATTTAGTCAAGGATGTTAAGTATTTCATTAAGGATCTTAAGAGCGAAGGGAAGTCACTGAAGAGATTTAAATAGGAAAGTGGCATGATCTTTCTTTTTATTTTTTAAAAGATTGCTTTAACTATAAAGAATGTGATATAAAAGGCAAATGGTGGTAATTCTAGTAGAAGACAACAGCCTGGACCTGGTAAGATAGTGAAAGAGTTGGGGAGATATGGGTGGATCAAGAAATATTTAAAGAGAAAAGCTGGAAGAAGGGATATGGATTTGGAATCGTGGTGGACAACAAAGTGGGGAAGGCAGTCACTACTGGGTCTGGTAATTTCAAGATGTCTTTGAGACATAAGAATGCTGATAGATGTCAGAGAAGACAGGTAGATATATTGATCTCAAGCTCATAGTAGAGACAAGGGTTGAAGATGGATGGTACTGAACAGAATAAGAAAAAAAGAAAGACTGATTGAGGTTAAGCCATGGGAAAATCCAGTATTTCATGACTGGCTAGAAAATGATGAGTCTACAAAAAGAAGGAGAGGCCAGTGAGGTTTTTTTAAATTTTAATTTATTTATTTTTAAATTTTATTTATCTATTTTTTTATACAGTATGTTCTTATTAGTTATCTATTTTATACATATTAGTGTATATATGTCAATCCCAATCTCCCAATTCATCCCAAAAGTGGCTAGTGTAAGATTTCGAGAAAACTGGGAAACTGTAAGGTTGGGATCCAGAGTCTGTGAAGACATTGGTCTTAGAGAAAGACTGAGTTACAAGTCTATTTTATCAGGAGAGAAGGAAGACAGGAGGTTAAATGAAACTTTTAGCATTTAACGTAGTGGTAGGTTGAGGAAAATTCCTATCATATTTCTTCTTTTTTTTAATCTCCAGGAAGCCGGAGGCAAGGTTATCTGTAGAGGGAAGAGGTGGTGGGAGGATACATGATCAGAAATTTGAGAATAGAGGTGGTTTGCAATCGTCCTCTGGATGTTTAGGTGAGGGAGTTGCCCCAGGAACCTACCTACAGGAATTGCCTCGTGTTGCTAATGGCACCATTCTGCCCTCTTGTATGTGCTTTCTGCAGTTGTAGTCAGCCACTTGGCTGGATGCAAAGAGAAGTGGGTAGTTGAGTTCACACAAGATGGACAGTTTTCCAGATGGGTGCAATGAGGAGTCAGAAAAACAAGGGGTTTAGGGTATGAGTATTGACCTAAGTGTTGCTGAGATGGTGAAAGCTTAATAAACCTGCTGAAAAGAGAGGGTTGATGGATTCAAAGAAAATAGAAAAATCATTGGACTGGAGACCATGGTGATTCTAATCGCTGTGATTTTTATGATTGTCTAACTTATTTTTCTTACCTTTTAGATTTTTAATCTTTTTATTGTTTATGAGAGAAAAGTAATCATGTAATAATGAGGTAATATTTTACAGATTATGAATACAGTGGTAGAGAGTGACTAAGTCATAATTTTATATGACTTAGTGCCTAATTATCTTGTAGTATTCATTGTCTGCTTTTAGATCCTAAATGTCTGATACCGGTCTATCTATCATCTATGTATCTATGTATCTATGTATCTATCATCTATCTATCTATCCATTTAAAGATAGTTGCTCCCAGAGACTATAAAAATAATGCTTTGTCTTGTAATAACGTATGAGGGAAGAGAATTAAAAAAAGAATATATATAAGTGGCCATCAACAGAGGAATGGGTAAAGATGATGTGGTACATATATACAAAGGAATATTAGCCATAAAAAAGAACAAAATAATGCCACCTGCAGCAACAAATGAACCTAGAGATTGCCATACTGAGTGAAGTAAGTCAGACACAGACAAATATCATATGATATCACTTATATGTGAAATCTAAAAAAAGGGTACAAATGAACTTATTTACAAAATGGAAGTAGAGTTACGAATGCAGAAAACAAACTTATGGTTACCAGGGGATGGGAGGGAGGGATAAATTGGGAGATTGGGACTGACATATAAACACTACCATATATAAAATAGGTAACTAATAAGAACCTGCTGTATATGTACAGCATTCTCTGTAATGGCCTATGTGGGAAAAGAATCTAAAAAAAAAAAAGAAGAGCGGATATATGTATATGTATAACTGATTCACTTCGCTGTACACCTGAAACTAACACAACAAGGTAAATCAATACACCAATAAAATTTTTTTTTAATATTTTAGGCTTGGCAAGGCATAAATTCCTGCTGCAAATAAACTCTGTCATTAGAACTCCAGAGAAGCCACAGATAATAAGTAAATAAATTAGATGTGGCCAAGTCCCAGTAAAACTTTATTTACAAAAATAAGTGGCCACTCAAGGCTCATAGTCTGTCAAAAACTGATACAAAATCATTCATAGCTCTTCTTAGTTACTAGTAAGTAGCATAAAATCAGGAAAATGACTTACAACTGTGAATATTGTACTTTTTTTCATAAATATTCTCTGATTTTGTTTGCTTGTAGGTTTTTGATTTCTCTTGTTTGCCTTTGTTCTTCATGTATTGTAGTGAAAGAATGCTAAACAAAAAAGAATAAGTTTCAATTATGGTTTTTCTACTTATTAAATTTGGTTTGAATAACGTAAAAAAAGAATTGATATATTTATATATATGTATGTGTAACTGAATCACTTTACTGTACTAACACAACATTGCAAATCAACTATATTTCAATAACAATTTTAAAAATAATGCTTCAGAGTTAAATTTCTCATATATTTTCCCCATATTGTCTAAACATATAAACAGCAAGGACTCCAGGAGCGTAAATCATTATTTAGTGAGATTATAAATTATTTAACATAGCTATATTGGGGCCACCCCTTGTTTTCCCCCATTCATCTTTTTTTCCTTCTTCTTTTCTGAATAACCACTAATGGTAAGCCTGAAATTTCATGCTATGTTATGTTTAACCCTTGGCAAATTGGTAAGTTCTAAGCAGAAGTTTTAATTAGAGGTTTTTAATGCATGGTGAAGTCCAAGACAGTAGAATGAAACTTTCAACTACACTTATTTAGAAAATGAAAATAAATATGTGATAATTAGTATAGACAATGCAAAGACATTTAATTTGGGTCTTGGGGTGCACTGGCTTGAATAACACTAGCTGCTACAATAAATAAACTCAAAATATTTAATAATTCAAATATCTTAAAGTTTATTTCTTATTCATATACTAGTTCAAGATGGGAGATCCTAGATTTGGAGTCACTTTCTTCCATATGGTTTCAGGGACTCCAAGCTCTTTCTACCTTGTTGCTCTGCCATCTCTTAGGGTCACATGTTTTGATTTTATTCTGCCTCTGCAAAATGAAGAAGAGCATGAGGAGGGCTTCTTAAATTCACTTCTTTTAAAGCCTTGACTCAGAAATGGCACTTACAAGTCCATTCACATTCATTTGGCTAAAACTCATTCACATGCCTCTACCCAGCTGCAAATGAGGCTGGGAAGTATAAAAGATTTGGCAGTGAAATTATAACATGAGAACAAATAGAGCTATAGTTTGGAGCAGAATTCCAAATTTGCATAAATTTTAAAGATAAAAACAAACAGAGACACAAATTTGAGTTTGTGGAGAGCTGACTTGATCTACATTTCCCAGACCCTCTGTGATTGTGTTCAGTTTTTAGAGAATCTTCACTGGGAAATTCTAAGAATTACTGCTTTACAAGACTGAATCAATTAATAAATGCATTTGGTACCAACTATATCCATAATCACTGAAGTAGTACTGTCACACAATCCTCCTGTTCAAAAAACCTTATAAGATGGGAATTAGTATTCCATTTTACTAGAAATAAGAGACAGAGTGTTTTAGAAAACTTTTAAAGTTCTTCTGACTTCAAAATAGCTCTTTTAACCATACTACATTTCTATATAAATATTATATATATAGATACACACACACACACACACACACACAGACACACACGTATATATAGGAACAAGGAAGGTCCAGTGTCAAGATTCACTCAATGTTTATTTATCATCTAGGTTTTCTCAAGAAACTGCTATATTTTTTCTTTTAGTAAAAGTGTCCTTAGGGTAAAAATAAATATATCCTTTTTTTCCTATTTAAAAATTCTATTCTCACTTGCTTTGACCACACATCTTTAATCTGCACATAAAGACCTTTGCCTAATTTTTCAATTAGAAACTTTTTTTTCAGTATGTAATATGTGTCAATCATGTAGTGTGCTAGACATTAAGAATACCAACAGCAAAAATATCCTGCTCCTGTTTTCAAGCAAGTGGGAGAGAGAGATAGAAAGGGAGAGAGAGAGAGAGAGAGAGAGAGAGAGAGAGGAGGCAGAGAAGGAGACAGAGCAGGACAGAGAGGAACAAGCAGTGCTTATGCACAATGTCTTAAGCGTGGAGATGGAAATAGGATAGGAATTTAAATTGAGTAGTGAGGGTGTGAGTCATATAGAAAGGCACATAACTCCAATTCTGGGGCCAGAGAAGACTTGTGGGAAGAGGTAGCACCTGCTGTGGAGGTGAGTAAAGCAGGTAGGAATTATTAAAGGTACATGGCAAGAGAAGAGCATGTCCCAGGAAAAGTGAGCAGCAAATGGACAATCTCACAGTGAGAGAGAATATTACCTACTTAAGAAATTGGAAAGGGTAAATAGGTTGAGTGTAGAGTGAGGAGGAATCTAGTGAAAACTGAGACTCAGAGGTAGCCCAGTCTCGGGGTATTCTGCTATTAATGATAATTTACTAACCTGTCCTGGGGCCTCACCTGGTCTGACTGCTTCAGCATCTCTGGGTTTGCCCTCGCCCCCTGTCCTCCATCATCTCTGTATGAATTTATATGCCTTCACAACGACATTGTTTGGTTTACAGTGAAAGTTCCAAGTGTCCAGGTGACATTTCTCTACCTCCTATTCTGTGATGTTCGGTTCAGTTCAGTCTCCTAGTTCTGGGTCATTCTACTTTGAGATGTGGGTAAATTTGAGAGCAGAAACTGTCACCAAAGAATAGAAATGGGATCTCAATAGACTAGATCCACTGTACAGTTTCTTCTATAAAGCAAGTAGCACAAACTGAATAACATTCAAAAAGGAAAAGTAATCTTTCTTCCCCTGACACATCGTGGCAGACCTGAGCTCTGGGAAACCATGTTCATACACTGGCCTGGCCTGGAAGTGTTTTTGATCTAGTAGTGAGAATAGCCCTGTAAACATACAATGTGAGAGGAAGTGAGCTCAGGGTCTCTCTCCTCTGCCATCCTGACTAATCTACAAGAATTAAAACAAACAAACAAACAAAAAACCCATATAATGTAAGTGCATTGGTTTTGCACAGATGGAATCAAAATGTTAGAGAGCATAGAGGAGGGGAACCTCACCTAAGAGCGTGCAGGTGCATTAGAGAACGTACAAGTCAGGACTAGAGTAAGAAATGACCCTGGAGTAAAGGTTACTAGGATGTTAATTAAGCCTTTGCATTTCCTCTACTGTGAACTTATTATTCTTGCTCTTTATTTGCTTTTCTAACAGAGTCTTCATTTTTAAGACTAAACCCAAGTTTATTGTTGGCTTCATAAATTTATTTTTAATGATTTTGACCTGGGCAATACTTTAACTTTTATTCTAAATTTTTAAAGTTCTATTTCTAAAGTAATTAAGTCAAAGATCTACCTGGAAGATATTTGGGTGATGATGTGTGGTGATGATCTAATGTTTTCCTCCAGACTCTGAGCTAAAAACACCAAGACCACATAATGAATAATCCATTCCTTCCTTACTCTTTGAAATGCATTTTTTATAGCTTATTAAATTCTTACATAAATTTATTAAGTTTTGATTCTGAGGTGCCCTGTTCAAAATACACACTGTCTATCATTCAATTTCTACCACTTTCTTTTAATATTACATAGTATTCACATTGTTGCATTGCTCTCATTTTTTCAATGTTTATCTAGTTATTTTCCTAATGAGATTAAAACAAACTCAGAGCAACTTAATTGGAACTTGAATGTTTTATTTATAAAGAAGATAACATAAACTTTCTTACTTTTTAAAGACTATTATTAAGTATCCTGCACTTATTTTTCTTTAGAGAAATGCTATTTTTCAAGGATTTCATTTTTATAAAACTTTTTTTCTCTTCCCTATATCCTAAGATTTCTATATCTTTATTAAATGCAACTTTTAAATATGAAGCTATTTGACTGCTAAACTGTTATTTTATTTCACTTTCATTACCCGGTTGAGGTATTTTAGTAGTAAATACTATTAAAACTAAAAGAAGTATTAAAAGGATAATTTAATTAAATTGATTAAAGAATATACTACTTTTCAAACTTAAAATATCTTATCCATCTAAGATCTGTAAAGGACCCGGATTTTATCTACCCAATAACCTAATGTAAAAGAAGAGGGTATAGTGATAGAGATTTTCCAGAGATTCCCATGCTGTCTAGTTGCAGAATCGATGCTAAGCTCAAGCCGCTTCAATACTAACCTTGTTTAGTAGACCCCTGGGACACAACACAGTGTTACGAGTATGTGTGTTGAAGTCAGACAATCTATATCAAAAATCTCTTGCTGCCATTTACTGAGATGTGTTTAGCTTTTTGTAACCTGGGGATAAAATGATGCTTGTGCGGAATAAATGGGATCATGCATACACAGTACTTGTATGCTTCATGTATGGAAGCATTCAATAAATATTTACTGTTATTAATAATAATACAAAAATTATGGCTTTCAGTTATTGGGAAAGTATACTTTACTTTCTTTCTAAGATGAGTTTTAATGTCTGTGGATACTTAAGATTTGGGGGGGCCTGTGTGATGGAGCGTTATTAGTCCCTGGTACAGGGTTATCTTTGAAATTCAGCTTAATACATTACTTGTGGTGATTCTGTTTTAAAAATAAATACCTTCTGTGGTAGGTGTTGTCCTTAAAATTTCAAATATGATAGAATTCACAATGGAGGTTAGGTAAAACATATGCTTGTGAATTTCCTGACGTGTGGTGGTGTTGGGGGGATATCGGGAATAGGAAGTAGAGTGGCTTCTGACTTCTTTTGTCAGGAAGAAGTGTGGACTGGTTGTCCCTTGAAAGAGAGAGCACTTTCAGGATAATCACAGCACATTTTTAGAAAGTATATAATACAAGCTTACCATGTTGGAATCTAGGATCAGGATTTTCTCTTACGCTCCAGAAAACATAATCTACAGGACAATTCTGATGAGTGAATGAACTGGGAGATTTTCTTAAAAGGCGTGTGTTGCTATGGTGATTTATAATGTCTCCTCTGAACAAAAACATGTAGGATATGATGGACTCCTTCAATATGACCAAAGAGAAGGTAGGGCCAAGTCTATGTTACCCTAAAAGGGGAAAGGTTGCAGAAAAAATGAATTTCACAGATGATGAATGAGTACTATTTGTGATACTAAGTGACAAATTTGATTTACTTTGATCCTCAAAATAAATGTAACAAATATTATTCTTTTCCGTCCCCATGATTCTAATCATTAGGGTCATTACATTTTTGGATATAAATGAGTTGGTTGGATGTGATGAATGCAACCCTGATTGGAATATTGTTATCATGACCAAGCTGTTCTGCCTGCCCCACACTTTTTCATTTTAGTCCATCTTGTTCACCATCACCAGCTTTATCTTTCTATGGTTGCCTACAATCCCTCCCCTTCCAAACCTTTCATGACTCCTCTATGAAGACACAAAAGGTAAACCCTGGCATTATCTCCTTCTCTTCTCTCAGGTGTGCCCCTTTCTTCTTGGTATCTTCTGCAAATTACTCAAGGCCGATCATGCCCTTCCTCTTCACAGCTGGAAATGACTCCATCCATTTCTATCTTCTCCTGGTCCTACTTTTTGTCGCTAATGTTATAGGTTGCTCCTTAGATACTAGTGACAATTTAGTCACTTACCATATAATTTTGAACTGTTACTTAACCTCTTGGGGCTTTAGTTGCCTTATCTATGAAGCAAAGAAATTGGATTAGAGTCAGATTAATTTGGGGAACTGTATGGTCTTGACTATTCAACTCTGTCATTTGTAGATATGGATAATATGTAGAAGAATGAGCTTGGCTCTTCCATAACTGAGTCACTTTGCTGTACATCTGAAACTAACACAGAATTGTAAATCAACTATACTTCAATTTAAAAAAATAACTAAGAAACAAACAAACAGGCTGTGGGCGAGATTTAGCCTGTGAGTCATATACTCCAACCCCTGAAGTCTCCTTTCAGTGCTAAGATTTTATAAGAAAATAGAAAGCCATTTCTATTCCTAACATCAAAGGGCTGAAGTTTTCCCTCATGGTGTGTCATCATTAGATATTACCCTATTTCTTTGTCATTGACGATGATGGACAGTTTTGTTTCTGCAATCTCTCCCCAGTATATTTCACATGGTGTGGACATCTTAACACATATTCTGGGATACTTCTCCCAGTTTCACAGCAGATCATTCTGACCAGAGCATAAACTGGGTACAACCTTGTCATCAATTTCCTCCATAATCCTTTTTATAGGTCAAATTAAATGTGACAGTATACTCAGCAATCTTTTTGCTTCCTGAAATATTAAGAGAGGGTAGTGTAAGCAATATGTCAGCAGTTCAATAAACAGTGTTGTTTGGATGATTAATAAGTGAGGAGCGCACAGTACACACAATCTTCTCTGACATTTTCATACAAAATAATTATCTTTCAGAAATCTCCATCTACTTCTTCAATCAATGATAAAGTTTGTAGCTCCTTGGCAGAATGCATCAATAAAAGTACCCAGTCTTAGATTCAGTGCACCCTGGCTTAATGTACATTTTGTTTCAGTAGAAAGTGAAGGGGAATGGGTAAGACCCTCATTTTATTTTGCTTTCCCATGCTGTCTATTTTCATTCATCTCTGATCTAGCATTAATTAGCACTTTGTGATGGCTCTCGTCATATTCAACACTGCCACGCTCACCAAGCCTGAGTATTTTTTTGAATAAAGTTACTAAGTGTCTCTGCTAGAACATTCATAAGACAAAAAAAGCCTGTGTATCTCTGCTTCATTATTACTGCAGTTATCTTTCAAATCTTTGTGTTAAAGGGACCTAATCATCTATCTGCTGTCTCACCTTTAGAAGTAAAGTCCTATATCCAGAGTAGTCATATCACTGTTATTGACTTGAAACTCATCTGGTGGTTTCTTTATACTTGTATCCTATCTGACTTTCATTTCCTTAATAAGAAGGGTTGGAGTTTCATATCAGTCTCTCTTATGTATCTGTTCCCTGTTTTCCTCCAAAATTTCCTGTTCTAGTTGTCTGTACTGCATCAAGTTTCTTTACATGTCCACTGTTTAGAAACTTTGCTTTTTATCTGTCTGGATCTATATTCACTAATACGGAATTGGTCTGCCCAGAAAACATGAGTTTGAATTCCTCTTGTCAGTCTGTTGGGTACATGCTGTGACCCCAGAAGTAACAGATCACCATAAGCATTGCAACATTTTGATCTAGATGATTGGGCTACAGTGTAGTATGCCTACCATCAATATAAAGTAATATTTTTTCTTCTTGTAACTCCGAATTCTTAGCTGGAGGTGAGATCTGCTTTAAAGAAGTTGATTCCTAAGCAAATATGATCCTGACATGTGAGTTAGAAATAATTGCTCTTGTCACAGAAGAATTCCTCACTCTGCAGAAAGTCTCTTTCACAATTATTTCTAATTATCAGCTTTCCTTGGTTCCTTCAGTGGTTTACCTGTCAGAAACCCTGAAAATCCATGAATTTAAAGTTTTATATGCAGAACTACCCTAAAGAAGATGAAGCAACTCTGTAATTAGTCTTGGCGATGATCAATCAACCTGGTCATCAGGAACACATCTCTCTACAGTGTGAAGTGTACCCCAAGATTTGCCACATGTGATGTGCCTCCCTACTCATTCAACCTTGAAATCCTGCAGTTAACCTTGACTCCTTCTTCTTCCTTTCAGTCAAAATAAATTAGCCAATAAATTCCTCCCTTTTATCTCCAAAATAGCTCTCAAATCTGTGCCCTCCTTTTTATTCCCACTGCCAGTGTACTTGCTCAAAAAATATCTATGGAGGGTTTCCTGTGTGATAGTCACTATCCCAGATGTTGGAGACACAGCTGTTAAAAGAATCAACATTTGCTTGAGAGAAATTACATTCTTATTCAACATTTCATTATGTCTTGCTTTAATGAAAATATTCATCTTAAGCTTTCAATCTCCTCCCCCTTGGAACCTATCCCCATGCTAACACCAGAGTTGTCTCTGTGAAAAACTATCTGGATCATGTCACATCCCATATGTGGATGACTCTTTACCATCACTTTATAAATGCCAAGCTCGGTAGACTTGAGTGCTCTTTACAGGCTGAGCCAAATCTCCTTTTCTAACTTTATTTCCAGCCACTCCCACCTCTGTTCTCCAGTCACACTGAACCAAGTGCTGCTCTAAGAATAGGCTGAGATGAGGTTTTCATGGCTCTCTTGTGACTTTGCACTTACCGTACCTACAATTCTACACTCCCATTTCCACCTGAAGAATTTCTACTCCACTCTGTGAAGGCAGTTGTCTTTGCCCTCCACAGTTAATTTCCTCACCTGTAACTCATAGAAAAATTGTGAAACATGCTTTTATAAAGGTAACAATTATAGAATTCAAATTATTTTTATACTTGTTTGTGTTTTTACTTCCCGTCATTCCCATTAGATTATCAGCTTCTTGAAGGTAGAAGATACATTTTCTTTGTACTAAAGAGTAGTGTGCTGAATAATGGCAGAAACAAATGGGTGAAGTACACAAGAGATGCTGTACTTTCATAATTAGAAGGGATACTTATAGGAATATCAATGTTACTTTAAGAAAATTGTATATTCACTTTTCTCTTATTTACCATGTCTAATACGACCACATTGTATAAATTGACCTCAATGGCAAAATCAAACAAAACCAAGGAAGAGAAAAAAAAATATCATTTAAAGTCTTATACAAAGTACTTATTCAGTTCCAATTGTTTTACTATCTAGGCAGAGCTTAAAATAGGGTTTTAAGAGGTCTAGTATTGTTTAGCACTGTTGTCTGAAAAGAACAACATCCTTTTCAAAGGACCTTAGCCATACAAAATCTTACATCATTCTTTAAAGTTTACTTTGCAGAATTTATGGTATCTCCAAGAAAAACTTTTAATATTATGCAAAAGAGTAGTGTTTCCAGAACTACCTAAAAATGAGCATATAAGAATAATCCAGAAGGAAGAGCTTAGGTGATCATGTACTTGAAGTGAGAGATATAGCAATAGACTCAGTGTAGGAACCATCGCTCCTCAGGCATCATCAGGTAATATGGCAATGAGCTGCTAGCTGCCTGGAGTTTTCCAATACCAGCATTTCCCCAGGAGTCACTAAATTGTAAGGAAAAGGAGCATTAATGTGTCTTAACAAATAGTGGAAATGATTTAATTTAATGAGGTAGAAAAAATGAAAAGAATAGTATAAGTTCATAGGCAATTGAATCCCTCAAGGCAAGAACAGCTGCTCTTAAGGTCTCTCCAGCTGGTGAACCCATAGTACAGTAGTTTTATTTTTTTTAATTAATTAATTAATTAATTAATTTTTGGCTGTCTTGGGTCTTCATTGCTGTGCGTGGGCTTTCTCTAGTTGTGGTGAGCAGGGTCTACTCTTTGTTGCGGTGGCTTCTCTTTTGCAGAGCACAGGTTCTAGAGCACAGGCTCAGTAGTTGTGACACATGGGCTTAGTTGCTCTGCAGCATGTGGGATCTTCCTGGAACCAGGGATCAAACCCGTGTCCCCTGCATTGGCCGATGGATTCTTAACCGCTGCGCCACCAGGGAGTCTTAGATGAACAAGTTTAAGGAAACAATCTCGGCAGAAGACGGCTAAGGTTCTGATTCGTCTAAACAAATGTTTTTGAATAGTCCTAAATGAAGAGGTGTAATGGAAGGAAAGACGTGTGTACATAGGCTTAGAGCAAGTATGACTGTAATGAAAATCCTCATGTCCTCAAAGACACCCACTGCCTGACAAAAGATATTTGTGAAAATATATACATATTTCTAAAATTTTCAACCTATTGGTACAATCAGTACCACAATTCAGGAAAGTATATATATGGGAAAAATGCCCTTCTTAGGTCAAAAATAGAGAGACTCTCTCTGTAAATGAATAATAGTAGTCTTCTTGTTTTGTACTAGTTAACATTTATCTTTGTTTGGATAAAGCTTTTAATTACATGAATTCACTCTTAAACCAATGAAAAATTACCTGTGGTCAAGTGATTTTTCCCAGTTGTTCAGAACCTGGGGTATTTAGAAAATAACCCACTCACCTATTTTTCTACAACACCCCTTTGCGACTTTATGGGATATTTGATTACCATCTGAGGAACAGTCTACTGAAGATAGAGGAAACAAAAGATAGCTGAAGGTCGCAGTGCAAACATTAGACCCTCTGATGGATGAAACTTGCTTGTCATTTGACACAGAGGTGGTAACATAGGGGAACTGAACATTAGCTTCTGTGATGAGCTGTGGTATTTTCTTTCCAACTGAATTTTGCATAAAGGTCCACATCCTTTGTCTATAATTTTTTTCACAAGCATCCAAGCCCCTGAAACTATCAGCTTCAGCAGACTTATTTTCCTTTTCCTCCCTCACCTTTATTTGAAGTCTTGATTAACTTTTTCTGTCCATTTTGAGAATGTTTATAATAATTTTAATGCTGGCATTCTCCCTGGGTTAAAAATGGTGCTCAAAATAATGCATCTTAAGGTTATAATAAACAACAGTACTTCCTGAAAAGAAATTTATAGCAACTTCAAAGAGTTGATAGATTTGCAAGATAATAATGCTATTATATCATTAAAATATTATTTAGATAATCATAACAAAATATATAGGAACATATGAAAAATATGGCCATTTGAACAAAAGTGATAGTTTGTATTTCCTAGATATCTCCAAAATAATGTAGTTTAGTCCACTTTTAACTTATTTGATAATACTACAATAAGAAAAATTATACAACTACATTCTGAAGTGCCTCTCCTCCTTTGTGAGGAAATGTTTCCTTAGAATTACAATTGACCCTTGAACAATGCTGGGGTCAGGGCCACTGACCCACACATTTGGAATCCTGCATGTAACTTTTTTACTTTTTTAACTCCATAGTCCTCATCCACGGATTCAACCAACTGCAGACCCTATAGTACTGTAATATGTATTTAGTTAAAGAAACCCCTGTATAAGTGGACCCGCACAGTTCAAACCCATATTGTTCAAGGGTCCACTGTAGTTAATCTTTGATCTGCTGTTAATGGAATTATGTGTAGTCATCATCTGGGTAAATCTTAACCCTATATGCAGTTGTGGATCTTCATGCCCCAAAATAATGTCTCAATATTTCTGAGAGTGCCTAGTAGTATCTAAAATGGACTTAATAATAAATGCAATACTTACTTCATAGTGTATTTTGCCTGTATGTCTTCCAATTCCCTCTGTTATACTACTTTGTCTTCCCATGCACCATTCTCAATGCAGTGGAGCCCAGGAAGTTAGAAATATCTTACAAAGTGGGAAAGAAACCTTTATCCACTTTTGGTATTACCCTCTATTTGATTATCATTAAAGTGTTTTATGGAATATACAGTTTTTAGTGAAATAGCTCTATCAGATTTTAATAACAAGTCTGACTTGCTTCTCCCCCAACTCCAAACTTAGCTGAGTTCAGTGTGGAGCTAAGTTTGGATGTATCTGAGTGGCTGGGAACAAATCATACTCTCAGTGGCTCTTCCTCGCTTTTGATGAGGGCTTAATTATTGGATTGAGCTTGTCATGTCTGAATACCTCTTTCTTGATTGGGAGTTCTTTCTTATGAGGCTCCTTAGTGCCTCAAGCAAGACGGATCTCAACTTCTCACCATGTCTGGTGGGATCTCAGATATGGGGATCCTCTCCTGCCTGTATTGTTTTGGAGTCATACGATTCCTTAAATTTTTCTGATTTAGTCTTGTATTGATATTTTGTATTTCATGTAAATAGCTAAAGTAACTAGTGTTCAGACTGCCTGAAAGGAAGTTTGCTTGAGTGGTACAGTCTTCCTGAAATTGTCATAAAAGTCATGAGTAAAAAATGAGCAACTCAAGGTTTCAGATATGGTCACTGCTTGAAGTACATAATGACCTTAGAAGATTTGGGGCACATAGTATGACTGGTAAATTTTTTCAATGGTGATAGCTTTTTTAGAAAAGTTACAAGGAGGTAGGTACAATTACAAAACTGCAAAATGATTTTGAAAACTGAACCAGTTTGAACTTACATGTTAAAGCGGCTAGAATATTTGAAACCCTAAAGTGTTTCAGTCCACTGCTCTGTGCATAGATAACTAAAAAAGACATGGCAATCAGTGCAATTACCAGTCCTAGTCTCCATCAGGAACAAACTAAAGAAAAATTGTTCTTTAGTGTTTTCCTATTTCCCAAATCACTTTTTTCTTCCCTCACTCTCGTACCAAAGGATCCAAATGCATTATTGCATACTCCCTTGAATGCCCCAAGATCCTTACAATAAACCTGTCATCTTTAAGCAATACTTCTATGCTGTGGTGCCATCATTCTATTTTATACCCTATGAAAAACAGCTTTCTGGCAAATGAATATGTTGAAAATATTTGAACAACAAATTTGTACCTCTTCCAGAATGTTCTTTTATACGATGGCATACCACTCTGACATTGAGATTTGGGGTATTAGGAATGAATTGAAGTGGGCAGGATTATTTTCTCATAATCCACCAAAGTGCATGAAAGTGGTGGTCAATATACTTTCTCCACATAAAACTGATGTCACTCAGGACACACTGCAGTTGGGGACTGTATATTTACAAGAGAGGCAATATGGCATGTTAAGAACACGAAATTTGGAATGCTGGCTCAACAACATTCTGTGATCTTGGACAGGTCTTGATATTTCGTTAGTAAATAGAACATGTTAGTAACATCTATGTCACTGGGTTTAGTCAAGAGAAAAGAAATGAGGTATTGTAGACCTGTATATTTTATGAACTGTTACCTGCTACATTGAGAATGGCTCAGTACTGAGAATATAGTATTCGATTTCCATATGTACATGTATATATAGAAATGCCACATTAGGCATACAGCCATTTTCTAGAATAATATATGCATATGAATATTTTTACATAAATGCTCTTTTCTACAACAGTTATCTTAATTTACATTATGTTTTTTATCAGTAGTCTTGGAGATTTTTGGCAGAGTTTCAGAAGGTGAAATATGAAGAAGGGAGGCATCTTTAAGTACTTTAAAACCCCTGCATCCCCGCTGCCCTAAGACTTATATCCTTTTGTCAAAGAGTTTGATTTCAAGCCATTTGGACATAGATGAGTATATTCTGAAGAAGTCAATGAAGTTTTGGTTAAAACGAAAATGATACATGCACATTTCTGTAGGCAATGATGACAGTTCCATAATAAAACACAGTGAGGCAAAGAGAAAGGAAAAGATATAATTCTGATAATAAGTTGAATTTTATCAAGATGTAACTCAAACATTTTAAACCATGTTTTTTTATTGTTATTTTTAGATGGGGCACACTGAGAGGAGCAAAGGGGCGGAAAGAAAAATTTTGGGTATGTAATGCTTTTCAATAAATTTCTACTGTGAAGTGAGTATTTTAGAATCATCTGTGTCTGTATTCCCAGCTTTGTATTATTTAGTCATATCCTAAGTCACTGTAATATAATTTGTAATACTGGTATTTTCTCCAACAGAAAATCCATTATAATCATTTATATTATAATAACATTTTACAACTCCTCTTATCTCAAATTGTAACAGATGAATCAGTATTATTTTTCAAAATGAGAATCAACAGAATAACTTTTGTTCTGTTATCACCTATATTAAAATTAAAGAAATGATTAGAGTTCTCACATATGTGTCAATCAACTTTGTATTCTTACATTATTTTTGCTATGGGTGATACTTTTGTAATGTTAGTATCAAATACACACACACACACACACACACACACACACACATATATATATATATAGTTTTGTTTTTGTTTTTGCCAACTATAACATACACATGATTCTTTACTGAGAAAAAACTAATATCTAGTCTAAAAAAATAATAGAAGTTATATGTAAGAAAGTTTGAAGAAGATTGGAATATATTATCTCAAATATTCAGTTGATTACAATAAAGAAAATTATCCCAGGTCCTTATATTATATACCTTTTTTCCCCCAGAAATAAAGTTTAGGTAATGATATTCATCATAGAATTTGAACTTGAATGTATGCATTACAGGGCATATTATAACTTATAAAACACTAAATATTAGGGCATGTGCTCACTCAAGTGACTCTTGTTAATTAGATTTCTCCACAAGGCACTCACAAAAATCAATCACCCAAGTATGTGGTCACCACTCGTATTTGTCTTGTTGACATATGGAGGTGTTATGCTTTTGAGTAGAATGATGTTTCTTTGTATGTGAACTGAGCTTTCTTAAATATCATTTTCCTTATTAAAATAGCTTGAGATAGTCAATAAAATTAGTGTTCAATAGTTAACATTTATGATATGTGAAAGAGAATATATTATTTGAGCCTCCTGGAATATTTCTGAATGCAGAATAATGTGAGTAGTTAAGGGTGGGGGGACGGCAGAGTGAAATCATCTACAGCATTGCCAAACCCGGGGTAGGAGAAGCCTGAAAAGAGCCTGAAACACACACATGGTAGGTACAGCCCTGAAATATTTGAAACCAGGTGCAATTAAGTTTAACCAAAACTTTCCTCTAGCCCTGATCCTACTCAGTTCTTTACTAAATTGAGGGGAATAGTCCCTTACCATATCTCTCTAGGAGAAGAAAAGGCTAATCTTCTTTGGAAAATAATCACAGTGTCAATCTCTATGTAGTCTGCCCTCCATATCTGAGGGTTCTGCATCCACAGATTCAACCAACTGTGGATCAAAAATATTTTTAAAATTCCAGAAAGTTCCAAAAGGCAAAACTTGTATTTGCTGTACACAGGCAACTATTTACATATCGCTTACATTGCATTTACAACTACTTACATAACATTTACATTGCATTAGGTATTATAAGTAACGCGGAGATGGTTTAAAGCATACGAGAGGATGTGTGTAGGTTACATACAAATATTATGCCATTTTAAATAAGGGACTTGTCAACTAAAAAAATTGCACAATGTGAGGGTTGTGAGTTAAGTTTTATTTGGGGCAAAATAGGGACTATAGCTCAGGAGACAGCATCTCAGATAGCTCTGAAGAACTGCTCAGAAGAGATAGGGAAGAGGTCTGTATATATATGATTTTAGTGACGAGGGAATACATGTAATCAAGCACACATTTTTGCAGAAGTTTGCTGCTAGTTTCATGAAGGTTAGTGCTAGTCACAAGGAGCAGATGTCTCCGTTCAGGATTTTAGTGCTTTTCTATATATGAGAAGATGCAAGAATTTGGACTCATAAAATCTTCTTCTGAAAATATCTAATTATCTGAAGGCCTGTTCTGCCAGTTTTTCCCCAGAGCACAGTGTGCCTCATTCCTGATCTACACCCTGAGCTCCTTTCAGGTGTGTTGAAGCTCAGAGACTGAAGTGGCTAATGACTTTATCCTTGTAGAGGCAGATGTCAGGTGTCAGTTTTTAGTTGGCAGACTTGAGCATCTGTGGATTTTGGTGCAGTGAGAAAGGGGTCCCCTGGAACCAATCCCCCACCGATACCAAGGGACAACTGTAATTATTATGGCAAAGTATCCAGCATGCATTAAAAAATTTTGAGATGTGTAGCAGAAAAATGTGACCAATAACCAAGGGAAAAAACTATCAATAGAAATAATAGATGTAATAACCATTGTAAAAAATTTTTTAAAATATGGATGAAAAGATAGAGAATTTCAACAAATGATTTCAATACACAAAAAGAAAAGAATTATTGTAGGTGTGAGTGCAATGTCTGAAATTAAGAACTCAACATATGGGTTAAATAACAGGCAGACTTAGATATCTTAAATAAATGCAATAAAATATATCCAACTTGCAGTACACAGAGGAAAATATAATGAAAAATCCAAAACACTGGGAAGAGACGGGTGGGACACAATCAAATGTTTTAACATACATGTAACTGCATTCTCAGAAGGATGAGAGAGAGAATGAAGTGGAACCAACATGTGAAGAACTGACGACCAAAAGTTTTCCAAAATAGAAAGACACCAACCTAAATTCGGAAGCTCAATAAACTCTAAGTAAGAGAAACTAGAATTTTATATCCAATGGCAACTTTCTTCAGAGAAGGCAAATCAGAAACATTTTCATTCAAACAAAAGCTAAGATAACACAAAATCAAAAATATAAAGCAAAAGTTACAGAAGAAAAGAGAAAGACAAATCCACAATTTTATTGCATATTTCAACACATCCCACTTATTATTTCACAGAGTAAGCAGCTAAAATATAGGTAAAGATATAGAAGGTTAAAAAAACTATTAGCTAGCTTTATGTAATTAAAATTCATAGAATACTAGATACAACTATTAATGAATATACATTCTTTTAGTGCATATGGAATAGTTGCCAAAGTTGACTATATGCTGGGTCATAAAGTAAGTTCAACAAACTGCAAGGATTGAAATTTTACAGAGTATGTTATGTCAAAACTTGTGTTACTTAGCTAAAGCAGTACTTAATGTAATAGAAGATGCATGTATTTGAAAAAAAGAAAGGTTAAAACCAATGCATATATTAAAAAAGGAAAAGTTGAAAATAGTAATCCAGTAAGCTAGATAAAGAACTCAGACCTCCAAAAAATAGAATGAAGGGAATGAAAAGGAGAAGGGCAGAAATCAATGAAGAAAAGTGGACATGCAATAGAGAATATCAAGAGGGCAAAGATATGATTCTTTGAAAAGATTAAGTTCCTAGGAAGGATCATAAAGAAACCAAGAGAGAAAAAAAAATAACATAGAAATGTAAAACGAGGACTTTCTTCAGTTTCAATAGATATTAAGTAAGTAATACAAGATGCTATGCAAGCATTATGTCAATATATTTGAAAATATAGATGAAATGAATAAACTCCTTGGAAAGCAAAGCATCAAAACTCACACAAGGTGAAGATAGAAAAGTCAGTTATAATATTATTTGAAAAGCTGATTCTGTATTAAAAAGAAACTCTTACAGGAAACACCAGTCTCTAATTGCTTCACTGGTAAATTCTTCCAAACATTTAAAGAACAAATGAAATCAATTTTATGTCAATATCTTTTAGGAAATAGAGAAAAAACTGTTCCCAAGACACTTCATGAACCAGCATAACACCAATACCAAAACTTGACAGGGACAACACAAGAAAGGAAAACTACTGGACAATATCTCTTATGAACACAAAATTCTACACAAAATATCACATCTGTAAAATATATTAAAAGGACAATATACTATGATCAAGTGAGGTTTATTGCAGGAGTGCAAAGTTGGTTTTACATGTAAAAGCAATGAATATAGTTCCTCACATGCCAGACAAAAGATGGAAAAATAAACATGATTATCTTAATTTGTACAGAAGATGCAATAATAACAGTTTTTTTGCCACCTGCCCCCTCATATGTACTCTCATAAATCCTTTCCAAACACGGTAACTTCAAGATTATTAGGAAAAAGCAATTTCTGATTTCTAGACTCTCTTCTACAGGGCTCACATAGGCAGAATAATCTCCCTTTTAATTAACTCACAGTCAATTGATTGGGAATTTGAATCACATCTTCAAAATCTGTTCAACTTTGTGAGATAACATAACCTAATCACAGAAGTGATATCCCATTATATTCTCAGGTCCTTCCCACACTCAAATGGAAAGGATTATATGGGGAAACTACACAAGGGAGGAGGAATTTGGGGGTCATTTTAGAATCCTGCTGACCAAAGAAGTCATTTATGATCTAAAACCTCAGAAAATTAGGAGTAGAACCTACCTTCCTTCACCTTATAAACTTTATCCACAAAAACCCTATAGCTAACATCATAATTAATGGTAAAATACTGAATGCTTTTCCCTTATCACTGAAAAATAAAACATTCATTCTCAACATTTTAATCAAAATTTTACTGAAGGTTCCACTTAGTGCAGTAAAACAAACAAACAAAAAATAAAGGGGGGTGTGGAAAGAAATATAACTGATGTTATTTGTAGATGACATGATTATGAATATGGAAAATCAAAAAAATATATATAGAAATAAACTATTAGAAACAGTAAGCATATTTAACAAGTTTTCTTGATATTAGAAAAATATAAGAAACAAATTATAGTTCTATATAGTAACAAGAAACAATGGGAAATTAAAAATAAACATGACCTAAAATGATGTAACTAGACCAGTCCCTCCCATCAGGAAACCTCCACAAGCCTCTTAGATAGCCTCATCCACCAGAGGGCAGACAGCAGAAGCAAGAAGAACTACAATCCTGCAGCCTATGGAACAAAAACCACATTCACATAAAGATAGAAAAGATGTAAAGGCAGAGGGCTATGTGCCAGATGAAGGAACAAGATAAAACCCCATAAAAACAACTAAATGAAATGGAGATAGGAAATGTTTCAGAAAAAGAATTCAGAATAATGATAGTGAAGATGATCCAGGACCTTGGAAAAAGAATAGAGGCAAAGATCAAGAAGATGCAAGAAATGTTTAACAAGGACCTAGAAGAATTAAAGAACAAACAAAGAGAGATGAACAATACAATAACTGAAATAAAAATACACTAGAAGGAATCAATAGCAGAATAACTGAGGCAGAAGAACGGGTAAGTGACCTGGAAGATAGAATGGTGGGATTCACTGCTGTGGAACAGAATAAAGAAAAAGAATGAAAAGAAATGAAGACAGCCTAAGGACCTCTGGGACAACATTAAACATAACAACATTCGCATTACAGGGGTCCCAGAAGGAGAAGAGAGAGAGAAAGGACCTGAGAAAATATTTGAAGAGATTATAGTTGAAAACTTCCCTAACGTGGGAAAGGAAATAGCCACCCAAGTCCAGGAAGCACAGCGAGTCCCAAACATATAAACCCAAGGAGAAACATGCTGAGACATATAGTAATCAAATTGACAAAAATTAAAGGCAAAGAAAAATTATTGAAAGCAGCAAGGGAAAAATGACAAATAACATACAAGGGAACTCCCATAAGGTTAACAGCTGATTTCTCAGCAGAAACTCTACAAGCCAGAAGGGAGTGACATGACATATTTAAAGTGATGAAAGGGAAGAACCTACAACCAAGATTACTCTAGCTGGCAAGGATCTCATTCAGATTCGATGGAGAAATCAAAAGCTTTACAGACAAGCAAAAGCTAAGAGAATTCAGCACCACCAAACCAGCTACATAACAAATGCTAAAGGAACTTCTCTAAGTGGGAAACACAAGAGAAGAAAAGGACCGACAAAAACAAACCCAAAACAATTAAGAAAATGGGAATAGGAACATATATATGGAAAATTACCTTAAATGTAAATGGATTAAATTATCCAACCAAAAGACACAGATTGGCTGAATGGATACAAAAACAAGACCCATATATATGCTGTCTACAAGAGGCCCACTTCAGACCTAAGGACACATACAGACTGAAGGTGTGGGGATGGAAAAAGATATTCCATGCAAATGGAAATCAAAAGAAAGCTGGAGTAACAATACTCATATCAGATAAAATAGACTTTAAAATAAAGAATGGTACAAGAGACAAGAAAGGACACTATGTAATGATCTAGATATCAATCCAAGAAGAAGATATAAAAATTATAAATATATATGCACCCAACATAGGAGCACCTCAATACATAAGGCAACTGCTAACAGCTCTAAAAGAGGAAATCGACAAAACACAATAATAGTGGGGGACTTTAACACCTAACTTACACCAATGGACAGATCATCCAGACAATTAATAAGGAAACACAAGCTTTAAATGACACAGTAGACCAGACGGATTTAATTGATATTTATAGGACATTCCATCCAAAAACAGCAGGTTACACTTTCTTCTCAAGTGCACCCAGAACATTTTCCAGGATAGATCACATCTTGCGTCACAAGTCGAGCCTCAATAAATTGAAGAATATTGAAATCATATCAAGCATCTTTTCTGACAACAATGCTATGAGATTAGGAATCAATTACAGGGAAAAAAACATAAAAAACTCAAACACATGGAGGCTAAACTATACATTACTAAATAGCCAAGAGATCACTGAAGAAATCAAAGAGGAAATCAAAAAATACCTAGAGGCTAATGACAATGAAAACACAGCAATCCAAAACCTATGGGATGCAGCAAAACAGTTCTAAGAGGGAAGCTTATAGCTATACAAGCCTGTCTCAAGAAACAAGAAAAATCTCAAATAAACAATCTAACGTTACACCTAAATGAACTAGAGAAAGAAGAACAAACAGAATCCAAAGTTAGCAGAAGGAAAGAAAGCATAAAGATCAGAGCAGAAACAAATGAAATAGAAACAAAGAAAACAATAGCAAAGATCAATAAAACTAAAAGCTGGTTCTTTGAGAAGATAAACAAAATTGATAAACCATTATTAGGCAGACTCATCAAGAAAAAGAGGGAGAGGACCAAAATCAATAAAATTAGAAACGAAAAAGAGAAGTTACAACAGACACCGCAGAAATACAAAGCATCCTAAGAGACTACTACAAGCAACTCTATGCCAATAAAATGGACAACCTGGAAGAAACTGACAAATTCTTAGAAAGGTATAACTTTCCAAGACTGAACCAGGAAGAAATAGAAAATATGAACAGACCCACCACCAGTAATGAAACTGAAACTGTGATTAAAAATCTTCCAACAAATAAAAGTCTAGGACCAGATGGCTTCACAGGTGAATTCTATTAAACATTCATAGAAGAGCTAACACCCATCCTTCTCAAACTCTTCCAAAAAATTGCAGAGGAAGAAACACTCCCAAGCTCATCCTATGAGGCCACCATCACCCTGATACCAAAAGCAGACAAAGATACTATAAAAACAGATAATTACAGACCAATGATGCAAAATTACAGACCAATGATTCAATGATGAATATAGATGCAAAAATCCTCAACAAAATACTAGCAAACAGACTCCAAAAACACATTAAAAGGATCATACATCATGATCAAGTGAGATTTATCCCAGAGATGCAAGGATTCTTCAATACATGCAAATCAATCAATGTGATACACCATATGAACAAATTGAAGAATAAAAACCGTATGATCATCTCAATAGATGCAGAAAACGCTTTTGACAAAATTCAACACCAATTTATGATTAAAAACTCTCCAGAAAGTGGGCATAGAGGGAAACTACTTCAACATAATAAAGGCCATATATGACAAACCCACAGCAAACATCATTCTCAATGGTGAAAAACTGAAAGCATTTCCTCTAAGATCAGGAACAAGGCAAGAATGTCCAGTCTCACCGTTGTTATTCAATATAGTTTTGGAAGTCCTAGCCACAGCAATCAGAGAAGAAAAAGAAATAATAAGAATACAAATTGGAAAAGAAGAAGTAAAACTGTCACTATTTGCAGATGACATGATACTATACATAGAGGATCCTAAAGATACCACCAGAAAACTACTAGGGCTAACCAATGTATTTGGTAAAGTTGCAGGATACAAAATTAATGCACAGAAATCTCTTGCAATCCTATACACTAATGATGAAAACTCTGAAAGAGAAATTAAGGAAACACTCCCATTTACTATTGCAACAGAAAGAATAAAATACCTCGGAATAAACCTACCTAAGGAGACAAAAGACCTGTATGCAGAAAAGTATAAGACACTGATGAAAGAAATTAAAGGTGATACAAACAGATGGAGAGATATACCATGCTCTTGCATTGGAAGAATCAATATCGTGAAAATGACTATACTACCCAAAGCAATCTACAGATTCAATGCAATCCCCATCAAATTACCAGTGGCATTTTTTACAGAACTAGAACAAAAAATCTTAAAATTTGTATGGAGACAAAAAAGACCCCAAATAGCCAAAGCAGTCTTGAGGGATAAAAATGGAATTGGAGGAATCAGATTCCCTAACTTCAGACTATACTACAAAGCAACTGTAATCAAGACAATATGGTACTGGCACAAAAACAGAAATATAGATCAGTGGAACAGGATAGAAAATCCAGAGATAAACCCACGCACCTATGGTCAACTAATCTATTACCAAGGAGGCAAGGACATACAATGGAGAAAAGACAGTCTCTTCACTAAGTGGTGCTGGGAAAACTGGACAGCTACATGTGAAAGAATGAAATTAGAACACTCCCTAACACAATACACAAAAATAAACTGAAAATGGATTAGAGACCTAGATGTAAGACCGGGCACTGTAAAACTCTTAGCAGAAAACATAAGAAGAATACTCTTTGATATAAATCACAGCAAGATATTTTTTGATCCACCTCCTAGAGAATGGAAATAAAACCAAAAATAAACAAATGGGACCTAATGAAACTTCAAAGATTTTGCACAGTAAAGGAAACCATAAACAAGACCAAAAGACAACCCTCAGAATGGGAGATAATATTTGCTAATGAATCAATGGACAACAGATTAATACCCAAAATATATAAACAGCACATGCAGCTCAATATTAAAAAAACAAACAGACCAATCCAAAAATGGGCAGAAGAGCTAAATAGACATTTCTCCAAAGAAGACATTCAGATGGCCAAGAAGCACATGAAAAGCTTCTCAACATCACTAATTATTAGAGAAATGCAAATCAAAATTACAATGAGGTATCACCTCACACCAGTTAGAATGGGCATCATCAGAAAATCTACAAACAACAGTTTCTGGAGAGGGTGTGGAGAAAAGGGAACCCTCTTGCCCTGTTGGTGGGAATGTAAATTGATACAGCCACTATGGAGAACAGTATGGAGATTCCTTAAAAAACTAAAAATAGAATTACCATATGACCCAGAACCCAGAGAAAACCATAGTTCAAAAAGAGACATGCACCCCAATATTCATTGTAGCACTGTTTACAATAGCCAGGTCATGGAAGCAACCTAAATGCTCATCGACAGATGATTGGATAAAGAAGGTGTGGTAAATATATACAATGGAATATTACTCTGCCTTAAAAAGGAACAAAATTGGGTCATTTGTAGAGATGTGGATGCATCTAGAGACTGTCATACAGAGTGAAGTAAGTCAGAAAGAGAAAAATAAATATCTTATATTAACACATATATGTGGAACGTAGAAAATGGTACAGATGAAGTGGTTTACAGAGCAGAAATTGAGACACAGATGTAGAGAACAAACGTTTGGACACCAAGGGGGGAAAGCGGTGTGGGGTGGGGTGGGGGTGTGATGGATTGGGAGATTGGGACTGACATGTATACACTGATGTGTATAAAATGGATGACTAATAATAAATAAATATATAAATAAATAAACAAAAAAAATCATAGTTTTAGAAGCGACAAGGGAGAATCAGAGTGAAGTGTTAAAAAGAAAATTTGTTTAATCCAACCCTTACTGGTGAAAGTATTTTATACTTCATATTGAATCATAAAATAGCAGATTTGATTGCCAGTCCCTGAAAATTAGGATATATTTTAGACTCTTATATTTGTGTGAAATTCTTTGAATGGGATATGTCATTTTACTAAGGGTCATAATTACTGTAATTCATAATGAACTTATTGCCTTTTCTTACATGTATTGCATCTAGTTCATAATTATTTCTACTTATATCTATAGCAGTGAGAGAAACACCTTGCTGTCTTTACTTACAGAAATTAAAATTCCAGGAGAGAGAGAGATTACTCTCCAGGAAATTTCTGATCTGAGAGTAGACCTGACATTACCAAAATAATTCTGATTATATTGCTGTAGTATCTGTAGTGTTAAATTTTGTGTAAGAATTGCGACTTTTTGTGTTCCAATTCTGAGGATTCATGGTATTGATGACTACTATAAAGGTCTCTGTTATGATAGCTGAATATACCATCTTTCCTTCCTTTACTTTTGGACCTTTCTATTAAATAGGTGATTGTCCTTCTCGTATTATCCTCTATGTCTCTCAACCTCTCTTTCATATTACCTCTCCCTCTTGCCTTCTGGGACTTTGCTTAGCTCTTTTAGTTCCCAGATTTTTTTTTTTTTTTTTGGGCTGCACTGTGTAACACATAGGATCTTAGTTGCCTGACCAGGGATCGAACCCGTGCCCCCTGCAGTGGAAGTGCAGAGTCTTAACCACTGGACTGCCAGGGAAATCCCTCAACAATATATTTTTTATTTTTGAAAAACTGAGAACAAATTACAGAACTATTTCTGAAAGGAAAGTGAAGTGCTGTCTCTATTAAATGAAGGTTTAATTTAATAGAGAGGAGGAGATAAGCTGGGAGGAGATAAGCTGAACAGAGTCTCTAGGTCATGGTCTGGTTTTTTAAAGAGTTATACTGAGTTATTCTTTTTAAGGAATATTACTGGGATATTTAGTAGGCGACATAAAAAATGAACCCTAGGGAATACAGAAGTGTATCAGTTTGCTAGGGCTGCCGTAGCACAGTACCAAAAATTGGATGGCTTAGACAAAGTATAGGAAATATCTAGTTAGGGGCATAAACTGCGACTGTCCTCTGTCCAGCTTCTGCTATACTGCACTCCTGCTACATCTTTGAGGAAAAATTTAGCAAGTTTCCAGGGAAAACACAGCTTTACTTTGAAGTATTAGAATTTTCTATGTATGATAGTCTTTCCAGTTTTATAAATATTTTGAAGAGAAAGTAATTATTTTTGGTCTATATTTGTTTCTTGGTTTTTTGAAAATACAAGTGACTTAGGTTTAATGACTAATTTCAGCTTAAAGCCTTTTATTAATGTAACCGTTGTGAAGAAAATAACCTTTTTGCCCAATTAAAGTCCTAATATAAAAAAAAAATGATGTAACTAGTTAAAAACCTAGGGAAATATTTCCCTGGTGGTGCTTGAGAATCCACCTACCAGTGCAGGGGACATGGGTTCGAGCCCTGGTCTGGGAAGATTCCACATGCCGTGGAGCAACTAAGCCCGTGCATCACAACTACTGAGCCTGCACTCTAGAGCTGACGAGCCACAACTACTGAGCCTGCATGCCACAACTACTGAAGCCCGTGTGCCTAGAGCCCATGCTCCGCAACAAGAGAAGCCACCACAATGAGAAGCCCGTGCACCACAATGAAGAGTAGCCCCCCACATGATGCAACTAGAGAAAAGCCTTTGCGCAACAATGAAGACCCAATGCAGCCAAAAATAAATAAATAAAAACCTAGGGAATATGTCAATGAAAAATGTGCAAGATTTTTAGTGTTATGAGAAATTAAAGAAGACCTAGCTAAAAGGAGAATTATACCATATTGATGACCTGGAAGTCTCTAGATTAACTTTCCCAAATTGATCTATTAATTTAGTAACATCCTAATCTATGTCCCAGCAGAGATTTTTTTTTTTTTGGATGGGGAGAGAGGCTTATACTGAAAAGATGATTCTAAACTTTAAATGGAAATGCATAAGACCTAGAGTACCCGAGATAGTCACAGTAAAGAAGAAAAAAGTTGGAGGATGTACACTATCAGGTTTCAAGACTATATAAATCTACAGCAATTAAGACAGCATTTTAGGGCTTCCCTGGTGGCGCAGTGGTTGAGAGTCTGCCTGCCGATGCAGCGGACGTGGGTTCGTGCCCCGGTCTGGGAAGATCTCACATGCCACGGAGCAGCTGGGCCCATGAGCCATGGCCACTGAGCCTGCACGTCCAGAGCCTGTGCTCCACAACGGGAGAGGCCCCAACAGTGAGAGGCCTGTGTACCAAAAAAAAAAAAAAAAAAAAAGAGCATTTTATTGCCAGCAAATTTGATTTAGCAGCACATTAAAAGAATCATTCACCATGATCACATGTGATTTATACCTGGTATGCAAGGATGGTTCAACGCACATGAACCAATCAATGTGAAACATCACATTAATAGAATGAAAGAAAAAATTATATAGCAATTTTAATAGATTCAGAAAAAACATCTGACAAAATTCTACATTTGTTAATGATAAAAACTCTTAACAAGTATAGAAGGAATGTACCTCACAGATAACATTATACTTAATGGTGAAAAGTTGAAAGCTTTTCCTCTAAGATGAGATACAAGACAATGGTGCCCATTCTCACCACTCCTATTCAACATAGTACTGGAAGTCCTTTCCAGAGCCATCTGGCAAGAAAAAGAAATAAAAACCATCAGAATTGGAAAGGAAGAAGTAAAACTGTCTCTATTTGCAGTTTATATAGGCATACCATGTTTCATTGCACTTCACTTTATTGCACTTTACAAATATTGTTTTTTTTGTTTTGTTTTGTTGTAGAAATTGAAGATCTGTGGCAATAGGCCATATTGAATAGTCTATTGGCACCATTTTTCCAAAAGCATTTGCTCACTTTGTGTCTCTGTGTCACATTTTGGTAATTCTTGCAGTATTTTAAAACTTCTACCAGCAAAAATATTTCAACTTGCTAAATAATCAGATGATGGTTAGCATTTTTTAACAATAAAATATCCTTAATTAAAGTATGCACATTTGTTTTTAGATGTAATGCTATTGTACACTTAAAAGACTACAGTATAGTGTAAACATAACTTTTATATGCACTAGGAAACCAAAAAATTTATGTGACTCACTTTATTGTGCTATTCATTTTATTGCAGTGTTCTGGAACTGAACCTGCAAAGTCTCCAAGGTATACCTGTTTGGAAAATCCTAAAGACTTCACCCAAAAGTTTTTAGATCAAATCAATTAATTCAGTAAAATTACAGGATAACAAAACTAACATACAAAAATCAGTAGCCTTTTAGACACTAGCAACAGATTATCTGAAAAAGAAATAAAGAAAACAAACAATCCCATGTACAATAGCATCCAAAAAAAAAGAAAAAACTTCAGAATAAACTTAACCAAGGAGGTGAAAGGTCTCTACTCTGAAAACTATAAGACATTGATGAAAGATATCAAAAATGTCACAAATAAATGAAAAGGTATCCTGTGTTCATGAAGGGGAAGAATTGATATTGTTAAAATTTCAATACTACCAAAAACATCTATATCTTTAATGCAATCCCTATCAAGATTCCAATGGCATTTTTTACAGAAATTGAAAAAAAAATCCTAAAATTTATATGGAAACAAAAAAGACTCCAAGTAGCCAAAGCAGTCCTTTGAAAGAAAAACAAAGCAAGGAGTATCACATTTCCTGATTTCAAGTTATACTATAAATTTATAGTGATCAAAACAGTATGATACTGGCATAAAAACAGACAAATAGATTAATGCAACAGAACTGAGAGTCCAGAAGTAAAGGTGGAAGGGAAAATTGCTTTTAATCAGAAAGTCAGAAATCTGGGGAGAATGCAGACTTGTGTCCCCCAAAAACCAACTCCAAAGATTCTTCTTGGCCATGAAAGTTTTAAAGGGAAAAGGGGAAGTAATCTCAGTTAATCATTGGGATAGGGGGTCAGAGACCTTGCCATCCCCTACTGCCTGCAGGCTTGTGCACTTTTGTGATCTTTCTTTAGTTTCTGTCTTGTTCACACAGTTTGTTCTGGAGATCACTGAAGGGGAAGCTAGGGAAGAGATCTGGTCATCTGTTAGTTATTTATTCTTCATTTCTACTTCTTTGATCTATGGGAAGAACCAACAGATTAGGCAAAGTAGTGTGTGATCAAAAGATTTGAAAACTGTGCTTGGGTCAGAGATGAGCAGAGCGTGGGGGTGGACGGTTTAAGTTTAGTTAAAATATAGCTTTGCTAAAGTGAAAAGAAAAGGGGTTTCCTGCTGAGGACGGTTTCCTGCAAAGAGCTGTTTACATCCCTGTGGGGTTTTTTTCCTACCCTTTTAAATTCATCCATTTCAGTTCATACAGAATAATGTAATCAAAATATAAATCTGTCCACCTGCACTCCTGCTGGAAGTAACTCAACAACTTGTCATCATTTTCACCATTATTTTCTCAGTATGGATTTCCTCTCCTCCCCTTCTAGCCTCATAAACTACCAACCTGCTTCTGTTTTATGATCTAATGATAACAATTTTATTGCTTCATTTCTCTGCTTCATGCTGCTTCATGCTTTGATATTTATGTTTTTACTGTTTACCTGAATCTCCCTTCCTCCATGTTTTTAATCTGGTTAATTTACTCCTAGGCTTTAATATGCATCACATGTGGTACATCATGACAACTTCCCTGAACCATTTAGATGAGTGAGATGCTTCTCCATGTGCATATATCTACCTTAGTACTTGCCTTACATTGACCATCCTTCATTAGACCATAAGCAGGTCTAACATAGGATATTTTTTATCATGGTTCCTCCCGTGCTTAGCACAGGGCCAGTCACATAATAGACACTCTGTAACTGCAGCGTGTGTCATTTTCTGATGTGGCATTTCAAAGTCTCATATGTTATTATTGTACTCTGGGGGAATTCATCAATTCTGGTTATCATGAACATGAGTATATATGCATATTAATGTAATCAATGAATAATAAATTGTTTTGTTCTTCTTTTCAAAATGTGTAGGTTCTTAATAATCACAATCTATAAGTCAAAAGCATATAAAGCTACATAAGAGTCCCCTGTAACTTTACAGGTTGGATTAAAAAATATCCAAGTATTATTCAGTTGTTTTTTTTTTTTTTTTTTCTGCAGATTGCTGCTAATTCCTGGGGAAAGTCCTGGGGAGAGAATGGCTATTTCAGGATTCTTCGAGGAGTAAATGAGTCTGACATTGAAAAGTTGATTATCGCAGCTTGGGGCCAACTGACAAGTTCAGATGAACCATAACAAAGCACTAAATTTCCATAAGGCCAGGCATTCAAGTCACCCTTTAAGTTGAAATTAAGCAACGTGACGTTCTCTGTGACAGTGGAATCTCTGCCTCTTAGCCTTGTTAGTATAACGTGCTTGTTTTCTTGTTTCACCCTGGGCTCTAAGCTCCTGCTTCCTTTATATTACCGAGTATGTAAAAACACTAATAGAGCATGGAGAGTGGCTTCAAATACCTTTCGAGTTCCCTGGCAGTCTTTATTTCCCTCTCCTGACAATGTTCTTTTTGACTTTTATCATTTAACAGTGTGATGGCACTTGTTCTAAACATTCACAGCATTTGTTTGTAGATGTGATCTGGTTTCTCTCTCTTTGACCAATGAGAACTGACAAAAAGCACCGAAAACACCAATTTACCATTGTTACGATTTTTTTCAACCCAATAATGCCTTCTTAATTCAGACCTTCCTTATGTTTTGCCAGAAAGAGATGGAAATAGATTGTTTCCCTCAATAAGCTCACATTTTGGTTCTTTTCATTTGTCTAAGCTGAACTCGCAATCTGAACTCAAAAGGTGACTCACTCTCACAGGAAAGAGCTACTCTTTACCCTACTGTGTAATGGCTTGTGAGGTGGGAAAGATGATAAGTAATGAAAAGACTTAGGGGCTGATGCTGACGATGCAAGTACCATCCTGATATACACACATACTCCTGTTTTTGGAAGCCAGTGCCCTTTGTGTAAAGTCTAGTAAAATGAGCTGCAAAACTGTATCTGGAAAGATCACACATTTACCTCCCCCAAACAGCAACCTGATGCCATGACTCAGAAAGAATAAACACACTTTTATCACAACCATTTCACAGTTCACTGCTTGAGATGCTGAAAAGTAAGCTAAATTGGCACTAATTTGCAACTAATTTTAATTTTAGTTCTTTATAGTCAGAGAAGCAAAAATACTATCATCATCCTGGTTGGGAAAGGATACAATCTTTTAATAATTCACTGGCATCTTAAATGGCAAACTAATAAATGAAGAAGCAAAGCTGATCTGTTAGTGAGCATGGTGGATTATAATGACAATGGTGAGATATCCATAGCCTTTGTTTCTGGGCTCTCTATTATCTGGATTTCCAGGGTAGGGCTTTTTTTAATGGGGTTGTGCCCAAAGGTACCCTGGTTAGATAAGCCAGATGTGCTGAAATTGTGAGAAAATAGAGCATAGAAAGGTAAAGTGTTTCCTTAATGATTGTTTTCTCCAGTAATCACTGTAGCTTTATCAGAAGAAGCATCTATTCACTTACTTCTCCCCTAGAAACTATACATGAGTCTAATTCACCTTGCTGTGGTTGGCTGATGTGCCCCCAGAGGATTGAGACATAATTTGGGTTTGTCTGTTTGAATTCCCTGAGACAAGGTTTTGAGTGTAAATACTAGTTGGTTTTGGCGGTGAAGGGAATCCTGAGAAGGGAGTAGGGCAGTGATTCAGGGCAGCAAAGGCAGACAATGAAAGGCACATTACCAAGCAAAGCATCAGGCAACTAGTTCTTATGTACTAGGGACTCGCCATATCATCCCTCAGATAAATGCCACCAAAGAAGGAAGCTTATTGGTTGAGGGCTGCTCCTGGGGCCATGAATTTCCTGGCTGTTCTTACCTGGCACAAGGGTGTAAGAAACAGGTTCCAGTGTCAAGAAAAAATCCATAGACAAAGAAAAGCAGGTTCCAATAGCTGGATGTGAGTTTGATGGCCACTGAAATGGCACAGGTGAGGCGATGTGGGGAGAGCACCAGCAGTGTCTTTGCTACAGGTATTAAGACACTTTTTTCTTTTCTTTTCTTTTTTTTGTGATATGCTGGCCTCTCACTGCTGTGGCCTCCCCTGTTGCGGAGCACAGGCTCCAGACGCACAGGCCCAGCGGCCATGGATTATGGACCCAGCCGCTCTGTGGCATGTGGGATCTTCCCGGACCGGGGCACAAACCCGCGTCCCCTGCATCAGCAGGCAGACTCTCAACCACTGCGCCACCAGGGAAGCCCTACACTTTTAAAACATTCTTCAGATGTTGAAGACTGAAGAAGTAATAAATGCTAATGCATAAATATGCCAGAAGGCTAACATTGTTTTTAAAAATACTTAATGGGATTAAGCTGATTCAGTATGTAAATGGACGAAAATTGTTGGAATGAATTTTCACACTGTGGCTTGTGGGTCTAGATTGTAGGCCCAGATTTTGCTGTTTTAAAATTTCCTACTTTTGCAGCCACTATGGAAAACAGTATGGAGGTTACTTAAAAACTAAAAATAGAGCTATCATATGATCCAGCAATCATATCCTAGGCATAGATCTGGAGAAAACTCTTAATTTGAAAAGATAAATGCATCCCAATGTTCATAGCGGCAGTATTCACAATAGCCAAGACATGGAAGCAACCTAAATGTCCACTGACAGATGAATGGATAAAGAAGATCCAGTGTGTGTATACACACACACACACACACACACACACACACACACACACACACACACTGGAATATTACTCAGCCCGAATAAAAGAAATAATGCCATTTTCAGCAACATGGATAGACCTAGAGATTATCATACTAAGTGAAGTAAATCAGACAGAGAAAGACAAATATCATATGTTATCACTTATATGTGGAATCTAAAAAATGATACAAATAAACTTATTTAAAAAACAGAAACAGACTCACAGACATAGAAAACAAACTTATGGTTATCAAAGGGCAAAGGAGAGGAGGGATAATTGGGAGTTTGGGCTTAACTGATACACACTACCATATATAAAATAGATAAACAACAAGGACTACTGTATAGTACAAGACCTACTATAGAGCATATGTATTCATTATCTTCTAATAAGATATAATAATCAGATTTTTACAACTTTAAAGAGCATGTTTGGTTCTATTTCTTATCTAAAGGCCCTAAGTTGACCTTCAAAAAATAGTGATTGGCGTCTTCCTTTGCCCACACTGGGGACTGAGTGGCTATTTGTAGAATGGATTTGACAGATGACTAGACAGTGTCCCCCTACACTGTGGCTTCTCTTGGCCTACAGGTGTGCTCTACTCACCTTGGCCTGAACTGAGCAATGGGAAGGATGACACATTTGGTCCATATGTCTTTAGCATTCCAGTCTTTGCTTGCATATATGAAGTCTTATTATTTTGTGTTTAGAGCACAGGAGGGAAGCACTGTCCTTGTGATCACGTAATTCAGCCAAGACAATATGTCTCAGATTGAGTGATACTGTGAGCACACAGACCTGGTTTTCTTCCTGTTCAATCCAAAGTATTTGCCATTTATGTGCTCTTCATGGGTTCTAATTGAAACTGATTACTATGTCTAGTTTTTCCTGGAAAACTGGGGAAATAGTCCCAATGTAGCACATTGAACAATGCTTCTTTCTTCAGGTGTCATTAGGAAACATACATAAGAAAGAAGTAGGAAAGATCTTGAAGACAAGGCTCAGGCCCTCTCTTGCTTCACCATGTTTGAGTCCCATCTCATTATATCCTAAACAATAAAAAGCCTTCTCCAGGTTTTTAAAATGCATGTTCAAAAATTCTCTTTAAACCCATAAAATGGAATTGTTTGTTAGTTGATATTCAACCAGAAAAAATGGGAACGTCTCTAAGTATTTGCAACAGGAGGAGTATAGTGAAAAGACTTGGTTACATAGGTGATGGAGGAGCAGAGAAAGCAATAAAGGATGCTGAGTCAGTCCAGGGATGAGCAAAAATAGGAAGCTGCCATAAGCCCTAGACTGACAGGACAGAGTGAAGAAGTGGATCACTGGGATCTGGGGACTGCCATTTTCCTGGTGGTAGCTGGGAGCATGACTGGACTGTCTGGTGGAAGCTGGAGTTATGAAGAGACATGTTGTGGCCAAATTTGCCACCTGAAGCAGAGAGGACGGGAAAGAAACACTGAGGCTTCTCCCTTGCTCAAGCTTTCCGAACTCTCATCAGTGCCCCTCATTGGCTGATCCTGCAGAAAGACAACTGATACAGGAGATGATGAAATTAGGCTGTCAAGGTCAGCTTCCACCCTTTACCAGATACAGAGGAGAATAGGGTGAGGGCCAGGAATAAATAATAGGATGAACAGAAAATACATTTTTGGTTCATTCCATATAGATATTGGAAATTAAGATTGAATAAAGGAATAATTTCTCAATGATCGATTAGCTCATGCTCTCAATATCTTGTTTAATTATGTCTTATGTACTATAATGCTTGCTATTATATGTCCTTTTTATTGGTTAAACTCTTTTGACTTATAGGGAATGTATTATAATCTATGTAGGGAAAGATTTTTTTCCCACTTCTTCATAGTAATTTATAGGGACTTTGTATGTTGTTTCACCATGATTGCTTATCAAAAGGATTATGGGGCTTCCCTGGTGGCGCAGTGGTTGAGAGTCCGCCTGCCGATGCAGGGGACATGGGTTCGTGCCCCGGTCCGGGAAGATCCCACATGCCGCGGAGCGGCTGGGCCCGTGAGCCATGGCCGCTGAGCCTGCGCATCTGGAGCCTGTGCTCCACAACGGGAGAGGCCACAACAGTGAGAGGCCCGTGTACAGCAAAAAAAAAAAAAAAAAAAAAAAAAAGGATTATGATCTAGGACATTTATTTTTCTTTGGGTGGAGGTTGATTCCATATTCAAAAGAAAAAAAGGAAAAAGAGAGTGGGTATCATCTCATAAACTACATTTTATGAAATGTTTCAAGATAGAGAAGCATCACTCCATCAGGTGCCATTGTATCAGAAAGGAAAGTCCTAAAGGACACACAGACATTCCCTCCCCAGAGTGGCCAATGAAGGAGGGAGAATCAGTCCAGTGCTGTCAGGAATGGGGTGGTTGAATGAAGGGAGGAAAACCTTCTCCACCTTCAGCTGTGAACACTGTTGTACATCATTTTGTAAGATATCCAAAGGAAATGTTTAAAAAGTCATTGATGTGTAAACCCAATAAAGTGGGATTTCTCCTGAGAACTGGCAGAAAGAGCCTCATTAGTTAGAAGTAGAGCAGCTGGAAATAACTTTTCCCTCCATCATCTGTTCCCTGGTCCCCTGTCTGTAACATCCACCCCCTATAAAACGAGCTAAGTCTGTGTTTCTTCTGAGATTATAAGGAGAAAATGTGTCAGTTATACAGAATTTAAGATATATCTTGTGTTACATCCACTATTTTAAAGACTCCCAGGTCACAGTTAGGCCACTGGGAAGTCCTAGAGTAGTAGTAACACCTGGCAAAGCCCAGGCTGGCTCAGTCCTCACTCACCTGGCCACGTACTCATTGTGGGGATAAGCATGTACAGCTGTACACAATGTACAGCTGTATACAATGTATAGTTGTATATAATGGTTCATTTTATACAACATACACAACATTGTATACAACTGTACATGTTGTATACAGTGGTTCCATGTGTGTCCACAGACCCTTTTCTCCTAAAAATCCTCATTAAATAACACATTATCCATTCAATATTTATTACAGTTGTCCCTCAATATCCATGGGGGATTGGTTTCAGGGGCCCCCACAGATAACCAAATCCGCAGATACTCAGGTCCCTTTTATGTATAAAATAGCATAGTTCAATGATGAGAGTTGGCACTCCTTACCCACGGGTTTCACATCTGCAGATTCAACTATATGTATTATCTCACAAATGACTGTTTTATGAAATAGTAAGTATAGTCATTTTGTTTTTTATATATACATATATTAAATATTATATAATTATATAAATTATATGAGATAAATATATATATAAAACACAAAGTGACTCAAGAAGAAATAAATAGTAAGACAGAGGAAGCATTAACCATGAAATAAATAGGTTTGGTAAATTTTGCTACATGAAATTTAGAACATTGCTCACCAAAAGACACAATTGACACAATAAGGAAAATGAACAGGTGAGGTACATGAGGAGAAAATATATGCAGCGTATGTAAGCAATAAAAACATATATATATTTGCCCATTTCATATGTTTTCATATTATTAGAAGATACTGGTTTATATTATTCATATTTTTACTAACATTCTTTTAATTTTTCTGGATCTGCATTTATTTCTCACTTTTCCTTCCTAATATTATTTATCCTTTAATATATGCATTCTCTCTTTTTCTTTCTTGAAAAAAATTATCAGAGATTTGTCTATTTCCTTTTCCTTTTCAAAGAAACAGATTTGGGTTTTTTGATACTCTCTTCTGTGACTTTATTTTCTGTAGAGTTAATGATCTCATCTTTGTTATCTTCTTTTTAATTTCTTTGTATTTATTCTGGAATTCTTTTCTAACTTCTTAAAGTAAACCCTTAACTCATTAATTTTGAGCTTTTCTGGTATTCTAATTTGAGTATTTCTGTACTGTGCTCTCTAAATGATGCCTCTCAGTATAATCACAATTCCCTTTAGCTCTTTATAATTGTAATTACTTAAATGCTAAAAAAAAAAAAACTCACACACTTTCTAATTAGTTAAACCTGAAGAAAAGTTGCATAAATTGTATGAGCAGTTATATTTTACTTCTCATGTACTCTCTTAGATCATCTCTATTCAGTATATTTATAAATACAATGTATAAATAATTTAATAGCATAATATATCAACTATGTGATTTGGTAACTCATTGCACTGATGTACTTTGCATTGTAAGAAACATGTTTTAGTGTTTAGGTCTCTAATATACGTTTGACACTGGAAAATTCACAACAGGCTAGTTCACAGATGTATTTACTTATGAAAGCCATGTTTCCAGGAAGAGCCACTCTCTGTGGCCAGGCCATTAAGTGTTAGTTTTTTCATTTCAAGTGATAACATTCTCTTTTTTAAAAACTGCTAGCCATAGATCTCTCCTTTCTTAGCCCAACAGTTTCCTACAGAGACAAAGAAAATAAAGTAGCAGAAAAGTCAAGCAAGCTGTAAATGACTTTGGTATTTAAAAATCTGTTTCTGATTTTGTAGTATGTTGTATTTCTCTTTACAGTATTTAGTGTTTGGCATGTTAAATTCACAGGTGTGTTCCCAGTAAAGAGATATTTGTGCAAAGGATGAAAGTTTTATTCTTACTGTTGCAGTTACTATTGATAATTGCCATTTGCAATCTCTTTAGCATTTAACCAACTCTGTCTAATTTATGCTTTTGATTCATGAATTAATACCGCATGAGATATCTTTCCTTGGAAATAAATATTAATTTAAAACGGAAGTAACTCCATTGTAGAAAAAGCCTCCTTTTGATCATTTGTCAGAATATTTTACATATGCATATGATATGCATATGAACAGTGCTTAAAAGGATTATAGAATAATTAAGATGATGATATAGTTGAAGTAATAAAAATAACATTTTTTTTCTATTTTAATACAGTTTTGAAAGACACCTGTGAATTACAGTTGATTCTTGAACAATGTAGTGGTTAGGGGCTCTGAACTTCTGCAAAGTAAAAAATCCATGTATAACTTTACAGTCAGCTTTCCACATCCACATCCACGGATGCAACCAACCATGGATCATGTAGTAATTATTGAAGAAAATCCCTGTATAAGTGGACCCATGCAGTTCAAACCCATGTTGTTCAAGGGGTAACTGTACAGTAAAACTAAGACTCAATCTTCCTTATGAATATTAAATTATCAGGTAAAGCAGCTTTAAGACCTCTGAGAAGTTACTAAATATCTATTACTCTTTGGGGATCATGTTCAACTAAGTTAACACATTAATCAAACCATCATTCATTGAGCCTTTGCTATGTATTGAGTGATAATGACAAGTGCTGTATATAGGCTCCACTTAATTTAGTGGGTGGTACATGCAGTTCCAGAAGATATAATTTAAAAAGGGCACAGGGACTTTTAATGACAGAATACCTTTCTCCTCATCTTAAGGTGGTGTCAGGTGCAGTGAAGGCAGAGTGGAGGGAATACAGATGGTCCAAACAATTCTTTGAAGTTTTTTCCCACTCCTGACACCCAATGCTGCAGGTTGCTAAGGGTGGGCATCTTGCCCTCAGAGTAGTTCTGTGTAGGGCCAGTGTCCATATTTTCTGACCCAACCATTAGGATGCCACGTCAGATATTTACAAGTGTGCTTAGGGAGATAATGAGATCTTCTATTTGACATCATGACTGCTCTGGAAAATCTATGACCCAAGGATGCTGTGTGTGTATAAAGGCTTCTAGAAAGACAGAATAGACTCTCCCCTAGTTTTCAAATTATCCTCCAAGGACTGCCTGGGGCAGCGGGAGAAAGGAGGGGGTTCCCAATTTCCAGATAGAATCTGGAGGTAAACACACATTGTCTCATTTTAGGAGATGGAAATGGAAATCTGCATCTTCCAGGATTCTCTGGGCTTCTTGCAGTGGGAGAGTTTCAACATTCATTTGTTACCTATGGTTTTAATAATCTGATGTTGTCTATGGTGAGAACACAGACGCGTGCAAACGTGTGCACACATGCAGACACAGACACATGTGGTCTTTTTGGAACTTTGGAGATAGGAGTCTCTTTCATGTCCAAGCTTGTTATTTAAATAGAAATTTGTCAATGGTCTGCTCTATATTAGACTGTGCCAGGTGCTGTTGATATTTGGGACGAGAAGTCAGACTTAGGCTCTCCTTTCAGAAATGTGTATTTTTAGTCTGAAGTGAAAAAATAGACATCCAATGTATAATTACAATAAATTATGAGGGATATTTTGACAGAAAATTCCATGTGACTAGAAACTGTAACAGGAGGAATTGGTCTAGTTCAGAGTATTGGCAGCAGAAGGGCTTTTCAGGAGGAATGTTTAGGTTGGTTACTGAAGGAAAAGTAGGAGTAGACTAGAGAAAGTCTGGCCTGGATGGCAGATGATAATGTTCTAGGGAGGTCCGGAGGCAGGAGCAATCTCAGAGAAGTCAAGGAGAGGTTCTTTTGCAAATGAGTGAGAGGGATTGGCAAGGATGATGTTAGGAAGGTGGGTGACAAGCAGATTGTAAAGGACTGTAGGAATGTTGTTAGGGATCTTTGCCTTTATCTCCAAAACAATGGGAGGGGGAGGTTATTAAAAGATTAGAAAAGTCACCCTGGCTGCTGGCTGGAGATTGGATTTGAGGAAGGCAAGACCAGAGACAAGGCTACTGCTCAGCTGTTGATTATGAAGATTGGGACCAGAGATGGTGGTGATTTAGACCAGGAAGTGGAGAAGGGTAATGCCCAGTTTTGCAAAATGTTTGGATTATAATATTATCAGGACTTGATTTAAGACCCATGGTGATGAGCTAGAGAGAGGGGATTCAAGAAGTACTCTAAAGGTTTTGGTTATTAAACAAAGTTAAAGCTCAGGGATTTTCAGGGTGAATTTCCAAGATACCTTTAAGTAGTCCTTGAAATACTGCTTTGAAAGAGAAAATTAACGTGCTGGATGTAACTTTTTTCTGTCCCAGCCCATTTGGTACCTAATTCAACAGATCCTTTTGAGTGCCTCCTCTATTGCTGAGTACTGAGAACAGTTACAGAAATATAGGGATAAAAAATGGACATAGTTTTGTAGTTCAAACAGGCTAGAATGAGGGAGAGTAAAGGAGGTCAGGGAAAGGGGATCCATCTGAATAGCCTGAGCATGAAAGCCTTTTATGGGGAAGTTATGGGAAACATATTAAAAAATCAGCCAGGTGAATAAAGGAGGGAAGAGAATTTTAGGATAAGAAAATAATCTGTGCAAAAGGGAGTCATGAATATTCTTGATGTGAGAAAATAGCTGAAAGAAAAATAAACTGGTGAGAGTATAGTGGGGTGGGGTGTGATGTGATGAGGGGTAGACCAAGGTAATTTTGGAGAAGCAGCAGAGGACAAATCCATGTGGACTAAGATGGCCATAGTACAGAACTTAGGTTTTTTAATCTCAGTGCAGCGGGAAGGCATTGAGCAACCATTTTCACTTTAACTGCTGTATGGAAAATGGATTGAAGAAAAATCAAGATGAAGAAAGAGAACCAGTAAGCAAGCTATTACAGTGGAACAGATGAGAGGTAGTGGATGCTCAGATCAGGGCAGTAACTGAGGACTGGGAGATAATGAGAAGTAGGAAGAAAAAGACTTGCACATGTGATTAAAGAAGACTTTTATCGTTCTTTTAAATTGAAGTATAGTTGTTTTACAATGTTGTGTTAATTACTGCTGTACAGCAAAGTGATTCAGTTATACACACACACGTGCACACACACGCACACTCACACATATATTCTCTTTTTTATATTCTTTTCCATGATGGTTTATCATAGGATGTTGAATATAGTTCTCTGCGCTATACAGTAGGACCTTGTTGTTTATCTGTTCTATGTATAAAAGCTTACAACTGCAAACCCCAACCTCCCACTTCATCCCTCCCCCAACCTCCTTTCCCTTAGCAACCACCAGTCTGTTCTCTATGTCCATGATTCTGATTCTGTTTCATAGATATGTTCATTTGTGTTGTATTTTAGATTCCACATATAAGTGATATCATATGATATTTGTCTTTCTCTTTCTGACCTACTTAGTATGATAATCTCTAGTTGCTTCCATGTTGCTGTAAATGGCATTATTTCATTCTTTTTTATGGCTGAGAATTATATATATGTATTGTACATATATACAATATATTCCATTGTATATATGTACCACGTCTTCGTTATCCATTCATCTGTCAATGGACCTTTAGGTTGTTTCCATGTCTTGGTTATTGTGAATAGCGCTGCTATGAACATAGGGGTGCATGTATCTTTTAGTATTATAGTTTTGTCTGGATATATGCCCAGGAGTGGGATTGCTGGATCATATGGTAATTCTATTTTTAGTTTTCTGAGGAACTTCCATGCTGTTTTCCACAGTGGTTGCACCAACTTACATTTAGGGAAGACTTTTAGATCTTTCCCTGAGAAGCTGGGTTGATGGTCATGTCATTCACTGAGATGTGGAAGAATCAGAAAAAGCAGTTTTGAGATAAAACCAAGAGTTCACACTTGGACATAGTAAATTGATATGACTCCAAGTCTCCCACAGTCCTAAAGTGACGTAGAGAGAGCAAAAGTCTCCTAGGTACCAGACAGGGACAAAGAAATAGCAAGAGTGGCCTCTAAGTTTGGATGAATTGGACAAAATGAAATGGACTGGAGATTGACAGTGAGCTACACATCTCAGTGGTTGGAGGGATGGTCCTGCCCAAGACCAGACAGGAGAATGAGCATCACATCAGCACGTGCCAGTATAGACAGACACCGATGATGAGGTCCAAATACCCTTCTTCCCTCCTCTCACCACACAATGCTCCAAGGAAGGCTAAATAGGTCCTGGGAATTAGCTACCTCCCAGAAAGCAATCAGGGAAGAGATAAATCCTCAGTTAACTAATTTTGAAATAGAAATGACTATGTATACCAAGAATTGACTAATATGACATTATTTGCCCATAATATTGGATGGGCAATTAAAATAGAAATTAAGCAATATTACAAAAATACTAAAAAAGTTCCATATGTATATATGCATGTGTATGTATATGTGTGTGTATACATACAGAATGTGTGTGTGTCGGTGTGTATAATGTATACTCTCTTCATAGTTAATTAGAACTTTTTTAAGAGAGAAAGTTTTGTATCCTCAGTTGTGCTTAATGTAATTGCTGTTCCAAACAGATGTTTGGTATATGCTTGCTGATGAATAGACAACATTTTAGAGTGCAGACAATTAAAAAAAGAACATGCAAAATTTTGTTGAATATCCCAGTGGCCACGTTTAGTATCTGCAATGTCCATAGAATGAGATAATTCTGATTAATCAAAATCCCAAGAAAACAAGAAACCAATAAAAATTGGGTTTTAATAAGTTGAGTTTCATATGATGCAAATACACAGAAAATTTTTACTAAAATTTAGATGGTTCTTTCCTTGGCTACATATACAAATGTTCTCTATTGAATGAAACTCTATGTATCTTTTTGAAATCTGAGCAAGAATAAAAAGTGTAAAACTGACCTCTTCTGCTATTTTTGGTCCAATAAATGCTAAGTCAACTATAAAAATTTGATTTGAAAAGGAAAAGAATACAAAGAAAACAAGCTTCTGAAACTCAATGTTTCTTCATTCATATAAAAACAAGTAAAATAGTAGAACAGTGTGAGTTCTGCCTTTTGACTTTGTAATGCTCTTTATGAAACCTAATTTAGACTTGGGAAAAATTATATCATCACCAGAACTAGTTTTGTACTTAAAGCATTAATGAGAAATGAAGGACTTTTCAGTGATGTATAAAGAAAAGATCCTTAGAAATGGGGATGAAATAAAAGATGAAAAGACTTTGACTTTGTCTCTGTGGGGGAATTGAGAGATCATGCAAGTAAGGCATTACTTATTGTGTTAATTACCTAGCAGGATCATCAAAATTCTTCTCCAGGATATTCCCAGCACCACTCTCTTCTGTTCTTCCACTTTTATTTTTGAAAATGTATTTAAACTTCTGAATAGGTTCTGTGGTTTGAGCCACTCAGGAATTAGTAAAGCAGATAGTGCAAACATACAAAATAATTGTGGGTATTTTCCAAATATATGAAATATTATGCTGCCCCCATATTATTATAATTTGAACTCTGTTGATGAACTATTTTAAAACCCAACTGAGAATGATGAGCAGAGAAATTAAATATCATTTTTAATGGTAATTCAAATAATTATGTGTAGCTATTTCTTAAGGAAGCAATCACCAATGCGCTGATCCTCTGTACTAATATATTCTAATGTATGACACATGAAAATGGGAAAACTGTTTTAAAAACTTTGGTACAAATTATTTACATCTTCCTCCTGCAGAATTAAACATGGCCACAGTACTGTACATTTGTGTGGGGGGGGCTGTTCTTAAATGAAACTTAGATCATTAAATAATGCCATCAAAATAAATTTTCCTTTATTGTTGGAAACAGACCACATGAAATTTTTGTTTTCAAAAAATAGAAGGCCATCTCAAATTAGAATCAGATGGATAGAACATTTATTGATTCATATAACTGGGGAAAAATAGAGATGGAACCAGTCAACGGGTCAACTGGATCCAGAGCCTAAATGGTGAACTCACCATTCTTTATCTCATATCTTCATTGTTTTCTTCTTCTCTACCTCTTGGGCTTTGACCTTATCACATACCATTTTAAAAATGAGCAAACTTTATCTGCATAGCAAGGGAAGCAGTCACTGGTGGTTTTAGGCTGATATCATCCTAACTAAGTGACTCCAGAGAAGTGGTTCTCATAGTTGCTGATGCTGAACCAGCAGCATCAGCAACACCTAGGAACTTGTTAGAAATGCAAATGCCATGGTCACATCCCAGACCTACTGACTGAGAAACTCTGGACCTGGGCTTTCCATCCTCAATCTGTGCCTTAACATACTGTCCACTTAATATTGAAGTATGCTAAATTTTGAGAGAAGCATTGCCCTGAAGAAAAGAAAGACTGTCTCTTTCAGTGTACATGAGTCTCAGGGAGGGACTCATTGACTTAGTATCAATTATATCTCAAACTCTTAGATGCATGACTAGAGTCAATGATGTAGAAAACTGTAGTGAGCTTGACTGAAGTATATGTTTGCACCCTTGGCCAGGGAAGTGAGATTCTGTGTATGAAAGCCCTTCCAGAATCACACAGGAGAAGCAGAGGAAGAGAATATCTCCCCAAACAGGAGAGTGCTGTTACCTAATAAAGAGGGAAAGGATGCAAAGGTGAAGGAAACACAGAAGATTGGTATCTTGTAATAACCTATAATGAAAAAGAATATATATATATATATATATCTGAATCACTTTGCTGGACACCAGAACATTGTAAATCAACTATATTTCAATAAAAAAATTTAGAAAGCAAGATATGGAAGATGGTTTTAAAATATAAGACTGGATCTTCTTCTCCAATTCAAAGATGACCACAGTTTAATATCTATCTCATACATTTCCTAGAAAAATCCTACAGAACAAGAACATATGCTATCAATTCCATCTTATCCATATTCTTGGGAAGAATGAGTCATGTATTATCAGTTTTACCTGTTGCCACTTTGGAAAAATACAACATATAAAATTTAAATGATTTGTTCAATGTTATTCATCAAATGATGGAGTCAAAACTAGACTACAGTGTATAAATGGGCAAGTAAGGAAAAATACTCTGCTTGTCAGATGTTGCAGATATACTAGCAAAATAAGATTTTGCTGATATAATCTCATGGTCACAATATCTGGATGATAACATTTTCCCCTTTTTCTGGTTATTTACCTTTTTGTAGCTCAAACCCATCTGTAGGAAAGAAAGAAAATATGAGATACATATTAGATTAATTAGCCAAAACAAAATAGTATCTCTTTATTGTTGAAGGATGGCTTCTAAAACAAGCTACCTGGAAATAATGGCATTTGATAAAGTTTTACAAATAAAATATGAAACCTCGGAAGCCTATATTAAAGGAAAGCAAATAAAGTTTAACATTGTGCCTTGAGTCTATGGAAAGTTCAGCTCTAAAAGTGTAGAAAGCAGCATGCTTCATTAACCATATCACTGTCAAACAGATTTTTTTCAACTAATCCCAGAGATACTTTGACTCTTTGAAGAACATAATTTTAGAAGTTTACTTTGATTTCATTTCCAAACAACTACAACTAAAACATGTGAACACCGTTAACTTTACATTTTTTTAATTAAACTTGCTTCAGAACTTCTTCCCAAGGAAATACCTGAGAACCAAAGAACTATGGGTGATCTGTATGAAAAAAAACTTAGTGGATGGTTAGTGTTTAATTTTTTTTCTTTTTGTTCTAGATATGTCTACAAATAAGAGTGATATTTTTGCAGAGGTGTGGTGACCATCTGTCATCAGAGATGTCTAAGATCTTTTAAACATGTGTCTACATTTCCATAGCCCTATTGAATGCTGCCTCCCCAAGATAGAATGCATCCAGTTGTCTTCCCCAGCTTCCCTCCCACTAGGGTCAGACAGATGATCTACCTTCCTCCAGTGAAACAAAACCTCCCAAAATTCTGGTTTGGAGTTGAGCCAAGTGAAGAAACCAGCTCAACATGGAAAATGTACTTTGTTGGCTCTTGTTTCTGGTTGACAATAGGGACAGACTCCTAACCAAGCCAGTTCAGCATGGTGTTTCTGGGACTGGCAGTGGGTAATATGACAGCATCTCAGCATGGTGTTTCTGGGACTGGCAGTGGGTAATGTGACAGCATCTCAAATTAAGAATCTCTACTGTGGCAGAGCTATTGTTCTGACATCATTAGTGTCTAAAGCCAACTTCTCAGGCCAGTTCTGGAGTCGGAGATGTTCTGACATTGGAGTTCAGAGCCTAATAATTCTTGGAGCTTCTAATGTGGATCCATAAATTCTCTCTTGCTTAAACTAGCTAAGATGGATTTTTTTGGCAGAAACTAAGAATTCAGAAAAATATGAAGAAACAAGGCATTCTGGAAAACGATGGCATGTTTAACTGCATCTTAATCTGATTATTTATTTTCAGTTTTTCCAAAACTCTGTAAATGTTCCAATTAATTATGGTATTGATTTTATAAGCTGACTATCAAAAGAGATGCCAAGGTGATTCATATGTTTTCCAGTGTATCCTACTACAGGAAACTTAAGTCCCCTCTACCAACGAGATGTTTATCTCTTTTGCCTCTTCTGTTGGACTAGTGTGATATGATATCCTTTATATGTTTATTATAGGTATGGATCAAAAAGAACCAAGCCAGAAGGAAAAAAAAAACCCAGAACTTTAGCACTATAAGTTTAACATTGCTTTTAAGAGTTAAGAGAAAATAAGATTTTATAAAATACTTGTTTAAGAATTATAAATCTCTATACTGTACTCCCTGATATCTACCTTCAAACAAGTCACTTAACCTCCTTGGAATTTAGTGTGCTCTTCTATAAAATGAAGACAATAACTCATTTTTCCTTATTATTTTGGGACATTGTGATGAGAAGTAGCTTTCAAAGTATCAAAAAATAATGTAAATTTCCTTTCGTTTGAGCAATGCATCCTCCATAAAACAAAAGTCTACTTCTCAAAGGAAAAAAAAAAGAGAAAATGGATTGCTACTATAGGAAACTGCAGGTAAATACCCCATATTGTGTTTTGAAATGTAAATATTTTTATGAAGGCAAGGGAACATTATCTATTTCAAATAGAAGAAAAGGAATTATTTTGAAATGTATTTAAATGTAAGAACTGATTAGAGCAAAATTAATTAGCCTATGAGAAGAAAACCTTTGGGAGTTCTTCAAATACTCCTATTTGATTTCAATTTTGAGGTCTTGAGCTAAAAGATAAAAACTGCCAATCAACAATCTTCCATTTGTTGCTTTATTATTCTGCCATGAAGATAAAATTGTTCTCAGGATTATACTTGATTCCAGGTAACTTCTGTTTAGGGATAAAATTAATCTAAAAGAATGAGAATCCCCCAGATTAATTTTGGGCTTACATATCAAAAAACTTGGTTTCACTTAAAAAGAAATTGAAATAACTTTAGTTAGAATTTATTGTGAGTCAGTCTTGGGAGTAAAGAGTGGATCAGAGAAAATGGGAATAGAGAAAAAGAGAGGAACTATAAAGCATTCATTCCTCTATGTTTCTTAAAATACTTAAGATCAAAGAGAAAATTCTACTATACAAATAAAAAAAATTGAAAGGTAAATTTTATTAATTCTAAATTTAAAATTTGGGTTTCTTAAGTCTTACAAAGAATGGAAACTCTAATGAAAAGTAGAAAAAAGAGATAAAAAGAAGTGACAGGAGATAAGGAAGAAATAAAAAGATACTCGAAAAGAGTAAGAAAAGAAAGGACCCAAAGTGAAGGAAAGGGAGTAAGTGAGGAAGGAAAAGAAACATGGTGAGTGGACAGGGAGAGGTGTAGTCTCACATTGTCTGCTGCTCAGCTCCCCCAAAAACCCCAGTAGCTTAACTATTTGACTATTCTTGCCTCCACCCCCTCCCACCTCCACTCATTTCTGTGTCTCTGACTCATCTGGCTGATTATATTTTGCCAACTCAAATTGTAATTCATGGTGTGACTACAGGATTAAATATCTGAAATTGAGTCTGTTTCAAACAAATCTGAATCTATCCCCCAAATGTATTCATTCTCCTTATTCCCTAACCTTAAGGACTTCATCTGAATATTTAAATACATCCTTTTTAGAGAGGCAGTATGGGAAAGGGGGTAGCTAGGAACTCTATCAGCAACCAATGGATATTTAACTTTAGCAAATATTGATGGTCTGGGTGAAATTGATTTGGGCCGTTCTTATTAAAAAAAGTTTACACCTATTGACAAACCATGATACTGTGATGCATTTCAGCATTATATGTTCTATAGTATCAAATATAATTCTGTTGTTTACTGAGATAACCTATGTTAATGCATAGGCCATATAGCTTCACCTATTCCCATTTACCATCTCTTGTTTGTTCCCATGGAAACATGAACACTTAATGGAAAAGCATGTAAAGGGATGTATAAACTCACACTGCTTCTCACTGCCTCATCTTATTTCTCATCTGTCCATGTGCCAAGATGGAAGACCCTTTTCTTCTTTTTTTAGCCATTGGGCAGATTTCTTCCCACATTCTCTGTGGTCCATCCCTCAAATCCAGTTCTGATCTCTCTACTCTCGAACTTCTTTCACCAAGTGCTTATTGGATGTTGAGAATTTTTTCATGTATGATCATCAAAGATATTGGTCTGTATGCTTTGTCTGGCTTTAGTATCAGGCTGATACTGGCCTCATAAAATGTAAGGACATTTAGGGCTAGAAAAGAATCAAATTCAATGTTGCTCCTAAAGGAAAAGAAAAACAGCAGAAAGTCTCGTAGAAAAACTGAACAGGAAGCAGCTGGCCGCTTACAGAAGTTTTCATCTACCTTCCAAATACAGCTTCTTTCCTTTATTCCATCTCTTCTACAGTTTGATACAGAGATTTCCTGGGGATGGATACACTTAAGACTATATTTATTTAGGCATATAGTCTTTTTATGTTCCCGGTTGGAAAGAAATTGTATGTATTGGCGATGATAAGTTTTTCTTTTTCTGTGTTAAAAAATTGCCTTTCTAGCTTTGTGAAACCAGAAATAGTTTAATAAATGCTATTAACATTCATACAAAATATTCTCCATTTTATGTAATGGGGCAGACACCATGCATTAGAGAACACGACTACATGGACATTGATTACCCATAAATGTGAGGAGACAAAACAGCATGGGGTCCAATTTGCACTTTGATGAAGTTCTGTTTCTCACAGGACTCAGGATTTATATAGAGCTAAAAGGGTCCGCATAGTTGTTGGTAAGACCTTTGCACAAAGGGATGAAGTGAAGGTAGTTAGCACCCTGAAGCCCAGGGAAACCTCAATCAGGCCCATAAATACTAATCACCACAGCTCTAGCAATCACAAACACTGGAAGAGAAAAGATGGCTGATTCCCAGTGAAAATCACACAGCAGTGTTGAAAGCCAGTGATGATTTGAACAGCCTATTATCAAAGCGCAGCCCACTCACCAAATTAAATCATTTTTCATAGAATAGTATGAGAAAGTTCCCACATTTTTCTGATATCATTTTGAGACAGAGGAATCACTGAAATAATTTGTCTAAACATGTTCCCAATGGTAGGCCAAAAAGCTCTAATGAACTGTACAATCAGCTCCCCTTCACAATTTAGAATAAAGCATGTGTAAGTGTGTCATGGATTGGATTACATTAGGGCTGATCTGACAACTCTGTTCCCTAATAACATAATGGAATTTTTTTTTTCTTTTGATCTCATTGAACTACAGAGATCTCCTCTGGCTTGGTTTGTGCCTCCTGAACACAGCTGAAGATAATTTTAACAAGGGACAATTAAAACATTCCATTTGACTTCAAGGAATGCCAGAAGGATTAACAAATTTTGTGAGCTGAAGCTAAAGAAAATCTTAGATTGGTACCCAGGACATTCCTCAGCAACATGTGATCTAGTTATTATTGCTTCTTTTTAATAGTAACAGTCATGGCAATTATTATAAGTAGCTTATTATGTTTTCCTGATTAATAGAGCAAACATTATGTTAAGTGACCTAGGGGCTTTATATACACTATTCTCTCTTTTAATTCTCCCCAAATCCTCTTCTTTAATGATACTTATTTTACTGGTGAAAAAAATGGGACTAAGTAATTTGGCAACGTTGTATGCCTCGTATGTGACAGGTCAGGATTTGTACCTGGGTTTGCTTTACTCTAAATCCCATGAAATTGATCACTTTGTTATACTTCATCAGAAAGCAGGGAGCTCTATTTAGATCCTTTGTACTACAAGGGTTCAGTATGATTTTACATCTTGATTATTTTTCCTAATAGCGCTCCATATATACGTACCGCTTAAATATAAATATTAAGAGGTGATTCACTTAGGAGCTCATACAGACCACATTACTGGCTTATAAATCACTTGGACTCTGCTCATCCAAACTACTGCTCACATATACCACTAACGAAACATTTAAGTGCATACAGAGAATCTGCAATACTGCAATATCCTCTCTCGTCAACCATCCATTCATCCATTCGTTCATCCCTCTCCCACCCCCTCACAAGAAATCCTATGTGCAAAGCATCTTGCTATGCAGTGAGGAGCTTGTGTATTGTAAAGTCCCTAACTCTCTCCTCCAGGAGCTGGTACTACAGTGAGAGAGATAAATGCTACACCGAATAGCGGTCACGCCAGCGCCACGGAGCAATCCGTTATTTAAAATCGAAACTTACTCTACCTCTCACTACGTTTGTTCCAAGATGAGTGGCAAAATTTGCATCAGTGAAAGAAGAAATCTCCCTAGGGCTCTTTTTCCCACCCAGAGGCTGGTGAAGGAAGGGGAACAGAAATGTCTCTGCCGATTCTTCTTTGCTGTTAAAGGAAGAGATGGATGGTCCCTTTGCTAGAGGAGACATGAAAGTCTTTGGATCTACAAAAATAAACTCTGCACACATTAAGTGGTAAAGAGCTAAATTACTCAGCCCAATACCAGGAAAGGGAAAGAGTTTTGTAGCAGAGCCCATGGTTGTTAAGGTCTGAGAAAGCAGAGCTGCCAGGAGAGGACTGAAAGTGGGAGGGGAGAGCAAAGTGCTGACGTCAGCCCTCCATTTCCCTAAAGCATCGTCGAGTCAGCTCACATAATGCCCTGTGGGCATTGTTGATATTTTCTTTTAGGAGGGTGGGTGAAAGAGGAGGATTGTGAAAAAGTGACCAGTTCTCCACTTTCAGTCTCTCCACTGAAAAGAGGGAGAGAGGATGAGATACACAAGGGGCTAGGAGGTCACCAGCAAGAGACACTGGGCAGAAGAAACTGTGAGAGAACATGCCCTGGGTAACTACGCAGAGCTCTTACACATTCAGTTATTAGACTGAATGTGGGGTGACAAACAAACCAGCTTTTACATTTTAAAGGACAAGTTGTCCTCTAAATACATACACAAGTCACAGAGAGAAGTGCCAAAGGAGAGAGATAAATAAGGTACCACGTGACGGGAGCACAAAAGAAGGTCATGTTCTTTAGACTCAGCTGAGATAGTTCTAGAAGCTGTGGTCTATGCCAGGTTACACAAGATTGGAGGAATCCTGGTAGACCTCTTGTCCATGTCCAGGAGTTGGCTTCAACTGGAGGGGACAGGGCACAACCACAGGGTGACAAGTCCTTTACTCACTGGGTAATTGGACTTGGTAAATGGCATATCCTGGGTTGAAATTTGAGTCTCACTGATTGGTAAATGGCATATCCTGGGTTGAAATTTGAGTCTCACTGATTATAAAACTCATGTCTTCAGAAGACACTTTGCTGCTTCTCAACTGTCATAGTGCACAAGTGCCTCATTTTACAGCTTTAAATCAAGGGTTGACATGGGGTGCAGAGAGAGGATTAGAGGAATCCAGGAACTGGGGTGGAAGAACAAAACTACATCTTCACTTTCACTAACATCTCACTCAAAGTTAGCAGTTTCATTAATTTTGAATATAGGCAGCAAACCACAGTAGAATTAGCAATATCAGTGATTTTATCATCAGAAACAGTGTAGTATTTTTCTGGCATATTAAAGTTATTGCAGTACTTCAAAAATATCATTTACACTCATCATTTCTTTAAAAATATGGCATTATTAGACATCTCACCAGATATTGCTATTTAATAGGTTAATAAAGAAACATGCATTATTATATCACATTTTTATTTTAATAATAGGATTTCAATATAACTAGCTTCCTTGTAACACTCTGCATTTAAAAATATTATTCTGGGAAGGGGTTCATGGACTCCATCAGAATGCTAAAGGGGTCTATGACACAAAAGGTTGAACTTGAGGTCTAAGGCATTTTTAATTGGAATGAGTAACTCAGGAGAGAGAAAGCTATATAATAATCCTCATTTTAATTTTCTTCTAGTAGAGAAAGGGAGAGAGGGTAGAATGAGGGAACGTTGAGTCTTTTTTTTTTTTAACTTTTTATTTTATATTGGATTATAGTTGATTAACAATGCTATGTTAGTTTCAGGTGTACAGCAAAGTGATTCAGCCATACATATACATGAATCTAAAAAAAAAAAAAAAAAAAGAATGTTGAGTCTTAGGTCAGAAGCTCAGATTCATAAATGTCATGATAAAGGAGGGGCCAGGGCAGGCGTGGATGGGACCCAGTGCTGCATTCTGCCACTGGTGGGGAAAAATGCCCATCAAAGTCAGGAGGTACCAAGGGATTGCACAGAGGTTTCAGACCTAAACTAGCTTATCTTCACTTATATGCCTAGTAATGGTCCCCAGTAATTTTGTATTTTCCTTTAATATCAAAATGTAATATAAGTATTTATCTTCACCATGAAAAATGACTGCAGAGTTTGATTCTTTTTAATCAAAATAAATATTTGTTTTGTGGAATTTGAAGACAGAATGTGTCTTGATTCATATTCATTTATCCTTGATAAAATTGCTGCTTTCTTTGAAATACTTCTAATTTGAGCACATTTATGAGGAAATTGGAAGCTTTCACAGTTTGAAGACACTTTGTAGGTCTGTCAGGGATGCAGCAGTAGTAGAAAGACAGTGATTTGACACATCTGACTGCTTATATACACAGCATCAGTAGTGAACCACATACTATTTGAGTAAGACTTTGTAATTAAAATTATAATTACATTTTTCAGGTACAGATTTAATGCCCTGCTTGTAAAAAAGTTGGGTCACGACATGAGTTTAAATTAGTAAAATCTGCCAAAAAATCATTATGTTTTAAGGTAAATCATACATTTAACAAATCATTGCATGATTTTATTATTATATATTATATAGTATATTTATTACATTATGAATAATGGTCCAGGAAATTATTATGCTGTCTATTCTTCAAAAATGCCTTATTGCGATTCCACCTTTTTCAGGAAAACCTTTTTTTAAAATGTCATTTTCTGGATTCCCTTCTATTTTTGTCTAATGAAATCTGCTTATCCTAAAAGATGCAATGTCAAAGTCGCTCAGCGAGCCTGCCCTGCTCACCATTGATCAAGGGGCCCCTCCCTCTGCTGTACATCACCTCTAATCATATCCTATCTTATGTTATGGTAACTGATGTAAATTGACAAATCTCTTCTCCTTTTGTAAACTCTTTTGAGGCTAAGATAAATGTCCTATACTTCTTTGATTCTCTTATGGTGCCTTCCATATAATAACCCTCAAAAATGTTTACTACTTGAATGAATGGGTTATTATTGTTTTAATAATTAAATAATGAATTGTTAAATCAAGTTATTAAATACACTTTTATAGTTTTTAAACTACTCATTTAAATGCTACAGCAGTGATCAATGTTTCATGTGTCTGGAATAGGTTGGATTTGCATAGAAAGGCTCCTTTTGCCTGATTGGTTATTTGTGAGATTCAGCTGCAACCAGATAGGTTCTCCCAGCTTGCTTCCAGGAATATTAAAAAAACAAAAAAAATGCTGAGTGGGGTTTCAAAAAATGGAGTACATCTGGCCAACTTGTGTTATGTTATCTTTTAGAAGATTGTTTTGTAATTTATTCAGGACATCTTTTTTTTTCATTTTTCAGTACACAATTTATTGGCATTAAGTACATTCACAATGTTGTAAACTCTCACCATTATCTATTTTTTAAATGTCTTCATTACCCCAAACAGAAACTCTGTTGACCATAAGCAATAACTCCCCATTCCCTACCCACACCCTCAACCCTTGGCAATCTCTAATCTACTTCTGTCTGTATGAATCTACCTAGATATTTCATGTCAGTGGAATTATGCAATATTTGTCCTTTTGTGTCTGGCTTATTTCACTTAGCCTAATTTTTGTTTAGGACTTTTGTAAAAGCTGTTAATTTTAGGTAGAAAATACTAATACTATTTTCTCCATGCATCTAGATATTGCAGAGATATTTCCACTTCATAGTTCTTCTTTTGTAGAAAAAGGGTTACTTCTTTGCCTATATGTATACTCTTAGTGTATGTTGATGTCTTTACAAACAATAAAATTATACATCTGTACCTTTAGTGTTCATGGCAGTTAGAAAGTATGTAACCTGTTACTCATAACTCAAATTCAAAAGTTGGTTCATAATACTTAACCTTAAAAGTCAGAAGTACAGCAATGTAACAAGCATTATCTTACACCAGACATTTTCTAAACATAAGAACAGTGACCAGAAATTTACGCTTTCACTGACTGCTTAGATATAAGAGTTAATGCTGACTCTGTCATGGATTCTGAGGAAGTGTCGGTTAACCTGATAACCTTCCTCAGTTGATGCCTTACTTCATGTTCAGTGTTTGAAATGTAAATTATGAGCCTTCTGCAACCATACCCAGAATAATTTATTTATTGGAAAAGAAACATGAGACATTTTTACATCAAATTGAGACAAAAAGTATACATTGCTGAATAAGAATTTTAATGTTAAAAAGACTGAGTTCTGCCATATTTTTTGCTTCTTCTTGGTTATGTGATCCTGGACAAACACGTTATTTAATATCTCTGGGTCTCTGTTTATTCTTCTGTAAAATGGAGCAAACTGTAACCAATCTGGTAAATTCACAGAGCTGAGTATCAGATCATGTAACAGGCATGGAAAATGTTATGAATTATATTTCCTTGACAGTTGTAAGGTGATCTTCATTTCTTCACTGTTCATGTGTACAGACCAGGTGGTAAGAAACATGTCGGTATATTCAAGACATGGGATAAAGCTAACAGTTCAGATAACCTTCACTTTTTGATTAAAACTGTGACTCATTAAAATTTCAGAATCGACAGTGATGAAACAAAGCTACCTGCTTTAAATGTTAGAGCAGAATTGCCTCAGGGGATTATTAAATAGAGTGGATAAGCTAGTTGCTCTCTAAATTTTTCTCCAAGTCTGGTTTCTATTATTCTTGCCAAGGATTGTTAAAATACTTGCATTTTTTGAATGTGAAGCTTTTAATCTTCCAATGCCTTTAAAAACTGGTAATCAAAATAAGGGATGCTAGAATCTGTAACTGCAATTAAATATGTATTTATGGCAAGACTTCTGGGTTTTTCAGGGAACCGTAAGCATGCCTATATCCAATCAAAACAATTATCCTACAAAGTGTATCAAGGTGCCAATATTTGTTCAAGTAGTAATTTTACAGGCGGTCAGGTCTGGAATCTGACAGGGACTAGAAATCACAGCTTCTGGTAGAAAATGTGGGCAAGTCCTTGTAGGCGTGTGTTTAGTAATGAAAAGTATGGATGCTTGAGTTCTAGCCACCATCTGCCACTTACTAGCTCTGTGGTCTCTAAGCCATAGTTTCCTTAGTAAAATGGGCATAATAACAGTAAAGAGGATTAATAAGGCATACTGGTTTGTGATTATTTTGTCTTCTAATGTCTTCATCTGGTTTTGGTATTAGGTAGTTATATAGGGGTATTCAGATGTTCTGTTTCTTTTGGGATCAGTTTCAGAAATTTGTGTCTTTCTAAGGATTTGTTCATTTCTTTTAAGTTGTCAATTTTATTGGTATAAAGTAGCTCATAATATTTCCTTATTATCATTGTAATATTTCCTCATTATTCATTTTTTCAGCTCCCATAGCCATGTGGCTTCATTCATTCTTGATATTATGCCTATATTTTTTATGATAAATCTATGCAGGTTTATAAATTTTAAATGTTTAAAAAACATTTATATTTTATTGATTTTTCTATATTGTTGTCATTTTCTATGTAATTTACTTTCACTCTTATCTTTATTTCCTTCCTTCTACATATTTTGGATTTAATTTTACACTTTTCTATCTTCTTAATGTAGAAGCATAATCTGTGATTTTAGAACTCTGTTGTTTTAATATAAAAGCATTTAGTGCTATATATATTTTTTTCTAAACACCTGTCAATACATCCTATTGCTTGCGTTCTGTGGAGTTTTAATTTTCATTTGGTTTGAAATCATTTTTAATTTCCTTTGTTTTATCATCTTTGACCCATGGCTCATTTGGGTCCACGCGCTCTCTCATCCTGTACACAGATCCTCATAAAATAAGGTGTTTAAATGTATTTTTATTGAGGTATAATTGACATATAACATTATATTAGCTTCATGTGTACAGCATAATGATTCAATAATTGTATACATTGTGAAATGATCACCACAATAAGTCTAGTTAACGTCTGTCACCATACATAGTTACAAAATTCTTTTTTTTGTGATGAGAGCTTTTAAGATCTACTTTCTTAGCAACTTTTAAAGTTCTCGAATAAAATATCTTCCATCTAAAATGGGAGTCAGTGAAGTGTAGCTCCAGATGGACTTTCGGCTGCTGTTGAAAGCACAGCAAGTCTGACAACCTGTTTTGGAAATTTTTGCTTGCGTCTGATGCAAGAACTACTTGACTCTTGCTGGAATCAGCCTTTCACATGTAATAGAGCAGTGCTCTAATCCAGCATGACAAATCCTATTTTCCTATGTGCAGGCATTGTGAACAGAAAATATGGGTCATCCTGGCCAAAAATATAGATAGGTGATTTTTAATGACTTCTGGTGTTTCTCTTCCTTCCATCATTGTAAGTGCACAGAGTGTATCTTCCTGTAATAACGTACTCACTAGAGCTCCCAATCACGTCCAGGGGACGTTTATCAATACAATGAAGTCTGCTTTAAAAAACACATCCCAAACTTTCACTGTTACTTAACATAAATGTGTCTTTTAAATTCCCTTTATTCCCTTCAAGTTTTGCAGCTGTCTTTTGTCTACTTTGTTTTTTCTAAGCCTTTCTTTTATCAAAATGTTTTTAAGTTCACATCAAGTTCTAGTTAAATGTTTAGAGTTTAAAATGGAATCAGGTCTGAGCTATAGTTCCTCAGAGAAGCCACCCTGACAACTCTATTTCATATTAGGATCTTCCTCCCAGTCTGGCCCCTCTCTATATGGTTACCCATTTTCATTTCCTTTGTAGACCTTATCACCATCTAAAGTTTTAAGTTCATTTATTTTAATTAGATTTTCTTCCCACAAGAATATAAATTTCTTTAGATAAAGAACATGGTCTTTCTTATTTGTTCTATTTCCTCAGAACCACAAACAATGCCTAAAACACACTAGGTTTTCCATAAATATACAAGGAAAAAAAAATATTCCATCAATACATTATAGAAGAATTAGTGTCATTGCATATAAATATATTATTTAAATTATACTTCTTAAATAACTTTTTTGTAAAATTCAGATTGAAGCCTCCTAATATCCTAAGGTAATATATTTCAATGATTTCAACTGGTCTCAGTCTTCTCAGAATTTATAGAAATATGGCTTGCATATAAAGACATACATGTTTGATCTCTGCATGGTCTAGTCTACTAATCCTGTTTTTACAGTGTTTTCACTGGAATAGGCTTGATGGGAAGTGTTATAGTCCACTGTATGGTAACCTGTTGTCTAAACGATGGTCGGAATTCAGAAAAGTCTCAGCCACTGTCATTTTGTGTTCTCAGAAGTAGATGGAAAAAAAAAAGCTGTCATACAGCCCAAGCCTATAAAGTTTATTTTGCAGAGAAAAGATGGAGCTGCTTGAGAATTTTGTCTAAAATGTCTTGAATTAGAGTCCTACATTTAATAGAGTTGTTGATGTATCTGGCGGAAGTGAGGGTGGATTGAGACAAGACACTTGGGCAAGAAGAGCACACAGACAGATGCAGAAATGTCTTATGATATTGATAAAAGAGAGATCTCAAAGCAAAATTGAGTTACACGTATTCAAAAATAGTCTAACACAAAAGTTGGAGGGTTTTTTGTTTCTGTTTTGTTTCTTAACTTATACCAGGATCCTCTCTAGAGTCATGACCATTTAGGCCCCTGGAAGTGAATGCAGAGATGCCTCTAAATTCTAGAGTTTTGGGCCTTAATATACTAATTATGTAGAGTTATTCCATAAGAAAAGATTCTACTCTGTTTCAAGATTAATTCAAGGAAATGATCTTTCTCACATAATTTTATATACGATCTCCTTTCTGTGTTATTTGCCATTACTATAAATAATCATATTCCAAGGCATGAGCAGACTTACTTCTAACATTCCAAGCTTTCCCTACTTCATAATTTCATATGTGTGTTCCCAAAGTCCAGGATCTATGCATCAAATAAACTAAGGAAAAACTGGATTCCTTCTCCAGAGAGCAGTGAACATTGACAAGAAGAAATGCAGAATGTGGTATAACCAAAGAAGGTCATTATGCAAATGATGGGTCAACTGGTCCATTCAGCTTCCTGTGGATTCTTGGTTCCGACACAGAAAGAGAAAAAATTATTTTTGAGAGGACAGGGCTAAATCTGCCCATCAAATAAACAATTTCAACTCTCTATGAATATGTGAACTCCATAAGATAATTCTATGCTGCTATAATATTAATAGTTTTCACAATGAAGACCCAAGTCATTGAAAAAAGTCCTTGATTTCTTTTGGGTCACTTCTAGTTATTATGGCTGCACTATGTGCAATGTAAACCCCTTGGTTTAATAAGAGGAAGCCCAGAACTGTTAAGCTATACCAACAGTGGTTTATAATAAGTTTCTATTAGATAACTGTGTGATGTTTTACAGTTATTAAATAAAGAGAAGTGTGATCTATCATGCAGAATTACTGGGAGGGTCAGATATAACGTATACATAGCTCATAGCACAGCAATGTACAGGGCAGGCATTGATGTTGTAGCAGTAACCTCCATGATCAACCTTACCAATTCACCTACTTTTATAAATATATAACCACTTAAATTATTTTAAATTAGTCGTTGGCTTATTTAGTAGCAGTATATCCATTAATTCTCTCTCTTAAGACATCTGCCCACATACACCCATTGTACAAAAAATCCAGAAGCTTATTCTGTTCAAAAGGAGGTTACTAGTATTCCAGACACTAAGCAGACAGTAAAATAATTGATCCATTGTTGCCATCAATTCCTTCCTCTCAAACAGCATGGAAGCTGGTCAATGGCATTCTGTGTGAGGTTATGTTTCTCCATTGCAGCAGGGATATTCCTGCTAGTCCCGGCCCTTGCAAGCACCAGAGTGATGTTCCACAGTGAGTACCAAAATTAAAACTCTTATTCATACTCCCGTGCTTCATTATTGCTCCACAAAACTGTCACTATGCCAAGGAAGCTGGTGTGCTAAAATCATCTTGTCTCTTGTGTACTTTGGTCCTTAAAGCATCAGACTTGCTGCCATTCAAGTATATTCTTGGAGTCCTTCTCTGCCGGTAGGCTTGGCCAGGAGCCAAGGGCAGGAACCTTGTTTACTGCTGTGCCCCTAGCATCTCGGTCTGTGCTTGGTCCTTGATAGATGGATGAATGAATAAATGAATGAATGAATGAATTCACTCACTTAGCTCTCACTGATATTGAATCTTAGGGAGCCGACTCAAGGTCTTGGACCTTTTACTTACAAAATGCTTAAGCAAATTGGTCCACCTCTTGCCCCAAGATCAGCTCTGTATACTAAAGTCTTTTTATAAGAGGCCTGCTCATTTCAGGGTGTTAGTCTGCATTATACTTCTTTTTAATGTTGTTACTAATGGGGAAATTTCTTTATTTTTCTGGAAATTTCACATATGGCTAATATGATGCATTTAATGATGCCAGATGACAGCTACACTAAAATAAGGTTTCAGGAAAGAATGCTAGTGTCAGGACGTTTATTAGAGCTTCCAAAATACCAGCAACCCTCAAGCAGCCACATATGCATCCAAAAGTTGTGACCATTTGTGGCTAAATTATGTGAAAGTAAAGTGAATCATAGCAATGGGAGATATACAAACAGGACCCTTGTTTTAATACCATCTTGAAGAAATTCCACTTGTGACCAGGCTCTGAGAGGTGCCTCAAAAAGGGTTATTGCTGACAAAATGATAAATCAAGGTAGTTTTATCAGCAAACATTAAAAAAATTCTGATTATTAGTTATACTCAAAAGACCTGATGGTTAGTCTGACTCAACGGTGTCTCTTCTCACTATAAATATTCAACCAGAGCCTTGAGGATTGCTTACTCTGGATTGTGGAAAAGGGGTTTCTGCAGTGGCTAAGAAATTAGAATCCATGATCATTAATATCCTTCCCAATAAGAAGATTCTATGATTAGCATTGTGTAGTTAGTATTCATGTTCTAGTGTAAATCACCAATACATGCTTCAAATATATTTCTGCCTAAAATTAAAAACAAAAATGTTAACAAATGCACGTTTGAACTTTACACAATATAGGCATTTATGTAGCAACCACATTGCCAAATGTTTTTGTGGCTGGCTGTCAGAAACATTTGTTTTCCATGAAGAAAAAATATTCTCCAGGGGGAAAAAACTTAACTTTTTCTTTCCTTAGTAAGATCCCCATCCCTCTTTTTCATTTTCTTCTTTTTTTTTTTTTAAATTTGTTAATGTTTCTTTTTTTTCATTTGTAAATGCTTGAGAACATTTGCCATCACAGCGAGACGCTTTCCTCTGTCTTCTCCTATGAGATATGTGCTCAGAAAATGGTTATGGTTGAGCTGTCAGAGGAAAGGCTCAGTGACTCCAGCTGAGATGTGGCTGGGCTAAGGCAGCAGGTCATAAACTTGCTTGTAAATCTGAATCCCCTGGGGGGCTTGCTAAACCACAGCATGCTGAGCCCCCTCCCTGGAGTTTTGGATTCAGTAGTTCCACCTAACAAGTTCCTAAGGTGATGCTATCCAGGATGCCCTTTGAGAACAACATCTCATAATTCTGTCTGAGTCTAGCTTTTGACGTGTAGCTGTGGAACAAGTGGACTCTCCAAGTTCTCTCTATGTAACCAATACTTTAAAAAAATTATTGGCCTATTTTTTTTGAAGTATAGTTGATTTACAATGTTGTGTTACTTTCAGGTGTACAGCAAAGTGATTCAGTTATACATATATATATATATATTCTTTTTCGGATTCTTTTCCATTATGACTTATCACACAATATGGAATATAGTTCCCTGTGCTATACAGTAGGACCTTGTTGTTTATCTATTTTATATACAGTAGCATGTATTTGTTAATCCCAACTTCCTAATTTATCCCTCCCACCACTTTCTCCTTTGGTAACCACAAATTAGTTTTCTGTCTCTGTGTCTGTTTCTGTTTTGTAAATAAGTTCATTTGTATCATTTTTTTAAATTCCACATAGAAGTGATATCATATGGTTTTTGTCTTTCTCTGTCTGACTTATTTCACTTAGTATGATAATTGTTAGGTCCATCCATGTTGCTGCAAATGGCATTATTTCATTCTTTTTTATGGCTGGATAATATTCCATTGTATATATGTACCACATTTTCTTTACCCATTCATCTGTCAATGGACATTTAGGTTGCTTCCATGTCTTGGCTATTGTAACTAGTGCTGCTATGAACATTGGGGTACATGTATCTTTTCAAATTAGAGTTTTTGTCTTTTCCAGATATATGTCCATGAGTGGGATCATATGGTAGCTCTATTTTTAGTTTTTTAAGGAACCTCCATACTGTTCTCCATATTGGCTTCACCAATTTACATTCCCACCAGCAGTGTAGGGTTCCCTTTTCTCCACACCCTCTCCAGCAGTTATTATTTGTAGACTTTTTGATCATACCATTCTGACCAGTGTGAGGTGATACCTCATTACAGTTTGGATTTGTATTTCTCTAATGATTAGAGATACTTTTAACATATTCACCTCTTTCCTTAATCTCACGTATGTTTACAGGAAGTTGAGGTCATCTTTATGTTTTATTGTGAAGTGGTCAATTCATAACACACTCTCTGTTAGGTGGGAGGAGTTGAGTGGGAGAGAAGCAGAGAAATGCAATTTTCCTCTTGTACTTTGATTACTTTCAGGGATTCAGTGGCAGGTCACAGAGAATTACCACTTCATCAATAGGGAGTGTTTTCCTACATGAAGATATTCCTACTTTCAAAGTAATGTTGCCTTAGGGATTTGAAGGTCTACTGAATTCTGGGTTTTGTTCTTCTGATACATAACTGAATATTTTATTTTGTCAAGTGTATTCCTGTTCTTCAGTGCCTTCATAATACCCTCTCCTGTGTTGACTCCAGAAGTGACCTATTAAAAGCATGCAGCTCATCCCCAAGTCATCAGGCGCCCCCTTTAAGGCTGGCCTTTTGAACACAAGTTTTAAACCTTCTTCAGTGGTCTGGGAGACCTCATGGTCTTTGGCCTCTTGCTTCTCTTCTGACTTAATAACTTGCCTCTGTGACTTGATGCTTCTGTTGGACTGTCTAATTGGTCCAGGTTTCCCCTTGGTTCTGTGCCCTGAAGCCCATGCCAACCCCTTCCCCCTGTGTCCCACTCAGGTGCCCGTTCTCCACCCTAGTCCAGGTTGCTAAGCTCCTACTTCTCTGTGTGCTTGGATAGAACTTGCTAATTTTATTTTACATTTATTAATACATAGTTTTCCATTCACTAGATGAGAAGACGTATTGCCTACTATTTAGGAGAACAGCATTCTAATATCTTGTGTCATATATTTTTGAAATACATAAGATATTTTTAAATACATTTCAAGATTATGTCAAATCAATATATACCCATTACTGAATTTTTAGTTTTAAGTGACAGAAAACACAACTCAATCTAACTTAAATAAGATGAGTTGTGTGGCCTAGATAAAGTGAGAAATTGAGGAAGACTGGCCTTAGGTGGAACTTAAGGCAAAGATTCAAGTAATGCCTCCAAGGTCTGGTTCCTGTCTTTGAGTTCTCAGTTCTTCTCTTTCTGGATTGGTTCTTTTCTCAAAGGGGCTCTGCCTTATTGCAGCAAGTCTAGTCATAAACTCACACTTCCATGTCTCATGGAAAAAGAGCATCCTTTCCCCCAGCTTCCTGTAATCCCTGAGGTCTGCTTGGGCTGTCCTGACTAGTTTGTGTGCCCAACTATGAACCAATAGCCATGGCCACTGTGGGCAGCAGAAAGCCAAGGGCAAGTCCAGCCCGAGAGAGTCCATCCTGGGAGCTGAGCAGGAAAAGTCCCAGACAGATTCCTGAAAAACTGATTGTTGAAGAGAGGATCCCACACCAAAGACAGAGGTGCCCTCCCAGGTACACTAATCAGAGGATGGCTGAAGGGTTTAGAAAATATATCTTCTTTACCTATTGATCCTTTTTTCTTTCCCTGTCAGACCACAAGTCACCAGTATTTCTGATGCTAATTTTTAGTTGAATGCGAAGAAAATTCTTCCTTGTTGCCATCAAGATTTTTGAGATATACAATATTTAGAGATATAGTTTTCACACACAGAAATTTTTGGTTATTTTTTTCAGCCATGCTAAATTAAAATCAGATCAGAGCTAGAATTTGAACACAAGAATTTTGGGAGGGTAGAAAATAATTACATCAGTGCCAGTTCAGGAAAAAAAACATTTTATTTTTGGTATCAATGGAGTATCATAAAAGCTTTAGGGTCCCTCATTTCAAAAATGTGTAAAAGGGAAGTCCAACAAAATAAAAGATCAGAAATAATGACATTTACTGATACACAAATAATAACATTGTTCTATAGGCATTCTTACATCTTTTTAAATTGAAATGTAATTGACATATCATTGACTAACTCTTTACTAGCCTCTATTTGCAACTCTAAGGTAGAGTTCTGGTTCCTGAGACACTTCAAATCGATATACAGAAAAACCTTCTCTTTCTTTTTCTCTTTCACTTCTTGTGATAATTAGTGTCATTATCATCCCCCCAGTTACTCAAAATCAAGACCCCAAGATCCTGGACAACCTCTCATCTCTACTTCCTTGGGCCTATTGAATCTAATTAGTCATCTCTCAACCTTTAACTGCCTTAGACTGAGCAATTATCATCTCTCCCTTAAATAATTATAATAGCTCCTTAGCAAGAAGTACCACCAACACACAGTTCCCAAACGTACAATGTATCCTCATAAATTCCAGAATTATTATTTGAAACCAATTATGGGATCTTTTTCTCAGGTGATGAAAAATTTTCAAACGCTGCTTATTTTCTTTAATAGAAGGTAACAGGAACTCTTTATTATGAAATTAAAGTTCTCATCATTTTCATCAAAAAACTTGGAGAGAGTGTGTGAAAGATTGTAGGCACTTTAATTATTGATACTGATAGAAAAATATATGGTCAAATACATTTAAGTATCTTCAGTATTTATAAAACACATTTCTAAAATGAAATAACCAGACTGTTGAAAATCATGATGCAGCAAAAGCTCTAAAAGGTAAATGTACAAAAATGCAGAATAGAGGTGACCTTACTAATATCAAAGAAGAATTCAACGTACAAGATTAAAACGGGACAAAAGAGTACATATTGGAAAAAGGGTACAATAAACCACTAAGAAACTACAGATAAGATGTTATATAGCAAAGAAAATAGGATCAAAATAGCCAAGGCAGAATCGGTGGATACACAAAGAGAAACTGACAATATGAAAATCCTAGCAGAAAGCTTTAGCACACCCACAGAATTTACAATTCCTGCATAAAATAAAGAACACTTTGCTCCATTTTCTTCAAGTTTCTGAAGTCACAAGCTGTTCTGGTATAAAGTATCTTAAGTATAAACTCATTTTTTCTTCTCTCTGAAAGTGTTTGAGTTCTCTGTGTGCCTGATTTTGTTAATTGTAATAATGTTTATTTATATTTTTGTATTCAATGTGCTGGCCACCAGTGGGCCCTGTTCACTTTGGAAACTCATATCCTTAAGTTCTAAAAAATTGTCTTAAATTATTTACTTGATAATTTCTGGCATGTCTAATCCATGTTGAGTTTTTAAATCGTCTCTTACTATTACCATTTTCTATCATTGTCATGACTTCATTTTTGTTATTGCTGTTTATTTTCTCTCCTTCTATTGTATATGTTGTGCTCTCATATTTTTATTTTCTAAAACCTATCTCTTGTGCTTTTACTGTCCCTCCTTCTAAACACTAGCATCTTATTTGTGTTTCATAGATAAAACATCTTTTCTTATTTTCCCAAATATGGCATTTGTAGGGTTTTTAAAAATATATTTATTTATTTAGTTTTGGCTGTGTCGGGTCTTAGTTGCAGCACGTGGGATCTTTCTTTGTGGCACAAGGGCTTCTCTCTAGTTGTGGCGTGGGAGCTCGTTTGTCCCTTGGCATGTGGGATCTTAGTTCCACAACCAGGGATCGAACCTGTGTCCCCTGCATTGGAAGGTGGATTCTTCCACTGGATCACCAGGGAAGTCCCCATTTGTAGGTATTTTTAAAGCTTTCTTCAGTCTCTTTGATTTTTTCCTTTATATTTTCTTGTGACAATATTTCCTTAAATGTCTATTTCCTGGATATCTGGTCAGATTTAAGAGTAAGGAACTTAAGCATTGTCTGAAAGCTTCAATTGTGTGCATTTTGCTTGTTGAATGTTGGGTGGACCTATGTAGTGTGATTAAGCAACCACCCTGCAGTTACTCTAACTGTGTGGTCTTAACTGATGACCTAAACTTCCTGCCTCATCTGTAGAAAGTGGTGTATAACAGAGCTCAGATCAAAAGACTGTTTTGGAGAGTAAATGAGATAATACGTGTAAAGTGCTGAGGACAGCACACACCACAAACGCTTTATAGATGTTTATGATGTGTATATTTTGCTGTAACATGCTTAGAAGCTTGCTGCAGGGGTGGGCAGAGGCTGGGTCTACTATTTTCCTTTATTGTTCTCACTAGTCCCTGGTGGTGTTCAGTGAACACAGTTGTTTAAAATATGAGTTGTAGAGTTGAAGAAATGTTTCCAACTCTTGCCCTACCTATTCCTAAGTGTGTAACTTTGAGCAAATTACTCTTCAATTTTATCATTTCAAAAATTGAGATTATAATAGTACCTACTTCGCAAGGTTCTTTGTGTGGTGTAAATAAGATACTACATACAAGGTGCTTGGCATATCATAAATGTTCAATAACGTTCACCAATAGTAATAATAGTGGAAATTACAAGAGCGGCTACATGTACTTGATAAGACTTTCTGGTTAACACATTACAAATGTGTATTTTCAGTACATCATCCTTTTCACTGATTCTTCAAATCTATTGATAAGGATAAAGATGGCACATATTCATCAGGTCAACCTAAGATTAGAATTTTACATAATATCCTTTAAAGTTGTGCAAACCTTTTCTATAAAGGACCAGATAGAAAAAAATTTAGATGTTGTGGTCCGTATGGTGTTTGTTGCAACTATTCAGCTCTGCTGCTATATCCTGATAGTAGGCATAGACAATATGAAAATGAATGGATGTGTCTGTGTTCTAATAAAATGAAACTGTGTTTACAAAAACAGGTGGGGGGAGGAAGGAATTTGGCCCATAAACCTAAGTTTGCCAACCCCTGCTTTATATACCACGCAGCTCAAGATTGGAATGGAAACATAAATGACATGGTTCTATCACTAGTTCAAAGAGAGGAGCAGTAGCTCTGGACACTATTTTACATAGGAAAATGTTTAGTTATTGCTGGATTCTTCATGTTAGGATCCTCAACTCTTCCCTTTCTGGTAGGTTCTAGAGTATTTTCCTGTAAAGGGACATCTTCAGAACCCATTTATGTTAAGATCCTATGGTGTTGCAACAGTTCAATACTTGGCAGGACCATTAGCACAAAAGTTTGTTTTGTTTTCCTTTGATCTTTCCATCTCTAAGGATGAGGCCAAACCTACATATCTCAATAACCACTTTGAAGTTACTTAAAATTGATGTGAAATGCACAAAAGTGTTTTCACCCCTCAAAATTGTTCTTATAAAAGAGATTCTGATTTTAAGGGACTCTGTAACAATAGATTATGAATCATTATATAAAGATGACTCACCTAGGACAAAAGCAATTACACCTCTGTAAAGGTGCAATTTGGGAAAACATTTTCTTAAAAAGTAAAATCCATATTTAAAAAACCTGTTGTGTATATGTAGAGGAAATAATATATATAACATTAGTAAAATATTTTACCAACTCAGTATATATTTTGGCTGAATATCTTTTAACAAATAATTATGTTAATTTGGTGTCCTTGGAAGAAGAAAATAAGAGTATGCTAATCTTATTGACCATAGACCTGGGACATGGTCTTTTCTCTCTGATTACTCTTCACTACTAATAACTTATATAATAATAATTTATAATACTTATTAATAATTAATAATAATTTACATGAAAAGGAAATATGAGAAAATAGAAGAATAACTGTGCTTATTGATCAAGCAAACATTTAAGTGGTATTCATTGTGAGGTCTTTTAGTGTTAAGTGTCTTATGGAATTTAGAAGTACATATCATGACCCCTGCAGTGGCCATGTAATAATGGTAAGTGTAGGATTTCAGAGGAGAGAGAATAAAGGGGTTGAAATATTTGAGTAGACTTCATGGAGAAGATGGGACTTTAAGGATAGGATTCAAATAAATAGAGAAAGAAGGACATTGCAGACACACAATGAACAAATACATAAGTGTGTGATGGCAGGGATGCTGAGGAGATGATAATGCTGTAGCATTTTGGCCATGGGGGAAAAGTGGGTAGTAAGCCACATAAATTGTCTGCATTTCAAAATCAGCCTTAGGAGTGTTTTGTTTAGTGAATGCATATGCATGTGTGTGTTTACATATACATGTGTTGCATTCCAAAATTTTTACAGCTTCCACAATATATACAGTATAAATACAATGTAAACAGAAAAGAAAAAAAAATAATCAAGAGAATCAAGTCAAAAGGAAAAATATGTAAAAATATGTCAAGTGACACATACATGGTCAGTGTTCCTAAATATTCATTAAATATATGAAATAATAAAATTGGGGCACTACAAATAGCACTATCATCTTGGCCATGTTATTTAATTTGTTTATTTGTAACACAGGAAACATAATATTGACTATTAACTATGTTAATACATAGATTTAGAATGATGCCTACTCTTAGAACAATGCCTACTGCAGAGCAGACCCTACCTAAGTATTGACTACTATTATTAATACACAACTTATTTTGCAACATTCTTTAGACACTCTCAGGAAATAACAAAAGCTGATTGAAAGACATTAAGTTCCATGAAATATAATTCATCTTTTGTGATTTACTAGATTTAAGGACTTCATAGATCTAGCTGCCTGTATAGCTTTGAAATTAATTCCCATAGAACTAAAGAACTAAAGAAGTGTAACTTGGCAAAATATACTAGAATAACCTAAGATAATTATTCAGAATATTAATATTTGACATTCAAGTGTATCCAATTGTCAGCACATTCCTCACTGCTTCAAATAATATTTTCATTTTTATAACCTGGTAAGATAAACCTGCAGGGCACTAAAAGAAGTGCATAATAAATATTTAACTCTTACTTGAGAGCATAATATTGTGAGAGAAAAAAAATGATAATATGGTCAATAGTTATATTTTTCCCCACTTTTTTTTTTGCGGTACGCAGGCCTCTCACTGTTGTGGCCTCTCCCGTTGCAGAGCACAGGCTCCAGACGCACAGGCTCAGTGGCCATGGCTCACAGACCTAGCCGCTCCGTGGCATGTGGGATCTTCCCAGACCGGGACGTGAACCCGTGTCCCCTGCATGGGCAGGCAGACTCTCAACCATTGCGCCACCAGGGAAGCCCTTTCTCCACATTTAAAAGATACTTTTTCAATTGAAGCCAATTAGTGATCAGATGCAGGAAGTGCCAAAAGGAATACCCTTGGAATAAAACAGAAGGTTGTTCAAAACTAATTGCTGTTTACAAGCTAGTTCTGATTGTGTGTGTGCATGCAGGCACACATATTTTTACTGGTATTGACACTAATGTTGGCTTTAAATCAGGAAGTGAGTTAGCTGCATACTTTCTAGACTATATGTAGGCAAAGGTCATAGTTATGCTTGTAGCTGTGGCTAATTTTATGAAAAAAAAAATTTAGAAACATAATCTCACAAAGAAAAGTAGCTGTTATTTGCCCCTGCATATCTTAATAAATTTAACAAATCTGGAAAAAAATATAAAGGATGAAGTTGACACAACTGATGTCAGAAATACATCCCCTGTTTACAAGTAAACATCCTTTCTGTATTTATAGCTTGTTGCTGAACTTCAATAAACTAACCAATAGTTATGTGTAAAACACAGAAAAGACTGCTTCCTGTCCTCAAGAAGCTTCGATTCTGTCTAGAGAGACAGACTGCCTTTTCTTAACCATTACCAACAGAATGGATAATCTGTTAAAAGCCACCTGAGTGACACAGAAAATACATTTACCTCTTAAATGATTTCAGAGGAGGAAGAATTCATCCTCTGTAATGTAGACAAGGCTTCAAGGGGGAGGAAATTTTGAAGAATGATTAGAATATGATTATTTAAAGGCATGAAGTGTTGTCAGAGAGGAGTGAAGCAATGTTCTCAAGTTCACAACACTAGCTGAGCCGAACCCTGCACAGCCTTCCCACTGTCAATTTAGGATGTGGTTAGCCTACTTTGAGTAGCAGATGCAGAAACATGGATGTTCTCTCGTATAAACTTATAAACCATGGGAGGTTATGAAGAGAGGAGTGGCAAATAGTTTATCCAAGAAGAGCTGACTATCCCAAGTTTCTAAGAAGCTTGTACGTGGCAGGATTTTCCAATTCAATAAGATCAGGCTTAAAGATTTTAAGTGCTGTATGTCACAGGCAGAATGAAAGCAAGACTGTTGACTGATATAGAAAGAGTTAGGATTACTGGTAAAAGGAAAGTTGAAAGAAATGAGAGAATTAAATTGGGTTTGAGTTGATGATAAGCGTAAAAGTTAACGAAGAGAAACCTCATTTAAAATAGTCAGGAGACGGGAAGGGGGAGCTCTAGTGCCCTCTGATGAGAGCAGAGCCCAACAGAAAGAATGACTTCTTGCCTGGGAAGACACATCGTTATTGCTGTCATAAGGGAGTTTGGACACAGCTGATTATTAAACACAAAGGGACTGTAACAATAATATGGAAACTTGCGCTCTTGGTTGATGCCGAAAAGCAGGGCAAAACTGGTCCTTTCCAGAATTGTAGTCTTGACTCATTGCATATCCCTTTTCACCTTGTTTGCAAGTAGAAAAGTACAATTAAATGAAGGGAGTGGAACTCTGGAAAGAACATTAAACGATTTAGAAATACCTATGTCTCTGTATTTCTTGGTATTTTGAATGAAGGTAGAAACATTTTTCAATGTGTTGAAATGATTTTGAACTCAAAAATGTTTATTTCATACATTATTACTGTCATTCAAAATATGAATTATGGGGCTGGGCAAACATTTTCTTCAGAGCCTTCCTCCCAAAGATTTGAATTTCAAGTGAAGTCTTGCTTTGCTGCAGTCAGCAGAGCAGAGGCAGGAGATACTAAGAGCATCTTACTATGAGGCCCATTTGCCACTTGTGTAAATGCTCTGTCTTGATGTAGACTGACCAAGGTTCGCATGTACACATTCAGCACTACTGAGAAGAAATCATACTCAGGGCTGCTCAGTACATGTGGGTGTGACTGGGGGTGCCCCATCATAGTAGTTAAGATTGGGAACAGATGAAATTACCATGTCTGGGGTTGCATAATTTGTAACCCAGAACAAGTTACTCATCTCTTTGTGCTGGAGGGTCCTCATCTATAGAACACAACAGAATAAAACTCATAGTGCAGAGGTCAGGATACACTGCGAGAGAAAACGTGGTATGGCATTGGAAACAGTACCAGCACATACAAGTACTCAGTAGGTTTTGTTCTTATTAACTTTAATACCCAATAAGCTCTTGTACATGCAGAGACACATTTAAAACTATTTGTAATTTACTTAGTGCTCAATGTTTTAATATTGTATATCAATTAAAGAATATTATTCTGAATACTTAAAAAACTAATGTAAGTTGAAAAAAGGAAAATTTTCCAGTTATTTAACCATTATGACGTTTATTTAATCAGATTTCCCAAACATGTAATTAAAATTGTTAAGTATACTATGAGATCTAATTGCTTTAGTCACTTAAATAAGCAGACAAAAAGCTGTGAACTTACACTTAATCTAGTACAAAATTATCAATACAGTGCATATAGATCTGTTTCTAATTGTCTTTTTTTATTCTTTTCTCATTTTCGGTGAACACACACCTTCTGAAACTGCTTCGTATGCCTGCTTGGGTTACAGCAATTTCATCAGATACCTTTTGCATTTTCCTTAGGATACAACCATCTTCCAAGCCAGGAAAAAGTAAAAGATTCTTGTCTCATGGAAGCTGAGGTTGCAGGTTCTGGAAGATTGATTGATTTTTGTTTGGCATATAGAGCTAATTGTATTTTCCAAACCTCACCAGGAGTGCTTCAAACTGGGCACTTTCTTATAGCTCAGCTTCACTGCTACATCAGTGGGACTCTGAGCTTAGACATTTCCACTGAGTTTTAGGCTTGCAGATCCTGTTCCCTTTCCATGATTGTGTTAAGGAATTTTACTTAGCCTGTATTACATACCCACTGTCTTCTCCTTCCTATTGACCTGGACTGTTAGTGTAATTGAAAACTTGTGCTTGACTAGTGAACATTTCATTACCAATAATTTAGGGGTTTTACTTCCAGGAGACAAAGGGCTGAGGGCAAAATGACCTCTCCTCTTGAGAACATTTGTGTAGGCCATCAATTTGGAACACATCACTAGCTCCACTTTTCATCTGTCATTGTATCACCTCTAGTGCAGACTGGCCATGGGTTAGTACGTGCGTTTACTGTATTGACCAGTCCTCTCTGTTCATTCCCAGGAGTTGACAGCTTAGAGTTCCCTGTTCTTATTCCTTTAAACGATTGATAGAGAAGGGTTTTTACTTTGAGTGAAAATATGCTTAACAAATACTCCCAGACTTATTAAAAATCAATATAATTATACATTTTTATAGGTACCATTCCTTTTGCATGATAAATAATTACTTAAACACATTGCATTTATTTTTCCATTTTGAGTATCCTTTGGGGTTTATGCCTTTTCACAGATTCAATTTGTTACATTTAATTATAGTTTTTTTTTCCTTTCATTGAAATCGAACATCTGAAAGTTTGATATGGCTCCTTTTCCATTTCAGCAATACCTTTGAAACCTGTGAAAAGATCCTTGCTTCTTCTCAAGCTAGTCCTGACCTACCTTGACTTTTCCCTACAGTGAGACATAAACTCAGCTTCTCTCCTGTTTTCCCTTTTAGTGGTGTTAGGGGTGCACATAAAGTTGTCTCTGTCATAATGTTGGTAGCCAATATGACCTTGGATCAGGGTTCTTTAGTGAGAGAGCTGCAGAAGAGATTTCTTTTTCAAAGAATAAATTCACAGTGTTTCTGATTTTGTAACCGGGTTGGTGTGCGTTGTGTCACAATAGCTTCAACCAAGGAGACCCGGACCAGCAATCTTGGTCCTTGAGGAAGCAAGCAAAGAATTGCAGACTACCACTTCAGGTGCAAGCACAAAGCAAAGTTTATTTAAGCATAGGTACACTCTTAGAGAGAGACAGAGCTGGCTCTTTCCGCGAAGTGAAAGCAGCATTCCTGTACAGGCTTAAAGTTAATTTTAAGGAGCATTTTGCGGGGCGGTGGGGTGAGTGACAGAGGTCATTACTTGATTGCCAGTCCCAAGCTATGTGACAAGTTCACTATTGCACATGCTCTTACCCTTGATTCACTAAGAAACGCCCACGGGGCGGGGTGGGGGGGAGCAAAACCACATGTAGATTTTATTATAATGATGGTATAATGAGTTTGGGTTTACTACAAGTTATACGCCTATCTGGTCTAGGCATACACAGCCTGGGGAAGTTCCCTTGTGTTACTGTCCCCCCTCTTTATCAGGATAAGTTTGCCCCCCACGCGACCATAGTTTCGCCCATTCTGGGGGGGTGGGTCAGGGGAGGGTTCCCAGATGGTTGGGGTGTGACTCGACTACTCCCTCTTGTCTTTTCGCTGCTGTCATCTCCTTGCTGCTAATGTCTAACTACCTAACAATTTTATAGTGGCCTTCCCATATCCTTCTTTCTTTGTTTTAAGACAGTGGTTTTCTATTTGCTTTCTTTACAAGATACCTATTTAAATCATTATCTCCTCATTCAACATTTGATTATATTTCCTTCTTTTTGTAATCTTTATAGACTTCACTGAGGATTATTATTTTTTATATATTATTGTATTTACTACAGAAATTCCATCTTTTAGAATTTTGGGTTTTCTGTACTATGTTTCATTTTTAGGTAACTTTATCAAAGAATCAAGGTATTTCAATGAGATGTAAAATATGAAATTATAAATAATTGTTAATTTGCCACAAATTGCTATGTATAGTAAGGCATACTTTTAAAAATATGTTACCCCAAAGGATTGAAATATCTTATATATTATATGTAGATCAAAGGACTTTCATTATATTATTTTTTGGTTGAATAATTATGCATCTTGTTAAACTGGATTTTATGTAGTATTAACAGTACATTCAACATCCATGAGTGAATGAATAAAACTTGTACATTCTCAACACTCTAATTTACCAGAAACTTGGAACAATTTGGGATTGAAATTGTGTAATTAGTTTGGCTTCATCACAAACACGTTTTAGACATGAAAGAACAGAACTCACCAAGAGCAATAACATGTCCGTGACAGCCCATCAGTGGGACAGAGTTTGGTAATTCTGGCTAAGTGTCTTCTTCTGGACCATTTGGACACACAGCAGGTAAATATTCAAAACTGGAATGAAACACATTTCTCAGAATTACATGGATATTGAAAGTAATAGAATTAAGAAACTAGCTCAATGCTAAGTTTAATTTATAAATACATTTTAAAGACATCCTTTAAAATGGTTGGTTTGCAAATTCAGCAAAACTGCTTATATCTGAATTTCCTAGCGTTGTATTGTTTGTAGCCTTTTTAGTTTAAATGTGTTCTGGCTCTAAAAACATAGAACAAGAAAATCCTTAGATTGGTTCTATTTTCTTCATTGAGAAGTATTTTTAATTTGAATTTTATTTTGTTTGAAGGTAAGTTTTATTGGGCTCTGTAGCTGAGAGTTTGACCTCAGTTTCTCCCTTTTCTTCCCTCCTCTTCCCCTCTTTCTTCTCTTAAAATCATAAGACTGAGGAGAGTGGCATACCACCTGTGTAGTCAGGCCATTCAAGACGGCTGTTCTCTTGTACATCCCGTGCTCAGCCAGTCCCTGCTTCAACTCACATTACTACCCAATCCTCTTAATTATAGGGCTTAATTAGTCCCTGGGAACTGATGAGCCCATGGTGGGGTATCGCTCCAGGACCCTTTGTAAGATCCCTTGTCCAATAAACCATCCATATCTCTGTTGCTGTCTCTGGGCTCTTTCTTCAGTCTGGAGGCTGGGCAACTATCAGGGTTGCGGGCCCAACACCACCCTAACTTTATGATTTGGAAAATTGATGGTAGCATTACTGACATGTAAGTGTTATAAAGAGACAGGAAGTTGCATCATGACACCTATTCCTATCGTAACAGCATAAAGCACATGGAAGTCTCTTTAGAGGAAGTACAATATATATTCAATATGATAAATACTGATTATTAGAGTTTGCTGGGTCAACATTCTAGCAAATTTTCCAGTAGAGTTACTTGTGGCCATAAAAATTATATTTTCTTTTACTTTTTTCCTTTCCACAGCTATTCACTAAGAGTGAACAAACTACAAGAATGAGCTATTTGTCATGAGATCAATTCACCTACATTGTATAAAGAGCCATGCTTTTTCTTAGAAACAGAAAGCATCTAGCTCTCCTCTGGGCTCTGGGCTTAAAAAAAAAATTCTTCCTTTTTTCCTTCTAGCAGCCAGTGTGCTGAGGCTAAGTGGGATGACTCGCCTCTCCTGCACAGCCTCTCTTGCATGGTAATCAGTCACTTTGCAGAGTTATTTGTGAACATCTGTGCTCTTCCATAGGGATTCAGAGAAGAGACTGAGACTTTTTAGACTATTTGAGCCACTGTGCAGTATCTATGACTTTCTGAGAAGTCTTAGATAAGGAGGGAGAAAGGGAACATATTTAAACAGTCAGTAATTTCCAGTTAGCTAAGAAAATTAGCAGATTCAGCTGACCAGGGAAGAAGGTGGTGGTTCCCAAACTTTAGCATGCATCAGAATCACCTGGAGGGCTGTTAATACATCCACAGGTAGGCCAACCCCCAAATTTCTGATTTAGTAGGTGTAGGGTGAAGCCCAAGGAATTACGTTTTTCGCAAGTAACTGGAGATTCTGATGCTGCTGGTCTGAGGACCACATTTTGAGAACAATTGCATTAAAAATTAGGTGTTCTGTGAATGCACTAGGTTGTGAGTCTCCAAAAAACAGTAGCTTTTTCTTGTCATTCATTCTTCATCTCACTGAACACAGCATATTGAACTGTTAATGAAAATCATCAATAAACAATCTATAATAAGAATAGAAAGAGTTTTATATGAACCAAACTAAGGACTAGCCCAGAAGCCCGCTTCCCAGATTACTCTGAGAAGCTGCTCCAGCTTCTTGACAAGTTTTATATCTTGTCAGAACAAAGAACATTAAACAAGTCAGGGAAACATTTCTTCAAAGTTTCAAAAAAACAGACCAGCATGTGCACATACAGCATATTCAGCATGGCCTTGGAACCTGGGAAGGGAGTCTTATCATCCAAGGAGGACCAGCATTGGCGTCCCAGGAAGAAGGCATTTAATCTTTATTTTTAACATGGGCTTTCTTTGCTTTTTTTTAATAATTAAAGCAGATTTACAATGTATGTATAATAGGCCACAAACAGACTATTTTAGTTAGCATAAAATTCGAGTTAACTCATGTATAAGTCAGAATAACTCCCCTACATCTCAATATGTGAAAATTTCTTTTATCAGAACATAACAAATTCTCAGTAAATTGATATATGTTAAACATTTAACTCAGGTGTTATGTAACACCAGGTGTTAAGAAAGCCAGAAGGTCTCAGGCACAGTGAATGTGACATCATTTTCTAGGAGCTGAGGTCTGAGAGATAGGATGGGTCCAACTCACAAAGAATCTAATTGGACCTGCAGAAAGAGTTTGAAATGGAAAGCCATTGAAAGGTTTTACAAAGTAGAAATATATGATTCAGTCTACTTTCTCTAAACATTTACCCTTGTTAGTATATCACAAATGATTATAAAGAGATAAGAAAGAAGCAGGAGATGCAATTAGGGTATCTCATAAGGTACTGCAGTTCAGGTGAGAAGTAATGATTGTTTGAACCAGGGAGATGGTAGGCAACAGAGAGCAGTGCATAGATTTGGGATACGGTTTGGAGGTAGGGTTGACAAGACTTGCTGATGCGTTGACTATGGGGTTTGAGAAAAAGAAATTTTAAAAATTGCTGCATGGTTGTTTATTTGTACAAAGGGATGGATAGTGGAGACTAGAGGAGGGGAAAGTTTGGGTGGATGAAGAGTCAGGGGTTCTGGAATCTGGGCAGAGTATGGAATGGAGTGGTAGATGAGATGAGAAGCATTACTAATATTGAAAATGTAGCTGGGTTAGCGGATTGGAGCTCTCAGTGTTCTTGGCATGGAGATTCCAGGTTGGGTGAATTGGAAAAATTAGAGGCAGTCATCAGAAAAAGGGATACTTATTGTGATTTTGAAGGCGGGGCAGTTGCTATAAACAAATCAAGGCAATGACCATGTGCTTAGCCAAGGTGGGATACAAAAAAAATATCACTGGAGCTTGGAAGGTCAAAGAACTTGAAGGCCAAAAGGGATTATCCAAATGAGTGTTGAGAGCATCAAGAATAATTGCAGAAATACTGGTGGAGGGAAAGACACTGTTTTGCACAAAAAAATGTAGATGAAACATAAAAGAGGATAGCAAATGGCAGAGTTCCAAAACATGTCTTTCAAAGAGGTTGAGATTTGTGAAAGAAAAAGAACTGAAGATGGTTTGGAAACAGAAATGGAGAACAAAGAGACACTTGGCTTATCTCTATGCACTGGGATACATGGTGAATGAAATGAAATACAGCCTTGACCTGAGAGAGTTGTTAAGTTAGGTGTCACCCTCAGGAAAAATTCAGTAAGGAATGATTATAGAGAAGATGCTGGTAACTGACCATGAATCCCAGAGGGCATAGTGGGAAGATTTGAGAGGGCTTGGGTTTGAGCCAATGTCTTCTTACATAAATACCATCTTTTCCTGTCTTCATCACTTTGTACTTTTGACTTTCACATCAAATATTTAAATTTCTATAGCATTGATTCTGCTTTTTACTCCTTGTTCTGTATATTTGAATTATGCCATTGTCTTTTCTCTTTGACACCCTGCCTCTCCTTATCTCATCCTGCTTCTTCCCCAACTTAGACTTTTTTACTTCTTAGGGATTTCTGCTTTTACCAAGACAAATAAGATCTTCTGGATCTTGAGATTGCCCAGTGTTTTTCTACACATGTGCTTCTTTCAGAAGGTCATTTTCAGGGATTTGCTTCTCCTCTGTATTTTTAGAATGATGCTTGTTTTCCACCTTAATTCTGTGATTTTATTTCATAAATATAGAATTGTGCATAGGGTTTCAGTCTTGCTCAATTTTATTTTCCAATAGGCCCTAGGTCAGGAAAACAGGACAGGCCAAGGTAGACTGTAACTGGACATTGGGCAGGTCCTTTGAACAAAGGTGACCACACGCAGACATCAGAGAACAGAGCACTGGCAAGGTGCTGAGAGCACAGCCCAATGTGGGGGTATACTAATTAATCCAGCCATGCTCACTGTCTCCTCCTGAATTTAGACCAGGAACTAGGGGGGACAGATAAGGCTGTGGGAAAAGGTTGACCAGTTAGAAGTGAGAGCAGAGAGGGTTACCATACAGGCCATGAAAAGAAGTGGTTTGTTGCCAGTCTGCCTCATTTACCACTGGCCTGCCTATCCCATTTCATTCATTCTTGCAACAAATCCTTATTTTTAAGGGTCTGACTTGTACAGGTTCTCAGATTTGCAGATTAAAGTGTAGGCTGACATATGTAGTTTTAATAATTATATCTTCTTTTGAGAATCCTCATCCCACAAGATGTTCTGGGTGGGAAGGGGTGCAGTTTATGGTATACTTTTTATAAATGCTGCAAACCATGCAGCTGGCTGCCCCCATGATCCTCTTTACAATGAATATTGGCATAAAAAATCTTGAGAACTCAAGTTAAGAAAACCCCTTTTTACAGCATGGATGGACTAGAAATTATCATACTAAGTGAAGTAAGGCAGAAAGAGAAAGACAAACACCATATGATACCATTTATATATGGAATCTAAAATATGACACAACTGAACTTATTTACAAAATAGAAACAGATGTACAGACACAGAAAACAAACTTATGGCTGCCAAGAGTGAGGGAGGGTGGGGGAGGGATGGATTGGGAATTTGGGATTAGCAGATGCAAACTATTATATATAGAATGGATAAACGGCAAGGTCCTACTATATAGCACAAGGAACTACATTAATATCCTGTAATAAACCATAATGGAAAAGAATATATTTTAAAAAGAACACATATATGCATAACTGAGTCACTTTGCTATACAGCAGAAATCAACACAACATTGTAAATCAACCATACTTCAATAAAATAAATGTTAAAAAAAAACCCACTTGTTAAAATTAACATATTTTTTTCAGTAACTTGAGCACAGGATCCTTTATCTGTACTTTTATGCAATATCCAATATACGTGGTCTTTTTTTAGAACATATGTACTTGGGGAAATGCCAACTCAGCCAATTCTCTGTGTCCAAAAGGCTTTCTTCTCTGGCATCTGTGTTGGACTAAATGGGGTCTTCACTTAGACTCATTTTCTGAACCATGATACATTAGGGTAAATGAAAGAAGTATATAATAACTTTAATTCTCAGAATGCCCTGTATTTAGGCACTTTTCCTCTTTCTGACAAGTCTACCTTGCATGACAGACAAGAACTGTGATTCTCATGAAGCAATCTGCCAATTCCAGGTGACTCCCCATCTAGTTCAGTCTCCTTGTTTTGTTGTTGTTTTGTCTTGTTTTTTCTTTTTTTCCTAAGCATTTCTGTCTCTCAATGGTATAGAAGAGAAGATTGGTGAGATTATAAAAAAGGGAAGAGTCCACTGGTTCCTTAAATGTATAGCCATGAGGTGAAAAGATGGCTGCTTTCTTTTTCTTTTGTTTGTTTTTTTATCTAAACAAGAGTTCAAAGAAGAGGGAAGTAGACAGGATCTTTTAAAATATTTTAAAGCAATAAAGTTACTGGCATATCACAGGTTCTTCTACTTATTGGGCTTTCAGTCCAGTTCCATGGACTTTAAATCTAATGGAAATGTCACCATGATTCTGTGATTGAGTGGATGGTCAGCCCCATTTAAAGAAGGGATCTGCTTTCAGGTTGTGTGTGTGTAACTTCCTAAGTATTGAGGGAGACGTTAGCAGAGTAATTGCCTGTCAAACAATTACCATATTGGAATTTACACCTGGACTTGCTTTTCAATGAAATCAGTACTTTAAGCTAAAAAACTGAGACTCTGAATATGCAATTTTACACATAAGAGAATGGATTGGATGTTGTAAATATGGGATTAGGTGGTCTCAAAAGACTTGAAAACATACCACATGGGTGGTTACACACACACATAAATCTCCTTCCCAAATATAAACAAAATATTATGTGGCTATGTATATATAAGGGTGTACATGTATACATAAACTAACTCTTTCTTTTAAAATATTTCCCTACATGCAGAAATAATTAAATCAAGAAAATGATTACAGAAATTATGCAGTCAAGAAATAAAACTCATACTGTTAGTAGATATAAAGTAATAAAAAATAAAATGATTTAAAAAAGCTGAGATAAGGTTTAAGAAATACCACAAAATTCAGTGAAAAAGGAGAAAATGACAATCAACAGAACAGTTTCTCTGTGTCACTTCAACATGTATGTCTGCTTTGCAATTTAAAAAGTGAACTCATTAATAATATTTTTGACCAGATATGAAATTAATCAATTGCTTTGGCAGCATATGCAAACAAATTATTCTTCAAGAAATCTTAGGAAAGAGAGCCTTGTGAGAAATGTGAAAGGGGGTCAACAATTACTTAGATGCCAGAAGAAGAACATAATGAGTTGTTTTAATGTGCATATTTAAGTGAGAATACTCTTGAAGTTCTCTTAAAACATTTAGTAAATTAAGCTAAAATATCAATGACTTATCAAAACAAAGAAAGATGTATTTTCTATCTAAATTACATTTTGGAATCACTAAACTCTCTCCGTTTTGATTTTAAGAATTCTCCTTTTCCACTGGGGTTTTCTGAGCATTAATGAGAAAAAGCTATAAAGTTCTCTTGGCGACTGTTACTAAAAAATAATAGGGACTGTGTTTTGGTGTAGCCCTAATTTCCTGTGAGTCCTCTAGGGATTGAATGGAGAGCTGAATACGGTGGAGGGAGATAGATGATCGTTTTGTTTTCAAGCACGTTCAGGAAAATAAAATTTTTATTTACCCTGAATTCATGTAGTACCAGAATGTTACCCTTCACACTCCCTCTCTCTCCACCTCACCACAGTCTGGGGCTTCAAGGGAAGAAAAAAAGCTTTCCCATTTTTCAAAGCAAAAAGATAATACTACCATACCTTGCTTATTCTATTCTAGTTAAACAGCATTTCTGTGCATGATTCAAAGATTTTTCTGTGAAATGCTGAGGGTAGAGGAAAGGGAAAGATCATCAGAAATATTTTTTTAAAGATACTTTCTTTGGTTAATGAAGTATCATTTACCATTCATTTGAGCAAAAATTATTTCCTTAGAAAAAAATTTCTTGATCCTTCATTAAAGCAATGAGGAGAATATAAATGTGGAGAATATAGAGTAACCTGTGTAATAACCCACCTACCTCACCTCAACTTTCACTTAGTTTCTCAATATCCAGTAGGAAAAATATTTAATGTTTGAAATATGATAGACCATGGGGCCTTATGGGACTGAACAGGGAAGAGCCAATTTTGACTCCATGTTGGATCTGTTTCTTTGACTGTAACCTTTGCTTTTCATTGCTTTTGTTATTATAATCGTACATAATGGCCTGCCTCAGGGAACCCTGCCCCACTGCCTGAACGGTAAACTAAAGTGCCTTTGTTCAGCTCACAGGGAGACAATCTGACCCTGCCCACCTGTGAATGGCTGCAGAAAAGAAGAAATTAACACATCCCCTTGCTGATGCAAGCCATTGAGGAGATGTTTTGCAAGATAAATGGCCATTTTACTTTACTTCCTCACCTCCTCCCTCTTTCTGTTCTATAAAAGAAACTGGCATCCTGACCCCAGTAAGATGGTTTTTTGGAGACATTAGTCTGCCATTTTCTCGGTCTGCCAGCTTTCCGAATAAAGTCCTATTTCTTGCCTCAAAACCTTGTCTCCCGATTTATTGGCCTGTCGTGCAGCAAGCAGAGTGAGTTTGGACTGGGTAACAGGGCAATGTAATAACCCCATGGAAATTTGTTGTTTGGTTCCATTAGTGCTACATGCAAGATAACAGAACACACCACCAAGATATCAATGGAGCACAGTGAACACATGAGGCTCCCTTTCAACCTGCCACCTCCATGTCAGCTTGTAGGCTTCCCCTGTATGACCACCATTTTAATTGCTCAAAGCTTCTGCAAAAATGACTATCAAACTAAAAAAAGTAATAAATTATTGTTATTGTGTGACATGTACTACTCTAAGTATTTTACACAAATAAGTGTTAAAAAATCAACCCAAAGAGGTATGTACCATTATTATTCCAATATGGTAGTTAAAATTATAAGATGTACCCTGTAATTCTCTTCTCCTGGTACCTAGCTCCTTTCATTGAGTACAGTTGGAACCTGCAGCTTGCCTCTAACCCATAGAATAGGGCAAAGGTGAAGGAATTTTGCAGGTGAAATTAAGGTCCCTAATCAGTTGATGTTGAGTTGATGAAAAGGTAGACTGTCCTAGGTGGGCCTGACCTTATCAGGTGAGCCCTTTAAAAGATGGCCATGCTTTTACTGAGAGAAGAGACTGGAGGTAGGAGGGACTCTCTCTTCTTGCTTTGAAGCAGCCATCTGTGTACTGCCTGTGGGGAGAGGCAGTCTTAAGGTCTGAGGATTTCAGTCTTACAACCTCAAGGAAATGAATTCTGCCAACCACTTGAATAAGCTTTGAAGAGAATAGTGCCTGATCAACACCACTGGATTTGTGGTAACTTGTTACATAGCAATAGATAATTAATACTGTAAGGAATGGCACCAAAAATGGAGGCGAGCTTAAACAAGATTTATTTGGGAACGCTCCCAGGCGAGGTTCACTGGTCCGAGAGAAAGGGGCCAGAGAAGTTGCACCCGGGTGTGGGCGCGAACAAAATTTATAGGGGTGGATGCAGGGGAGGTGCTTGCTGTGTGAAGCAGCCCTTTTTTGGTAATCTCTCGGGTGTTGCGGCAATGTCAGGTGTCAGTTGCATCAGCCACTTTGGCGGGGGTTCCGTCTGGCTCCCTGGGCCCTTCCCCGGACCTGCTGGCCTTACAAATACATCCCATTTTACAGACAAGGGAACCAAAAAATAACTTGCACTTCATTTCAGCTAGTTCAATGGGAAACCACAAATCAATCCCAGGCAGCCTGAATCCAGAGCTGCATAAGTTATCACTTTGCTGGCATTTCTTTGAAAAATTGATCAAAACTCACAGGCAACAGAAGCAGTCATATCAAATATATGACATTGAATGTATAATGTATATTAAAAACTGTGTATTAAATAATAGTCTTCCAATAAAACCAATTTATTTTGAGCAGAAATGGACTCATTTTCTAAAAATTTGTTTTGAGCAGTTAAGGTTTTTCTGATTGCAGACTATTGAAATTTAAAGTAGAATATTCAGTAAATTATTGATAATGGTAATTGGAATATTGCTGCCATATCAGTAAACAAAGGGTGTCACAGCCATCAATAATTGCAGCTACCACTGATGTGAGCTGGTGAGCCCTGAGGGAACTCAGGAAGGAAAGAAGACCTGCCAGCTAGCAGCCATCAGATTGCTCCCCACGGTGAGCCTTGAGGAAACTTAGGATAGAAAGCACAGGATACTGTCCCCAGAGAGCTGAGGTGCATATCAAAGGAATGATTTCAGTAAGCCCAGACTCTTGCATCTTCCCATAAATAGAAAGGCACTAAATTCCTTAACTTGAGTTATCTGGTTTCTTTAATTAACAATAATCTTTTGATGTTTAGACTACTTGCCCTTTGTTTCAAAACTCCTCTATATCCTGGCTCCCCAACACGCCTCCTCCTTGGAGCAGTTCTCTCAGGGTTGCTTGAGATGCTGCCTCTGGAGCTTGAAGTCCTAAAAATTCCTGCCAAATAAAACATAACTCTCAGCTTTTAGGTTGTGAATTTTGTTTTGGTCGACACTAATTAAATTGTATAATTAAAACTTCTTTTCCTCAAAATGCTTTTATTTTCTACATATAAAACCTCATTTGACATGTTTAATAAAATTAAAACTTCTGCTTAAAATTATATTTTATATAATAAAATGGAAATCTAACTTTCAAAATAGAAATATTTATGGTAGAGTCTGCAATGTTAAGGCACAAAGTGGCTTCTTTAGGAATGAGTTGACTACCATAATAGTATTTTTAAATAGTAAAGTTTTCAAAAGGAGTTTGAGTTTCACACGGGATTGTTCTTGACATGTAAAATTTCTTTGTATTTAAAAACTGAGAGACCTATTTTTAAGTCCTTTGGTATGGTAACTAAAGAGTTAGTTAAAATTAAATGGTCTATTGTAAACTGATAGGCTATGAGTGATTTTACTTCAACTATAAATTGCTTTCTTGTGAGTTAATATCTAAATAATATTTTTGTGTAAAGCTGTAAATTAAAGCAAACCATTCTGATTTATGTGACAATGATGGTTAGTGAATCTTGAAAAAAATCTAATGTTTCAAGGACTTTACCACTAGGATGGTTAGGATGATAAGCCCACTAACATGGCAAAATAACTCAAACTCGGCACAAATGTTTAAATATAATGCACATGTGTCTAAAGCCATGCTCTATTTTTAGTCAACTACTGACTTAAAACACCTTTGATAAGCCATTAACCTCAGTTCCACTTGCAATAAAATACTAATTAATCACTTGTGGAGTACCTCATTACCTGTACAATTGAAGTAGTCACTGTAAACCAGTCACTGAATGAATAGTAACAGGAAGACAGTGGGTAACTCAAGCGCAAAGGCAGATATTGTAGGAACCCAATTAGATGCCCCTGAGATGCTGGTGGAGGGAGGCAAGTTGATGATCCTGTGCCTTGATATTCTGCTTAGCAAAGTAATAACCCAGTCTTTCTTGAATATTCGCTCTCTCCATAGCATAGTATTTGGCTTCTCTTGGCCCTGCCTCATTGGATGGGTGACGATTGCATAAACTACTTGTTCAATTAGTTTATGACCTGAAGATTCCATCACAACCACCCAAAATAAAGCATTTCGTGAATTCTAGATTATTAAGCGTGTTTGATGTTAAAGATTTCCACTCACCTTCACTTTCTTTCCCCTTAACGCTTCCTCCTCCTTTTTACCTACTCACTCATCTGCCCCAGACCCCTAATTTCTGAGAGAATGTTCTTTTGTGACCATGGCCTCAGGCTATGCATGAGTAGTGAATAAAGAAATAAATCCTGAAGTTGAATGAATGGTGAAGAGTTTTCTGGATAGGACTCATATGTACATTGACCCACTTCTCCTTGACTTCCATGTTCAGTTGTGACAAATCAGAGGAAGTCTTTGATCCATTTCATCTCCTCATCTGTGAAACAAGCTTATGGCCTTGACTCCTTTTTAAGCATTTCTAATGCCTTGGAGATGTTGCTGTGGATGATAACTTGGACTCCAGCCAGGTCTCTCTCATTTCATACTTCCAGTCAATATGAACTCCAACTGAAAAATGACATAGTGCCATTTTAAAACAGAGCGATGCACATTTGCAAAGCCAAAGGCAGAGATAAAGTAAGATTATGCAAAAGTGTCTCTGGTTCTCAAGCAGGTACTTACACAATTGCGTTATCAAATGAACCTGCTCTCAAGGGCTTAGCCTAGAACATAAATGGCTTGCATAAATTCTAGAGCAGTATAGCTCCTCATGTGACTTTTCCTTTTTTAGAAAAAGACAAATCCTGGAGATTTCAGCAGAGATACCAGAATTCACACTGCTGTCTCTGAAGTAGATTTAACTTAAAAAGCCTTTGTACTAAATAAACCCACCTTATTATTATTATTATTTTTGCCTGTAGGCTTCTATATTTCTCCTATTCATCACTGGCATAAAATTATGTCAATTATTTTATAGTTTACTGTTTTTGTATTTACAGTATAACATGCATTTTAATTTGATTTATTCAACAGTGAAAGTAACAGAAGTCTCAGTGTTCCAGGCCAAAGATTCACCAAAGATTGCCTCTCTATGAAGTCTGCTTCCTTCACAAGGCTGCCTTACTTGTTTCGCAGTGATTCTCAAGCATTAGTGTGGGTGTGAAAAAAGTTACCTGGGGGGCTTGTTAAAATACTGATTACTGAAACTCACGCCCAAAGATCTGCTTTATTCTTTCGGGGATGGAGCTCAAGAATTTATGTTTATATCAAATTTCCAGACGCTGCTTGTCTGACATGAAATTGAGAACCACTGCTACATTAGTTTTGCTGCATTTTTACCAGGTAACTTTTTTTTTTTTTTTTTTTTTTTTTTTTTTTTTTGCCGTACGTGGGCCTCTCACTGTTGTGGCCTCTCCTGTTGCGGAGCTCAGGCTCCGGACGCGCAGGCTCAGCGGCCATGGCTCACGCGCCCAGCCGCTCTGCGGCATGAGGAATCTTCGTGGACCGAGGCACGAACCCGTGTCCCCTGCATCGGCAGGCAGACTCTCAACCACTGTGACACCAGGGAAGCCCACCAGGTAATTTTTTAGAAAAAAAAAATGTATTCAATAGTACATTGACTCATCAAATCTATTTTTAAAAAGATTATCCTATGTGGAGGAGAATTACTCTTGCAATATGACCCAGTAATAATAATAACTAATATTTATTTTAAAATTACCATCTATCCCAGAAAGATATCTGTACCCCCTGTGTTCATTGCAGCATTATATTTCCAGCAGCCAAGACATGGAAACAACCTACACACACACATACATACATACATAATGAAATATCATTCAGCCATGAAAGAAGGAAATCTTGCTGTTTTCAACAACATAGATGCACCTTGAAGGAATTATGTTAAATGAAATATCTGACAAAGACAAATACTATCTTATCTTATTTACACGTGGAATCTAAAGAAACCCAAATTCATAGATACATAGAATGGATTGGTGGTTGCCAGTGGCAGGGTTGGGGAGGGGGCAAAAATGGGTGAAGGGGGTCAAAATGTACAGACTTTCTGTTACAAGATAAATAAGTCCTGGGGATGTAATCTACAGCATGGTGACTATAGTTAACAATAGTTTATGTATACTGACATTTGATAGTTGCTAAGAGAGTAGATCTTACTAGATCTTACAAGTTCTCACCATAAGAAAAAAATGTAACTGTGTGAAGACGGATGTCGGCTAAACTTATTGTGGTAATCAGTTTGCAGTATATACTTATATCAAATCATATTGCACAGCTAAACATCCAATGCTATATATCAATTATATCTTGAAAAAATTACCATCTGTTCTGCATGTCTGTATTCATTTAATTATCACAATAATTCTATGGGGTTAGTACTATTATCTGATTTATAGATGAGAAAAGTATACCATAGCGGGTTTAAGGCCACACAGTTAGGAAGTGGTATATTGGAGATTTGAACTTGATCATTATTATATATTATAGTTATATTATTATAATATGTTATTATAACTCCAGAGTTCCCACTTTTAACTACTAGACTATTGCCGTGGACTGAATTATGTCCCCTTAAAATTAATATGTTGAATTCCTAACCCCCAAATTACTATATTTCGAGACAGGACTTTTAGGAGTTAATTAAGGCTAAACAAGGTCATATGGGTAGAGTCCTAATCAGACAGGTTGGTGCCTTTATAAGAAAAGGGACAGAGATCTTTCTTACTCTCCCCAAGCACAGGACTGTGAGGCAGAGAGACCAATATGCCAGCATCCTGATCTCAGACTTGCAGCCTCCAGACTTGTGAGAAATAAATTTCTATTTTTTAAACCACCCAATCTATGGTAACCTGTTATGGCAGCCCAATCCAAGACAACTATTTTGCCCTAAAATATGGGTTATAATCTAATCTATGCTTCAAAATTGTATTTTTTGTAACCTTCTTGAATGGTATTCATATTTCTCGCTTCTATATATTTGTCTTCAATTAAGTAAGGCAAAACACACAGCATTCTCATTCATAAGAAAAGCCTGTGCTAACATCCATGGCTTCCTCCACCCCTTTGAGGTGTGAGCATCTGGGTAACAAAGGCATTAGCGAACATTTTAATCTGGTACTTCTGGAAAAAGAGAGGAAAAGATATTATTAGATTCATTTCTTCTCTAGCACATCACTTCACTATGAATTTCATCGCCATTTCTGCTGTAATTTAAATCACACTCGTTGGTTGGCACAGAACTGTTCGATGGTTCAAATGGATTTTGAACTTCAAAGTAATGCCTTGGTTTAGGTAAATTTATTCAGATGATTCAAAACTCTAAATGCTCCTTAGGTTGTTCAGAATTGGAAAGAAGTTCCCAGAGAAAAAAGAACTGATTAATGAAATAGCAGAATGGCAGTTAATAAGTAGGTGTCCTACACTTAACTGGGGTAGAAAGGGGAGAAAATGAAAACATTTATGAAATATAGATAGAAATGGCTTGTGGCACTACAAATTAATCTGAAAACAGCATTAACAAGAAATGTTTGGTTAACATATATATTCTATCATCCATGGATTAAATATATTTTTTCATTAAGGTTTGTCATATCTATAGAAACATGTGTAAGTGTTGTGTTCAGCTCAGTGAATTTTACACGCAACCTAATATTTAGAACTTGACTACAGAACACTTCCTATTCAATAACCCCAAATACTCCATCTTCTGTCACCATAGATTATTTTTGCTTGTATTTGAACTTCACATAAGTACTATTATGTCTGGATTCTTTCATTCAACATGATGTCTGTGAGATTTGTCCACATTACATGCAGCAGGTCATTCCTTTTTAAATTTTCAATGGTTCTGTAGTTTTCAAGTATACAAATGTATCACATTTTACCCATTTCTCTCTAGATGGTATTTCCAGTTTTTAAATGTCATAAAATATTTTGTTTGTTTGCATTTGTTTTTGGTGAGAACATTTAAGTTCGTTTATACAATACATGTTATCAACTAGAGTCACCATGTTATACATTAGATCTTCAGATCTTGTTCATCTCTTATTCATCTTATAGCTGAAACTATGTATCCTTTTCACAACCTTTCCCTATTTCCCTCACCTACCCAGCCCCTGGTAACTACTTTTCTACTGTTTCTATTCACTGGAATATTTTGTTTGTTTTTGTATTTCACATGTAAGTAATACCATGCCATATTTCATTTCTTCTGTCTGACTTATTTCAATTAGTACAATGCCTTCAAAGTCCATCCACATTGTTGCAAATGTCAGAATTTCCTTCCTGCACATGGCTGAATAACATTCCATTGTTATTGTACATACATAATACATATTATACATATGTATACCACATCACTTGGATTGTTTCTGTACCTTGGCTACTGTGAATAACCCCATACAATAAGCATGGGGTGCGGATAATCCTGTTTGCACTTCCTTTGGCTATGTACCCAGAGGTGGGATTGCTGGATCATATAGTAGTTTTATTTTCAATTTTTTGAGGAACCTTCATTCTGTTTTCCATAGTGACTGCACCAATTTACACTCCCACCAATAGTACACCAGTGTTCTCTTCCCTCCACATCCTCAGTAACATTTGCTATTACTTGTCTTCTTGATAACAACCATTTTAATAGGTTTGAGGTGATATCTCATTGTGGTTTTGACTTACATTTCCCTCATGATTAGTGATGTCCAGCATCTTTTCAGGTACCTGTTGACCATGTGTATGTCTTCGTTGGAAAAAAGAAGAGTGTTACATTATGTTAATATTATACTAACCTTTCTGTTCTACTTAACTTGCTAAAGCGTAGCAGACTTCAGTATGTATTTGTATTCTCATAAAAGTACTATATGATTTCTCAGTTTGGTATCTTCTTGGATGGCTAGGAGGTTTGCTCCATTACTGATTCTGACAGTATCCTAAAAACTATGAGGTTAAGAAGTTCATATGTTTCTGCCAACTTTCGATACACAGGAGGGCCACTCCTGGGTTCCTTATAGTGTTGATAGTAAAGCACTATTATTTCAGATTCCACTCAAATAACAGGGAGAGGTGGTAAACTAGAAGGAGCAAGTTAAGAAGACTCTTGAGTTCCATTTGGAATGTTTCCCAGGAAGATTGTAATGGCAAGGTACTCAATGGCTTAATGACTTGCCTTTCCCAAGAGGGTGTTCTGCCCCATGTCAAGTGTTCCAGCATGACTCAGAAAATAAATGTACAACTTTGAGATTAGCTAGAATTTTCTTCCTTTTCTTTTTTCTTTTTTTGGAATGTGCTGTCTTGTGAACCATTTAAAAAGTAATGACTCAAAAGGCATTAAAAACTATAATTCTGGAACACAATGCCACATGTTTTTTCTTGCTCATTTATCCAGTACTAATCCAGCATGTAAATATTGAGCGCCTCCTGCATGCTGGACACGGTGCTTGCCACTTCTCTAATGCTCCATATATCTTGTGGGGAGCAGCAAACAGGTTAAAAATGAAAAACCAAAAATTCAGAGTGTGTAAATGCTGAGAAAGAGAAATAGGGTCATAGAACAAACTCAGTGGAAGTTTATTTTAGGTTGTTTGTTAGGAAAAATACTTTTATGAGGTGACATTTAATTAGTACTCCAAGGACTTCATTAATGAAATAGGCAAAAGATGGAAATATGGTCCCTAGAATCTCTATGTATAAGGAAGGAGAAATTGTCAGTGGAAATGCAAAAAGAAAATGTGGAGTTGATGCCTTATTTGCAATCCAACAGTGGAAAAGTGACATGTTTCATAGTGGTGGTCCTGAAGCAGCCATAATTATGTTGAGAGGAAAAGATACAGGGGCAAGGAAGCAAACCAATAAATCAGATTCATGAATCATGTCTAAGCAAAATGCTTTCAGTGTGCCTACTGGCACCAGAAACTAAAAGCAAATAGAGTGAAAGCCTACTAAATTTTTTAGAGAATTAGTTTGTTATAGAAATCACAAGTCTAAGCAAAACAACAAAACCTGTAACTATTCCAGCACCAAAACAACTTCAAGGGCCACACTTTTGCATCAGCAAGAGTCGTGCTGTGAAAGTTCTAGAAGCCTCAAAATGTCATGACCCAAAATAACGTACCCCCAATGATCACTGCCGTTGTGGTCAAGGAGGAAAATGGACAAGAAAGAACCTTCCGGAAGGTGGATCCAAGAGTCACAGAACAGATTTCTAATCAGGACCTTATGAAAGTAATTTTCAGTTGATTGCTGATTGGCATGTTTCTATTCTGGTGGGAACTCTCACTGGAAATATTTTGTCCTTGCGATTCCATTGCGTATTGAGTGTTGATGTCTGTGGAAAAGCAAAGAAAACTTAATAACTTCCCTCTTCTTTTAGTGCACAGATCACTAGATCTGAACCCGAGGGATCAGACTTCACTTCACTTAAGATCCAGCATAAGCTGGTGTAGGAACTGAGTAGAACTATGGATTTTCTTCCTGGGGGGAGAGTCTATAAGTCTATAAGAAGAAGAGAGGCATGGACACTTTGTAGCCAGAAGTATACCCATTTATTTTATTGATGGCTAAGCTTGATTCTTTTGAAGGTTGTTTGGAATTTTGTTAGGATCTAAAGTAGTCATTGCTCTAGGAGTAGAGTAGCCCCAGCCATAAATTATGGGATTTTGGAGGAGCCTCAGAAGAAGACTAAAGAAACATGACAACTAAATAGACCTGGGATTTTCTTTTGCTCTAAAGGATGTTACAGGACAATTAGCAAAATCTGAATAAGGTCTGAGAGTAGGTCATCGTGTTGTATCAATACTATTATCCTGATTTTGAACATAATACTGAAGTTATATAAGAGAACAGCATTTTAAAAATATTTTATTGACATATAGTAGATTTACCATGTTGTGTTCATTTCTGCTGTATAGCAAAGTAATTCAGTTATATATATATATATGTATATATATATACATTATTTTTCATATTCTTTTCCGTCTTATCACAGGATATTGAATATAGTTCCCTGTGCTATACAATAAGACCTTGTTTATCTGTTCTATATATACAAGTTTGCATCTGCTAATCCCCAACTCCCGATTCATTCCTCCCCCATCTCCCCTTCCCCTTAGCAACCACAAGTCTGTTCTCTATGTCTGTGAGTCAAGAACAGCCTTTGTTTTTTTGTTTGATTGTTTTAATTTTTATTGGAATATAGTTGATTTACAATGTCATGTTACTTTCTGCTGTACAGCAAAGTGAATCAGTTATACATATACATACAGCCACTCTTTTTTAGATTCTTTTCCCATATAGGTCATTACAGAGTATTGAGTAGAGTTCCTGTTTTTAGAAAATACATACTGACACATTTGAGGATAAAGAGGTATGATGGCTACAAGTTATTCTCAAATAGTTCAGGAAGAAATTATATATAGATAGAGAAAGTAGAATAACATATATGGTAAAATATTCTTTTTAGCCTTTGTGAAATCTGAGTGAAGTGCATAAAGGAATTTTTTTGTATTATTCTTGCAACTTTTCTGTAAATTTGACATATATCTAAAAAAAGTTAGAAAAAGGAGAGTAAGCACAGTCCACTCCACAGCCTTACCATGAAGGTAGGCAAACTGCCTGCTACATGCTCCAGCTGGGAGGTTGGGAAAATCCATTCTTTTGAATCCAGATGGAAATATTGTTGAATACATCAGTCTTGACAGTATAATCTGAGTCAAGAGTTTTTACAATTTACAGTGACCATAGGATTTTCTTTTACCTCCAAGTCACCAGAAAAGTCATAGATCCTGCCAGAATATTTTTCCTCCAGCAGAGAAAACTTTCTCCATTGAATACATTTTAAATAGATGGTAGAAGACAAAAATAAAGGTGTGCTTAGGTTTCAAAAACAAATAAATAAAATATTGATACAAGGTACATGTCATTTCCAAGTTATGTCACCAGAGTGACCAGATTGGAAATTCTCTCCCAATTTCTGTACAAGTTGATGAACTGTTCAAAAATCATAGTTACTCCTATATCAGTGATCCACAGAATTTATATTTATATCAGGGAATATCAAGTCATTTTCTCCCATGGAAAAACCAAATCCATACTGTGGAAATTTGAGACCTTATTAAAATTAAAGTGTACAGTCCATCAAGCCTGGATCTTTCCGGTAGGTGTTCAGTCAAATATATATCATCACATATCTTACTAATTTAAGCTGTAGTTACACTTCACGTTTCCGCAGCTTAATGAAACCAAAACAATCCAAAAAAAGCCTTTTTTCTCAAAACGAAACAAAACAAAACAAAAACAAGACAAAACAAAACAAAAACCTCTTCCTGAAATAGAAAAAAGCAGATTCCCATTTATTTTACTTATAAAGAAAGTAACAAAAGCAAAATCTGACTTTTCCAAGAGAGAGTGGGTAAAGTTTGGTGTGAAATCAAATCTCTTCTATCTTTGCTCTTATTCTGATATCTGGTTTTGTTCCATTGCAATGTTCTATTTTGAATAATCTATATCCCAGATGGAGTTATCCACTTTTAATCTGTTTACATTCTGGTATATTTAAGTACAGTTTTGAAGCTGGGAAGGATGATTGAGCCATACAGGTATCTTTAAGTAAAAAAGGATTATTTGGGGATGTTGTTTATCTAAACGTAAAAAACAGATTCATGTTTTAATTAATTACTACAATAGCCATCTGTCCATGTCTTGGATCAAAGCATTCATTTTCATATTAGATAACAAATCTTAATTAGTTAGTTTGCATTCCAATTTTGTTTCATTCTTTTAAGGACTAAGGCAATTGGCACATCAAAAAACCTTAAAATATAGAATGGAAAAATTAGAGCTAGCCCACAGATGATTTTATATAAATTGTGTTATTTACACAACTTTGAGGAATGTCATTTAAAAAAAATCTCATCTGAAAAATAGGATTACTAGTAAAGTCTCATATGATATTTATAATAAAATGCAGTTTAAAATTAAAAATGCATTCTACAAATCAAATTTGTTTCATTTTTATCAAGCTTTTCTTGATTATATAGTTAAATTCTATCTTAATACTGAGGCAGGACCATGTTATTGATTAGTTATCTATTATTTGCAACAGAAAAGGTGATGAAAGTATCAATGTTGAAAAATTATTTGGAATAATTTAATTGCAAATAGAAAAAAGAAAAGAATAAATGTGCCACTTTTTTTTCCCCAAAATGATCTGTATATTCACCTTATAGCAATGGAATTCTTTTTCTAATCAAAATATTTGATAGACTGCATCGATGAAAGAGACTGTATAACTATTATAGTTAAAACATACAAAATTTTATAAATGCAAATTTGGAATAGTCATTTTAAAGTGAGACAATGGAAAAAAACCCAAAGGTCTCTGGATAGACTCAAAACTTTTTAAATAGGATTTTTGATGACAGCACATTCAGTGGTATGCCATCTTGAACATCTGTAATTTATTTTGTGGCTATTGTTATTTGGCTGGTAAAGCATAATATGTCCTGTACTTCAATTAAGATGTGGTGGTAATAGATATTTATAAATAAACATATAGTGGCTGGGGCAAAGTACTGATCCCCTTTATCCTACCAGTGAGTAGTACAGCCAGCCTACATGGTGCTAAGAAAAAAAATATCCTCAGCTGTGAAAAGTAAATAATAATAAATAAATAAATGAACACAAAAGAACTTTTTTTTTTTAACTAGGTGGTGTTCTACCTTCATCCTCACAGTAGGTCTCTAGTGAGCTGAACGGGATGCTAATGAAAACGTCTTGGTTTAGTTTAACCTCCACTCCACACCTAAAGTAAAAATACCTTCAATGAAATCACTTTCATGCCTCCATGCCTTTGGAACTCTGCACACTGATTCTCTCCTCCCTACCTCCACATTGCATATTTCCCAGTTATCTTTGCTGAATCTTCCTTCTCTACCCAATTTCTAAAGGTTTGAGTTTCCCACCTTTGGAAGGGACTATGTCCTGGAGACTTTTTCATTTAAATCCATGCTTTCTTCTAAGGTTATCCCTTTCCGTTTGTCTGATATTAAACATCCCCTCTATGCCCACGACGTCCACACCTTTATCCAGTTCTAGTGTCTCCATGGTGTCCAAGCCCCTAATCAAGTTCTCTGCCGAAAAGGCAATTTCACCTCCACATGTCAAAAAGAACTCTCCGTATTTTCTTCCTCCATACTGTCTGACACCATCCTGGTTTTCCGCTCTTTATATGACTCCACAGTCCAACCAGAAGCTCAAGCACAAACACTGGAGTTCTTATTTATTCTTCTTTCTTGTCTTCTAGTGATAGTCTAACAGTAAAGGCCTCCAATTCTACATCCAAAATATATCTCACACCCATCTTTGTCTCTGGGGACACCATGCTAGTCTAAGCTACCTCTCTTCTGGACTGCCAGTTGCTTCCTAACTCATTCTCCACTTACCTGCTGTCAGGATCCTGGCAGAAAAGGGATGGTATGCAATGAGGTGTGAATGTGGTGAAGGAACCAACAAGGAATGATGAAACATGTCTAGGCCAGCACAGTGTCCGAGTGGGCAAGGCAAGAGAGTGGTTACTGGAACCCAGTGCCAGCAGGGACTATAGGAGGCATCCTCCTGGCAGCAGCTGAGGCCTTTGGTAGAGGAACATGGGGGCTGCCAAACCTCAGCTCAGTATGTTGTTGGAGGAAAAATTTCCCCTAACTGATCTCTCCTTCTGAGTCCTTCCATTGGCCTAATCTAAGGGGAATCCAGAAGGCTAGAGGGTCTGATTGATACTCTCTATAACAGTCAGCCTCCCAGGATAGACAAGGAAGAAAGTGGGCAAGGAAAGCCAGAAAATATCCAGCACACTCCACTCCATCCATGTGGAAAACCACATGGTAAGGTGATCTTTTAATAACACCATTTATACCTTGTAAATCAAATATGTAAAACACCCATCACAGCTAGAATGAAAGTCAAGCTTATCATGTCTCCTCCTGCTTGTCTTTTCATTTAAACCCCTCCCTCCCCCCTCAGTCAATTTCTCTCTTTCTCCCTCCCAGCTCCACTGGCCCAGGACACAGGTAGCTCTGCACTGACTAAAAGTCTTTGCTATTCCTCTTCACTCTGTCCAGAATGCTCTTCATCTTTTTGCAAACCACAAAGAAGGAAGAAAAGAGTCAATACCTCCTGCAACCAATGGTGATTAACTCCTGTGAGGAACAACAAACAGGACGCGGTGGAAAGAGGTCGATTATTATTTTACGTACAGAACTTGGTGAGGGAGTCTTCAGTAAATTGATGTCTAAGTAGAGATCTAGAAGGAAGTTAGCGAGAGAAGCACACTTACTGAATAGCATTCAAGGCAGAGGGCAAAACAAGTACCAAATGTTGAGGTGCGAGTAGGCTTGTTACACTTGAAAAAATGAAGTGTATGAATGACTGGTCCAGTGGAGGGAGGGGAAACCAAGGAAGATAAGTCAGAGAGAGACCAGGGCCAGACCAGGTAGGGCTTTGCAGGCCATTGTAGAGATATTTGCTTTTGTTGTGAATGAAGTAAGAGGTTGTTAGCAGGTTTTAATCCGGTAGGGTTTTACGACCTGATTTAAATTTTAAATAGATTGCTTTCACAGCTGTGTTGATAATAGGCTACAGGAAGGCAAAGATGGACACTGGGTGACCACATAAGTGCCAAATGCTGGACCCAGGTGACGGATGGTGCTGCGCAGACAAGAAAAGTCATGACCGGTATTTGGATTTGGGTATGTATTTTGAAAGAGCACACAGGATTTCCTGATGGATTGGATGTGGGATGTGAGAAAAAGATGTCAAGAGTTGCTTCAATGTTTTAGCACCGGATTACAAAGAATACTTGTTTATATACTCTTTCATAGTTTTTCAATTGTTTCGCATGAATATATTTTTATCACCAATATGACAGCCAGCATATTAAAATAGAGGGCTTACAGGGCTTGGCCTCAATTCACTATCAAAGCGTCTGGCAACTCATGGACTAATTATTTGCTAAATGGGTGAATGTGCTTTATTCTTTCTTTTTGATCTCAGCCTTGATGATGCAATAGTCCTGACATATCAGTAGGGCTCTCAGATTACCAATCAACAAAGAAACAAATTTCCAGTTGCTGTACAGAAAAGGTATTGTAATTACCAGCATTTTCAGGCTAAGGGAATTTTTCAGTAGGGAAACCTGAAACCTCTAAAAGTATGACTTTTGTTTCTCCTACAGCATCCAGTGAAGTACAGGTTCAGAGAAGGTACTCAATTATTATTTGGTTGCGTTTAAATGAAGTAGGGAATATTTAGAAGTTTTGAAATCCTTTTGATATATATTCCAGTGAGTTTCTTTGAAATTAAATTTTTTGGCTTCTTTCTGGATCCCTACCTGTGACTCATCCTTGAATTTTAAGTGCTTAACGGGAAACTGATGCACATGTTGCCAAATTGGCATAATTGGTGGATGTAATTGTAATAGATCCAGAGAAATGTATTTATTTAAAAAAATTCACATGGATATTCTTCCGGTAGCAAAACAGTCTAACAATTTTTATCTGAGAAAGTTCTTGTAGCCTTTAGTGAAACACATGTATGTATCTAAAATTATTTTGAAACATTTCCATGGCTACTTTGTTGTTTTTAATGTATTTTCTACTTTTGGTGTTATTGTGTATGGAAAACTTTTTAACAATTAAAAAATTCTGTCCCAGAAACCAGCCAGGTGAAAGGGGGAAGGTAAGGCCATAAATGGTGTGTTCAAAGGCCTGGTGGTGAAGGAGCATATGGACCTTGTGGAGAAAAAGAGGTTGAGTGTAGCTGGACAGAACAGCATGAAGAGGCAAGAGGAGGCAAAATGAGCAGATCGTGGAAGAACTTGTGCCCCTTTTGAGACTTCTTGCTCATCATCATCCTAGGGACTCCTGTCTGATAGGAAAGTGACAGATTTTTTGCTTGACTGGAAAATTCCTGATCATTTTACAATTCATTTTGCATTACAATAAAGATTCCCTTTAAGAAAAAAAACCATTCTGTCCCATCTTTTAAAAAACTATAGTTCTAAAACTACATATATAGTTTTTAAAACTACATTATAGTGATATATGTATGGTTATATATGTATAACCTATACAATATAAACTATACACAAATATATATATGTATATTTTAAAACAGTAAATGAATTTTGATAAATATACACATACATGTAAATGAATTTTGATGAATATAATATATGTATAAATGAATATACATATAATGCATTTTATATGTATATTTTCGAATAGCATATAATAGAGTAAATGGCTTTATTTTTATGTTAATTATTTCAGAAATTATGTACATGACATTTCAATTTTAATTATACCCAAAAAACTTGATGTGTAAATTAGTTTGAATTTAGTCGTATTGAAATGAAATTAATGACTCATCCCAATATATTTTTTGTTACTCAAAATTATCTCAAGAGTTTTAGTCTAATATAACAGTTACATAAGATCCGTAGTATTAAAATTACATAAGGGGCCATTAGTTATATTTAAAATGAATGAATAATAAATACTTCCAATCATATTTCTTTACTATTTTATGGACTATTTTTCTGAGAATATAATGAAAACTAACTTTTGAAATATTCAGTGTGCAATATTTTTCCATTTTAAAAATGCAATTCTTTTCATTACAGAATTTATTCTATTCCTCTTCTCTCACCACTGTATGACAGGAATATATTTAGTTCAATTTATTGTTTATCACTGGTTAAAGGCCTGAGACTTAGCAAAGTTATATGTTAGCCACAAGATTTTTATCCTATGGAGAGGCAGATAATTTCTGCCTGATAGAATAGAAAATTCCAAAGGTTATAGATTATGGTCCTTTGAAATTTAACTAGTTTCATATTTAAATAAACAATCTTATTTTGATATTGCTTACTAATATTAAGCTTCTCAAATGCCCTTTGAACTAGTTGTGTGTGTGTGCATATGTTCCAATAAAACTTTATTTATGAAGGCAGGCAGTGGGCTGGATTTGACCCTTGGGCTGTAATTTGCCAACCCTGGCTGCATAGTATTTCATCGTAGCACAAAGTTTATAACAACCATGTGAAAATATTCAACTATCCCCACCTAGATTTTCTCCCCTTTTGGCAGGCAGGTGAGGTAATTTGGCCTCTTAGACTGAGGAGCTCCAAAAGGCTTTTTCAGGGGAAAGACATAGGCTAGCTCCGGACCATTGATGACGTAGCCACCAAGTCTCCAGAACACCTTGGTGCTAGCTTCTGTGTTTTGTCTGCTCTTCTCTCCCCCATTTTAACCAGATTGAAGGCAGTGTCACCTGCCCTCAAGTTTGGAAGTATCTTTGAACCAGTTTTAACATCTTCCTGATTCTTCATCAAATAACCCCATTGGCAGATGAATGGATAAAGAAGATGTAGTATATTTATACAATGGGATATTACTCAGCCACAGAAAAGAAGGAAATAATGCCATTTGCAGCAACATGGATGGATGAAGAGATTATCATACTAAGTAATGTAAGTCAAAGACAAATTATCATATGATATCACTTATATGTGGAATCTTAAAAAAAATTGATACAAATAAAGTTATGTACAAAACAGAAATAGACCCACAGACATAGAAAACAAACTTATGGTTACCAAAGGGGAAAGGTGGTGGTGACAGGGAGGGATAAATTAGGAGTTTCAGATTAACATATACACACTGCTATATATAAAATAGATAACCATCAAGGACCTACTGTATTATAGTACAGGGAACTATGCTCAATATTCTGTAATAACCTATAAGGGAAAAGAATCTGAAAAAAATTAGATATACATGTATGTATAACAATCATTTTGCTGTACACCTGAAACTAACACAACATTGCAAATCAACTATACTCCAATAAAAAAGAAATTTAAAAAAATGACAAATAAAACATATGACATGTTTATTGTACATTTACATGAGACTCATGATCTTACCTATCTAAAATTATCCTTACAGTACAAGGAAAATTGCAACCTTTGAAATGTTATAAAGACACTGAGGAAAATGTATCATGTATAATCTCAACACAAAGATACCACTGTTTTTAAAAAGATTTTTTTTCTCTTTTTCTCTGTTATGTAATGGGTTGAAAAGTGTCCTCCCAAAATTTACATCCACCTCCCAAAATTTACATCCACCTTGAATCCACATTACATCCAGAATGTGACCTTATTTGGAAAGAGGGTCTTCACAGGTTAAGGACCTTGAGATAAAATTATCCTGGATTTTGAGCAGGGCCTACATCCAAAGAGTGGTTTCCTTCTAAGTAGAGATGAAGATACAGAGACACAGGGAAGAAAGTCACGTGACTGTGGGGGCACGCTGGAGATGGCCTGATACAAGCCAACAAAACCAGAAGCCACAGATGCTGGAAGAGACAAGGAAGGATCCTCCCCTGGAGCCTTCAGAGGGAGCATAGTTCTGCCAAAATCTTGACTTTGGACTTCTGGCTTCTGGAACTGTGAGAAAATTAATTTCTGTTCTTTTAAGCCTCTGATTTATGGTAATTTCTTGTGGTAGCTCTATGAAACTAATATACTTTCCATTTTGATTCTTTTTCTTCCCTTTGTATACATTTCACAGGGAAGACTGAGGGGCTTGCTTATCTGTTAAAAAAATAATAATGATAATCCTCCATACCTTAACATAGCCACTTTTCACATTTAAAAATGACCTTCACCTATCTTCTTCAAATAAAATATTTCAAAGCCAGGCTTAGAATTGTGAATTCACATGTAATCATCAGTTTTTCTCTCTTTTTAAAAATTAAATAATGAGCTTTCCCCAGTAGTATTAAAAAAACTTTTGTTTAATATTATTTTTAATCTCTATAAATTAATCCCTCCTATAAAGAGACTTTAATTTCTTTAGATCACTCCCTAGTTTTGGAAATTCAAGTTTTTGAGTTATTTTCTCTTTTAAGTAACTTTGTGTACATCAACATTTGTCTCCCTATTTCTGTAAAAGGGGTATTTAGAGAAGTGGAAAACACCCAGTCAAGAAGTAGGGATATTATTTTTGTCTCATGATTCATAATGAAAAATTGTTCCCTCATAGATACCCAAGAGCATTCAATATTAGCATTTTAATTGCCAATTTATTTTATGAAAAAGAAAATTGTGTCACTTAAATATGCACTTTAAAATTATTAGCAAATTTTAATCATTGCAAAACACTTTAATATGTTTTGCAATGATTAAAGTTTAATCGTTAATACCATTTGTATAGGCTATTTTCCAAATTTATCAGCTTGTATCCCTCGCCCATTTATGATCTGGGGTTTGTAGAGGTCTGCTGCCCTAACAAAGTATCAGAGACCAGGTAGATTACAGAGCAGAAATTACTGACTCACAGTTCTGGAGGCTAGAAGTCTGAGATCCAGGTGTTGGCAGGGTTGGTTCCTGAGGGCAGTGAGGGAGAATCTATTCCAGACCTGTCTCCTCACTTCTGGGGGTTTGCTGGCAATCTTGGCTTATAGCTACACTGCCTGAATCTGTGCCTACACATTAATAAGGCATTCTTGTATGCACATCTATCTCTGTGGCCAAATTTCCCCTTTTATAGAGACACCAGTAATACTGGATTAGGACCCACCCTAATGATCTTAGATTTTAACTTGATTACCTCTGTAAAGACCCCATATCCAAATAAAAGCCACATTCTGAGTTCATAGGAATTAGAACTGCAACACATCTTTTTCAGAGGGACACAATTCAACTCAGAAGAGTGTCTCTGTTTTTCTTTTCTTTATAAATAGTAAAGATATTAAATATCTACAGTGTTTTTACCAATATATTTTCCAGACTTGTTGCTTGAGTTTTATTCTCTTCGTGAGTGGCAATTAGTTTGTTTTTATTCTTTCTTCTGCTATCTTGTTTGTATATATTGCATACATACATCTTGTTGGTATATACTGCATAGTGTTTCTACAGTCAGAGATGTTTTATATTTTTGTGTGGTCAAATTCACTTATTTTTTCTTGTTTTACCAATTGTTCTTAAAATTAGAAATTCTTTATACAGAGATTGAAAATTAGCAATTTCTGTTTCCTACTTTTAAAACAAAATTTTAGTTTTTTCACATTCAAAATGTCCTCTTCTGTTCATCTGGAATTTGTTTGAGGCCCCTTTTAAAGATGGCTTTCCTGAGCCATTTTCACACATGAAAACTTGTACAAAGCAATTCATTTTGTCCACATGCTGTACAGAATCTTAATGCTCTTAAGTTAAAATTTTTGTTTTGCTCTTAAGTTAAAATTTTTGTTTTGCCCAGTGACAAATATTTTTTTCCCTTGTCCTAGATTGTATTTGTTTTAGTCTATATTTCAACCATTTTTATATGAAGAGTCTTATATGGGAGTCTTTTATCTGTCACCATTTAGGTGTGTGACTTTGAGTAAGATATTTCACTTTGGATTTTGGTTTTATTTATTTGTAAAATAAAGACAGTGATTAGTATTTTCATTGAAGTATCTCTCAAGACCTGAAATTCTGTGTTTCTACCCAGTCAGCCCTATGTAATGGAGATGATGCAATTATTTGTAGCCAAATAAAGAAGGAGGGTATTGCATATTATAAAAGGTGAAGTCTGAGGCTAACAGTTGTCTGTTTTCAGAAAATACCTTTTTTTTTCCTTTTAGAGCCTCAGTTTCTTCCAATTTAAAATAAGTGGAGTTGTTTAGAACATTATGATTTGAGCAACTTAGGAGTATTAGTGGAAAACATAGGGAAAAGGAGATATTGGCAGCATCGAATGCTTCAATGATCACGATGGAATTGTTGATGGAAGAATGAAACAGGTGGACAAAGGAAGGAAAATCATCTTTCAGTATTTTAAGGGTTGCATTCATATTTCAACTAATAGACTTAATGATCGGTATTGTGTTTTATGTTGGCATATTTATCATCAACATATTTCTCCTACTGTGTGACATAGTTGGCCAAATATAAGCAAGAATAAAGGAAATTCAGGTTATGCCCTGTCTGTCAGAAAAGCTACCAGCAATTATGAAATTAAAAATTCATACTGCATAGATTCCCTCCAGTTACTGAAGGAGGAAGCAACAGATTAAAAGATAAATTATCTAAATGGACATTCATTCTTATCTTTGCCTTGTCACCATTAAAACCAGAATCCCACCTTAAGAAGAACCTTCTGGGCTCTTCTAGGAGCAGGACTTCAGCGTCATGGCTGTGTCACTGGATGCCCATCCTAAGTCACAGCCTGCAATGGAGCCAACACTATGTTCTCCCCTCTGTGCTTCCTTCACAAAAGGGGTGAGTCCGTGGAAAGCCCGTAAAATAAATACAAGCAAATGAAAGAAAGCTGGGTACTTATAATTTGATAGGCTTTCTTCTTTCCCATTTTCATTTCCAATTTTCTCTAAAATATTATTTGTGAAATTACTTTTTTTATTTTTTATCTACTCATATGAAGCGAGGGAGGGGGAGAAGACTGGGGAAATCAAGTAATACCTGTTTTGCTCCTTTGTCTCTCTATGTACATGACCTTTTCCTTAATCAGCATGAGATCCATTATTTCTCATGGCTGATGGGTTGGGGGTAGATTAAGATTTATCCCAGCAAAAATGAAAAGAGAAAGAAATCATCCATATTCCGTTTCAGACACCCCAAATCAGATTTTCAAAACTTGCGTGAGAAAATCAGCTCGGATTCCATGGTGTATGAGTATGACTTCTCCTCTATCAAGTCAAGACATAGATGTAGAACATAGAATTTTATGTAAGGGAGGTTATAAAGTAAGTCAAAAAGTAAGTCAAATCCTGGTCTGAATGGATTGAGGAAATGGAAACTAGATTACATGTTGTGATTTCACCATTTGGGTGAAACGATGAGATGGTGGTCTTTAGAAACCTATAGCTTGTTAAAGGTGACTTGAGAAGCACCCTTCTGTATGTTTCTCTGGGGACCACAACCTCGAGGAGACGCTCCAGTCGGGAGTCCGTTCCACTGTGTGCAGGAACTTCGTGGCATCGGTGAAAGGCAGTCACTGGAGAGAATCCTAAGCCTCGCTCCCGCTACCCCTCGGCTGGTGTGCGCTGTGAAAAGGGAAGCCAAGGCATCGGCCTCCCCTGATACATGTGGAGGGACTTAGCAATGGCTGGTGGAGCAGAGGGTTGGGGTTGAAGCAAAGAGAACAAATTGAGAGCAAGGATCCCTGCCATGGGGTCAGCAGGTTCCAACAGCACGTGGGGCCGTTCACCCCAGTTCACGCTCAGAGCTGCGCCGCTCAGGAAGACACCGCAGACGTGAGAGGCCTCCATCCCTACTGCGGCTACAAGTTCACATCAGCCGCGCCCGGGGTGGGGCAGGGAGGGGTGGGATTGCAGCGTTTGGTTTTGTGGTGCTTGAAACTTAACTTTTGAAACTTTACCAAAAAAATAAGAAAAAAAAAATTACAAGTAAAAAAATTAAGAATGAAAACGAACGTGCATATTCAGAATGGAAAAGAACATACAAAAGAACGTTTAAATTTTCAAAAGTTATCAAATGCTCTAAAAAATGTATAGGAGGAAAAAGATATAACTAATTATTATTCATGAGCTTCCTGACTCACCTTTATCATACTTTTCATCCCTACATTATTCCCTGCTTATATTTTAACTGCTTCTTGATATGATGAGTTTTAGTACCCCTCCATAGAAAGATTAGGAAAGTAACTTTCCTCTGGCATGGTTAATAGTAATTGGCTTTTAAAAAATCATCAATTTACAATTAATTTCTTAAAAAATAGTATCAGTTGCAAAAAAGTTCCTTTCGGTTTCACAACTTATAATTAGTAATGCCATGTAGGTTTTTCACCTTGGCTGTCAAATCTGGAAAAGCCTTTGTCAAGCTTCTGTCGTACGTGTGCTTTGACATTTCAGGACATTTCAGGTCTCCTTAAATACTCTTTAAACTGACTACATTATTCTAGAAACATTTCAAGACTGCCAGCAATAATTTAACTTACAGAGAAATGACTGCCAACTACAAAAGTAGATTACTCTAAATTTAGACTATATGGATTCCTTGTTAAATGTCCCCATAAGCTGATTCCAAAACTCCCATGGCTGTGCCAATGCCACCAAACAAGAGGGGATCTGTGACAGAGGAAATCAGAATGGAAACAGCTAGTGGTCTTCACCAGTTGTTGTTAATATTGCAAACTCCATTAAAATGTATCACCCTGGGAGTAGATTCCAGAGCCCTGGATGGGACCCGAGCAGGTGAGCAACTTGGGGGCTTAAGTGTCATGATTTTTCACAGTCTCCTTGGGTCTGGCTTGGAGAGGAGCCCTCAGATATACAGAGAAGCAGGGAAAGAGGTAGATCTGAGAGAGCCGAATGACCCAAAAGAGAACATGTAAGTTTAAAATACTTTCAATTTATTATAACGAAACGATGTTATCATATTAAAACAAATTTACTGTTTTCTGCCTTGCTTCCACCACCCAGCTACCCAGGAGGTGGGGGCTCACGTGAACATCATACCTGTTAATTGAAATTAAAGGAGCTGTGTTTTCTTTCTGCTCCTGAATATAATATGAATAAACGTAGGACATTACTACATGTGGTTTTCAAGTTAATATCTATTTACTTTTAATGTAATCATAATATTTAATTACACTATCCAACAGTTTTTGAATTTTATCATTGTATTTGTTTCTTATTATTAGACCTATAGGAGAAAAGCTTTAAATTTCTCAATCAGAATTTCTTAATATTATTCTAAGGTCAACCTCAAGGGCTAGTGCCAAATGACACACCAGAAGTGTGACGGGAACTGACCTATAAGGTTCTACGTGCAGAAATTCTAACAGTCCACTGTCCTTTGCAGCTACTTAAGCCATGATTTTTTTAAACCCAAGTGTGCAATCAGGCATAAATTCATAATGTAGATCGAGTTGTTTTTCCAACTTCTCTCTTTGCCACTCTGAACTTATTTGTGCCCATGGACCTGACATGTAGGTTAGACTCCAAAATACAAAGATGAGCTAGTAAAATCACATTCATGAATCCTCAGAAGGCTTCAAATTGGGTTGCTGACTTAGCACAGTCCCTTTTCTGATACAGGAGGAAAAGAAGCCAATGGACTCAGTCAACAAGCACTGAGTACTCCTTGTGTACTCCTCTTTATTGAGCATCTACTCCCCTCAGTGAGGCTAGAATTGCAAGTACTTTTATTCTCTTTGGACAGAGTATGATGTTCAGGTAAGCCTTTCTAGGCAGGTATTATCTAGGTTGAGATGTGAGGTATTAGGTCATAGGAGAGTGGGTGACACATTGCAAAAGCATGGGAATGAGAGCATGGTGCGTTTTCAGTGTAGAAAGAAAACTCCACTTGGACTGTGAGGTAGACATTACATTTGGAGGCAAGGATGGGGGAACAAGTTCAGGGATGGATATTTTACAAGGGAGGATGTCTGGAGTGGTTGTTGGAAAGTTAGTCCTTCTACCCTTAAGGGACTTAAACACCTAGGTACTTAAGGAGAAAACAGACTAACAGTTCTGTCTTGCCACTTGGTTATTAGAATCTGCCTTTACCTTTACTTTGAGAATCCAACAGTTTTACCTGTAGAGAGTGAAAAGGAAATGGTGAGGATTCTTCTTTCCATGAATGCTAATTTCCCTCGATCTTGGTGATTTACATAGCTTGTATAGCATTTAGACAAGCTAATATTTTGCAGAAATGAGACATAAAAACATTTACCAAAGCCTATCTTGGGCTAGACATTTTCACTTATGTTATCTCATAATCCTCACAGATAATACTCAGAATTATTATGGGCTTTTCTAGATTAAAAAAGAAGCTTAAATAGCTTGGGCAGGAGGTAAACAAGCTCATAAGAGGAGAGTCAGAATTTGAATACAAGTCATCTGTATTTACCTGTCTAACAATGAAAAATGCAAATTTTGAGTGAAGTTGAATTTAGGCTAATACCATAAAGCAAGTCCCTACTACTTAATCTTTTGGTGTTTTAAATGCACATGTTTATGTACTGCAAAGTATCCATAATAATGTATTGCTAGTTTAATAATTTTCATTTTGACTGCACAACCTCAAATTCAAAAAAACATCTTAACTAGGGAAAAATGTATTATGTACAAGGCTGAGTCCAAGATTTCCAATTATTTTCATGCGGTCTTCACTCTGTCTTCAGAACAATCAATTAGACTCTTGCCTCCTGATGTGAATATCTGAATACAAATTAGGAACGAGGGGTATATCCACAACATCAGAGTATAGATCAAAATCATTCCCCAAGTTAGTTCGTAATGTTCCATTTAGGGGATAGTTATAACCAGGGGAAACATTACATGTGCTCATGGTAACAATGAGAAAAACCTAGAATCACTTCTGGAAAACCATAATTTATAAATCTGGAGATATTTCAGAGATAGTCTAAGGTTCTCAGGTAAATGGTATGATATAATTAAATGCGTATGTTAAGGAATTCTCACAAGATGTATGTCATTGTGACCTACTTTTTTAATCAACGGGGAGTTACACATTTCAAATAAGAGAAATATAAGACTATTAATAAAATTCAGTGACGTAGTGTACATAAAGCAAGTGGCCTCATGCCTGGCACACGGTTGTCACGATAGAGTTAGTTTCCCTCTAGTATAGCAGATGGGGAAAGCAAGAGTTAAAAAACCAACTAAAGGGCCTTCCCTGGTGGTGCAGTGGTTGAGAGTCCGCCTGCCAATGCAGGGGACACGGGTTTGTGCCCCGGTCCGGGAGGATCCCACATGCCGCAGAGTGGCTGGGCCCGTGAGCCATGGCTGCTGAGCCTGCGCGTCCGGAGCCTGTGCTCCGTGACGGGAGAGGCCACAACAGTGAGAGGCCCACGTACTGCAAAAAAAAAAATAATAAAATAAAATGAGTTTTAGTTATAGAATGAGTTTAGAACTATAGAATGAGTTTAGCTGAGACTTTAAGTAGAGTTCTATTCAGATGAAGATGATTACTTAAAGTTCAGACGTATCTTACACTTACTTAATTTTCCTTAATCATTAAAGACTGCTTGGAGAAATATTAGCCATAAACATTTAAGACCTGGTTAATATTTTGCTCTCTCCTTATGTTTATTTCTTTTTACATACCCCTGATTTAAAAGGTGACCAAGGTTAAAGGGCTTTCTTTTGACTTTTCACCATCTTCTTTTAAGCTATCCAAAGTCAATTAATGCAGTGAGTATAGATAGGTTTATCTATTGTACAATACTGGAGACTGTGTTTCTTCATCTGTACTACGGAGACATTACTACTTCTATGCTGATTAAATATGCAACACACTTAGTAAGTTGACTGGCATGAAAGAGGCATTCTCCAAATGGCTGCTGTTGATGCTTTGGAGTGATTCAGAAATAAAGTCTAAAGCACATTTGAAATCCACTGTATTCTTCAAGTAAGTATATTGTTTTAATAAGAAACAGCTGAGGATCATGCCACCTGGGTTGAATAAAAGTAACCATGCTGGCCTAGCCACAAATGATGGGATCAAGGACTATAGTATCTGATTCAGACGTGTCCACTGGCATCTGCACTTGGAAAAGGCCAATTCCTCCTGACATGGCCAAGATGAAGCTCTGCTTAGTGATATGCTCCATACTGAACAGTGAAAAAATTATCACTCTTAGAATATATAATTACTAAATAAACAAAGAGGAGGCAGACCATTTGATTTAGCTCTGAATAGTCTGGTGCAGAAAATCACTAAGATAATATTTGCTCTTATAAAAACTGAAACCCAAACCCAGAACAACAAGCATGGCTACAGAGACATAGAAACACTCTTTTTGTGGCAGAAGAGGGAAATATCATGTCCTGGGACTTGCAGGAGTCCTTAGGGTGGACTGCTAAGTGAGGATTCTTGGCTTTGTGCAGGAAAGAATTCAAGAGCAAACCAGAGTAAAGGGAAAGCAAGTTTATTTAGAGAGATACACATTCCATAGGCAGAATGCAGACCATTTCAGAAAGTGAGAGTGGCCCCAGGGCATGGGGTCACAGATTTTTATAGGGTAAGTAATTTCATAGGTTAAGGAGTGGGGGGAGTATTCTTGCTATTTCAGGGTAGGGTGGGGATTTCCCAGGAATTGGGTCACTTCCCAGTTTTTGGCCTTTTATGGTCCTCCTCAGGACACTCACGGCATAAGGGGGAGTGATTTTTAGTATTATAATGAAGATATAATGAACTAAGTGTCAATGACGAGACTATTCTCAAAGCCACCTTGGTTTCAGCTTGTTCCAGCCAGTCTTTATCACATCCCAATAGCTGTGCCCCTTCTTCATTATCTAGTGTTTGTGTCTTGCCCCTTTCCCTCCTGTCTCATTTTGAGCACTCTTATAATAAATGTCCTGTACCAGAGGCACCTAGGTGTTGTCTCTTCCTCCCAGTCCTTTTGTAAGCTACTGATGCCTGGTAGTGAGGTTTTCAGGAATAGACTTCAGACTTGACACGGATTTGGGTGGAGCAAAATGGGGAGCATTAGGTCCTCCCATGTAGTAATGGGAAACTAAGCATTTGGATGTGGGGAATAAATTAGAAATTAAGGTATCAACCCCTTCTGCTATTGTTTGAGGATGACACATGTAATGAAATCATGACTTCAGGCCATGAACTTGGCACCACACTAGGTTATTTTGGAGGGATTGTGATATGGAAGAATAACAGGATAAATAGGCAATTCTGGTGACCCTCTGTGTTCTACATAGAAAAAGCAATATACTCAGATATTCTGATTCTAGACAACTAACAAAACTGAGTTCCATATTTTGTCAAAATACTGAGTTACTTACCCATGTCTACCTCTCTGTTTCTATGTTCGTAAGGATATTTTTGGCCAAAGATTAAAATGCCAGGTACTCATTTTGGCTGCTCTATCTATGAGAAGGTTATGGCCAGGCATCTCAGCCCATTGTAGCCAGAACCTGGTTTGGGAATTGAAGGGCTGTCTGCTTGACCTATGGAAAGTGTTTTCATCCATAATAGAAATGTTGAATAAATATCCTTTTACTTGGACCAGATGCATTATTGGCTATTGTGATGCTTGGAACTGCAGTAGGCATATTTTGACCAGGAGAGGCAAGAGGAAAGCTGAGCCATCATGCAGAGTATGGTAGAAATGGAAAAGCCTCAGTCCCTGATGATATGGAGATCTTGGAACAACACCGAAATTCCTTACTACAGATTTTTTTTTGTATAAGAAAATAGTGTCTCCTTATCAAAGTCCATTGAGGTAGGTCTATTGTTCTTTGGCTCAAAGATGTCCTAACTGCTACAATTATGTGACTCTGTAACACGTTCAGCTTGAATCCAGTGCTTTCACAGCTGTATGCCAGGCAGTGCAATGGTGTAGGCACGTAGAAAGATGTAAGGAAAAGGTGAATTCCCAGTTGCATTAACTTTTCATAGTTAAAATCAGGGTTCTGAGGGGAAGGAGTCAATATGGTGGAATAGGAGGACATGGAATTCATCTCTCCTCACAAGTACATCAAGAATACATCTATATTGGGCTTCCCTGGTGGCTCAGTGGTTGAGAACCCTCCTACCAATGCAGGGGACACGGGTTTGAGCCCTGGTCCGGGAAGATCCCACATGCCGTGGAGCAACTAAGCCAGTGCTCCATGGCTACTGAGCCTGCGCTCTGGAGCCTGTGAGCCCACACACCTAGAGCTGGTGCTCCACAGGAGAAGTCACTGCAGTGAGAAGCCTGCGCACCGCAACAAAGAGTGGCCCCTGCTCGCCACAACTAGAGAAAGCCTGCACACAGCAATGAAGACCCAATGCAACCATAAAAAAAAATTAATTAATTAAAAAAAAAAAGAATACATCTATAAATGGAACAATTCTCACAGAGTACCTGCTGAACATTAGTAGAAGACTTCAGACACCTAAAAGGACAGGAAAAATCCCCTCACAACCAGGTAGGACGAAAGAAAGAAAAGAGGAATCAAAAAAGAGACCAGCAACCCTGGCAGGAAACTGAAGGTGAGGAGAGGTCCCCCCACTCAGAAAAACTCCCTCACAATGGGGAAATCAGCTGGGACAAAAAGAAACCTTCAGGGGATCAAAGGAGAACACAGCAGATGGTCTGCGGAAGGCGGGACAAAGTGAGAACTGTGCTCATGGTCTGTGTCGCAGACCTACACACCCCAGCCTGAGCTGTGTGTCTCCTGTTGCAGAGGGGGGCTAGGTGCTGGAAAGTGGGGTTTGGAGCATGGACTCAGGGAGGGGACAACTGTTGGCTGTACAAAGACAGCCTGAAGGGACAGGAGTAAGGAGCTCCACAACCGGGAAAGTTTGCAGAGGAAACCTGGGACACCATAGAAGCAAGGCGTCGTTGTTGAGTGGTGCGCAAGGGATGGGGCCTCCATTGCAACCCCTTTCCCCACCCACTGGCTTCAGCCTCCTCAGGCTGTGAGGGGCACCCACCTGAGCAGTCTTGCCCACCCCTCAAGCCATGTCCTCCTCCACTTGTGTAGGCTCTGGGGCCCTGAGTACCAACCATACCTAAACCTCCTCGGGTATCAGCCTTGTGTGCCCCTGCCTGAGACAGGAATACGCCAATGCTGGCAGGGGCTGAGTACTAAAGTGTAGGGTTAAGAGAGTGGGTCTAGGGAGAGGACAGCTGTTGGCTGCATGGATACAACAGAGGGGATTGAAGTGAGGGGCTCCACTGTCAGGAATGCCCCTAGAGGAATCATGGTCTGCCTAGGAAATGAGGCACCATTGTTGAGTGGCAAACAAGGGGCAGGGCTGCCACTGCTCCCACACACCAGCCTCTGCCTCCATGGGCACTGGCAGGGTCTCCCACCAGACTGAGCATGCCCCAGTGTGTTGCAACTACCTGCTGGTCTCTGCTGCCACAGGCACTTCATGCACACTCCAGTTGTGGCTGCTGTACCCCTCCCCAGCCTGAGTAAGTGTGCCCCAATCAGCTGCTGCTTTTACTCCCTCTTGCCTGGGCAGGGAACAGACACCTGTCAGTGGTTCACATGCAGAGGTGGGGCCAAAACAAAAGCTGAGACTCAGGGGCAGTGAGACGAAGGAAAAGGAATAGAAATATCTCTGTGCAGCTGCAAAAGCCATGGATTAAATCCTCACGATTGGCTTGGTAAATTCTGCATCTGTGCCTTAGTAAATCCTGTGTCTGTGGAATATCTGAATAGACAAAAAGTGTTCCTATAACAGAGACCAGTCTAGCTTTAGCAGCAGTGGACTTTGGGGAAAAGTACACATGAGAGTTGGGCCAGGCCAGAGTCTGAGCTGCCACCACAGTGCCCACAGAAGTACGTAGGACCTATCTAGAGGTCTTGGAGGGTCTCCTGGGGAATTGGGGGTTGGCTGTGCCTCACTGTGGGAGCAAGGACTCTAACAGAGGAGGCATCAGGAAAATATTCTTATAACTATTATCCTTTTTTTGTTTGTTTCATTTTGTTCGGTTGTTTTTATTATTTTTTTATTTTTTAATAAATATTTTTTCTATTTTTAGTTTTTTGTTGTTTTGCATTTCTGTTTTGATGTTTTGTAATTATTCTTTTTTTCTTGTTTTTGTTCCCCTTTTTAATCTTTTTTATGTGTTTCTTTTATGTTTTCTTTGCCTTTTTTTTTTTTTAGTTTGCTTTCTGTTTTTGTTTTGTTTCTCAATTTGTATTTTTACTTTAGCCTTTATTGAATTTTTTCATTTTTTAATTCTTTTTTTTTGTTTGTTCTATTCTTTATTGTTTTCTTTTTTTGGGGGGGGGCTGTTTTTTTCTGTTTGGTTTTGTTCTTATCATTTGTCTTGTGTTTGGATGTCTGCTTGTTTTCTTTCTTTTTGTGTGTGTGTGTTGTTGTTCTTGCTGTTTGCTTGTTTTTGCTATTTGTCTTGTGTTTTGTTTGTCTGGTTGTATTCTTTTTTTTTTTCTTTTTTCTCTGGTCATGCTGTGCATCTTGTAGTCTCTTGGCTCCCCAGCCAGGGGTCAGGCCTGGGTCTCAGGTGTGGGAGAACTGCGTCCAGGACACTGGACCACCAGAGAATTCCTGGGCCCAGGGAATATTATTCAGCATGCACTCTCCCAGAGGTATCTACCTTGACAAAAAGACCCAGCTCCACCAAGCTGCTTGCAGGATCCAGTGCTGGACACCTCACACTAAACAACCAGCAAGACAGGAACACAGACCCACCTATCAGTAGACAGCCTGCCTAAGGACATACTACACTCAGAGACACCCCAAAACACACCACCTGATGCTGCCCTGCCTATCAGAGGGAAAGGACTCAGCTCCAGCCACCAGAGCTCAGGCACGAGTCCTTCCCACCAGGAAGCCTACATGAGCCCCTGGAACAACCTCAATTACTAGGGGGCAGACAACAGAAGCAAGAGGAACTATGACCCTGCAGCCTGTGGAAAGGAGACTATAAACACAGTAAGTTAAACAAAATGAGATGACAGAGAAATATGCTGCAGACCAAGGAGCAAGGTAAAATCCCATAAGACCAAATAAATAAAGAGGAAATAGGCAATCTACCTGAAAAAGAAAGAATTCACAGTAATGATATTAAACATGATCCAAGATCTCAGAAATAAAAGAGAGGCACAGATCTAAAAGATACAAGAAATATTTAACAATGACTTAGAAGAACTAAAGAACAAACAATCAGTGATGAACAATACAATAAATGAAATGAAAAATACACTAGAAGAAATCAATAGCAGAATAAATGAGGTAGAAGAACAGAAAAGTGACCTGGAAGATAGAATGGTGGAAATAACTGCTGCAGAGCAGAATAAAGAAAAAAGAATGAAAACAAATGAGTACAGTCTCACAGACCTCCAGAACAACAATAAATGCACCATCATTCAAATTATAGGGGTCCCAGAAGAAGAATAGAAAGAAAGAGGGCCTGAGAAAATATTTGAAGAGATTAGAGTAAACAATTTCCCTAACATGGGAAAGGAAATAGTCAAGTCCTAGAAGCACAGAAAGTCCCATACAGGGTAAACCCAAGGAGAAACATGCCAAGACATATATTAATCAAATGAACAAAAATTAAATGCAAAGAAAAAATATTAAATGCCTCAAGGGAAAATCAACAAATAAGATACAAGGAAATCCCCACAAGGTTTTCAGCTGATTTTTCAGCAGAAACTCTGCAGGCCAGAAGGGAGTGACAGGATATATTTAAAGTGATGAAAGGGAAAATCCTACAACCAAGATTACTCTACCCAGCAAGGATCTCATTCAGATTTGATGGAGAAATCAAAAGCTTTACAGACAAGCAGAAGCTAAGAGAATTCAGCACCACCAAACCAGCTTTACAACAAGCACTAAAGGAACTTCTCTAGGAGGGAAACACAAGAGAAGAAAAAGACACATAAAAACAAACCCAAAACAATGAAGAAAATAGCAATAGGAGCATACTATCAATAATTACCTTAAATGTAAATGGATTAAATACTCCAACCAAAAGACACAGACTAGCTGAATGGATACAAAAACAAGACCTGTATATATACTCTCTACAAGACACCTACTTCAGACCTAGGGGCACAAACTGACTCAAAGTGAAGGTATGGAAAAAGACATTCCATGCAAATGGAAATCAAAAGAAAGCTGGAGTCACAATACTCATATCAGATAAAATACACTTTAAATTAAAGACTATTACAAGAGACAAGGAAGAACACTACATAATGATCAAGGGATTATTCCAAGATGATATAACAATTGTAACTATTTATGCACCCAACATAGGAGTACCTCAATACATAAGGCAAATGCTAACAGCCATAAAAGGTGAAATCAACAGTACCACAATAATAGTGGGGGATTTTAAGTCTACATATACACCAATGGATAGATCATCCAGACAGAAAATTAATAAGGACACACAAGCCTTAAATGACACATTAGACCAGACAGATTTAACTGATATTTATAGGACACTTCGTGAAAAAAGAGCAGAATACACTTTCCTCTCAAGTGCACATGGAACGTTCCCCAGGATACATCACATCTGGGTCACACATCAAGCCTCAGTATTTTAAGAAAATTGAAATCATATCAAGTGTCTTTTCCAACCACAATGCTATGAGATTAGAGATCAATTACAGGAAAAAAAAAAACTCTAAAAAACACAAACACATGGAGGCAAAACAAAATGTTACTAAATAACCAATGGATCACTAAAGAAATCAAGGAGGAAATCAAAAAATACCTAGAAACAAATGACAATGAAAACACGATGACCCAAAACCTATGGGATGCAACAAAAGTAGTTTAAGACAGAATTTTATAGCAATAAACCCCACCTCAAGAAACAAGAAAAATCTCAAATAAACTGTCTAAACTTATACCTAAAACAAAAAACAAAACAAAAACAAAAAAACCCAAAGTTAGTAGAAGAAAGAAATCTTAAAATCAGAGCAGAAATAAATGAAATAGAAACAAAGAAAACAAGAGCAAAGATAAGTGAAATCAAAACCTGGTTCATTGAGAGGATAAACAAAATTGACAAGCCTTTAGCCAGACTCATCAAGAAAAAAAGGCAGAGGATTCAAATCAATAAAATTAGAAATGAAAAAGAAATTACAGTGGACACCGTGGAAATACAAATGATCATAAGAGACTACTACAAGCAACTATATGTCAATAAAATGGACAACCTGGGGCTTCCCTGGTGGCGCAGTGGTTGACAGTCCACCTGCCGATGCAGGGGACACGGGTTCGTGCCCCGGTCCGGGAAGATCCCACATGCGGCTGGGCCCGTGAGCCATGGCCGCTGAGCCTGCGCGTCCAGAGCCTGTGCTCTGCAACAGGAGAGGCCACAACAGTGAGAGGCCTGCGTACCGCAAAAAAAAAAAAAAAAATGGACAACCTGGAAGAAATGGACAAATTCTTAGAAAGGTACTGCCTTCCAAGACTGAACCAGGAAGAAGTAGAAAATATGAACAGACCAATCACAAGCAATGAAATTTAAACTGTGATTAAACCTTTCTAACAAACAAAAGTCTAGGACCAGATGGCTTCACAGGCAAATTCCATCAAAAACTTAGAGAAGAGGTAACACCCATCCTTCTTAAACTCTTCCAAAATTTTGCAGAGGAAGGAACACTCCCAAACTCATTCTATGAGGCCAACATCACCCTGATACCAAAACCAAAGATTTCACAAAAAAAGAAAATCATAGGCTGATATCACTGATGAACATAGAGGAAAAAAATCTTCAACAAAATATAAACAAACGAAATCCAACAAAACATTAAAGGTATCAACTGGGATTTATTTCCGGGATGCAAGGATTTTTCCATATATGCAAATCAATCAATGTGATACACCATATTAAAACAAATTGGAGAATAAAAACCATATGATCATCTCAATAGATGTAGAAAAAGCTTTCAACAACATTCAACACCCATTTATGATAAAAAACTCTCCAGAAAGTGGGCATAGTGGGAAACTACCTCAACATAATAAAGGCCATATATGGCAAATCCACAGCACACATTATTCTCAATGGTGAAAAACAGAAAGCATTTCCTCTAAGATCAGGAACAAGACAAAGGTGTCCACTCTCACCTCTATTATTCAACGTAGTTTGGGAAGTCCTAGCCATGGCTATCAGAGAAAAAAAAAGAAATAAAAGGAATCCAAATTGGAAATGAAGACGTAAAACTGTCACTGTTTGCAGATGACATGATACTATACATATAAAATCCAAAAGATGCCAGCAGAAAACTACTAGAACTAATCAATGAATTTAGTAATGTTGCAGGATACAACATTAATACACAGAAATCTCTTGCATTCCTATACACTAACAACGAAAGATCAGAAAGAGAAATTAAGGACACAATCTCATTTATTATTGCAACAAAAAGAATAAAATACCTAGGTATAAACCTACCTAAGGAAGCAAAAGAGCTGTATGCAGAAAACTATAAGATACTGATGAAAGAAATCAAAGATGATACAAACAGATGGAGAGATATGCCATGTTCTTGGATAGGAAGAATCAACATTGTGAAAATGACTATATTACCCAAAGCAATCTATGGAATCAATGCAATCCCTATCAAATTACCAATGGCATTTTCTACAGAACTAGAACAAAAATTCTTAAAATTTGTATGGAGACAAAAACGACCCCGAATAGCCAAAGCAATCTTGATGGAAATAAATGGAGCTTGAGGAATCAGACTCCCTGACTTCAGTCTATACTATAAAGCTACAGTAATCAAGACAGTATGGTACTGGCACAAAAACAGAAATATATATCAATGGAACAGGATAGAAAGCCCAGAGATAAGCCCACACACCTATGGTCACCTAATCCATGACAATGGATGCAAGAATATACAATGGAGCAAAGACAGTCTCTTCGATAAGTGGTGCTGGGAAAACTGGACAGCTACATGTAAATGAATGAAATTAGAACATTCCTTAACACCATACACAAAAAATAAATTCAAAATGTATTAAAGATCTAAACATAAGGCTAGACACTATAAAACTCTTAGAGGAAAACATAGGCAGAACACTCTTTGACATAAATTGCAGCAAGATCTTTTTGACCCACCTCCTAGGATAATGGAAAGAAAAACAAAAATAAACAAATAAGACCTAATAACACTTAAAAGCTTTTGCACAGTAAAGGAAACCAAAATGGAGACAAAAAGGCAGCCCTCAGAATGGGAGAAAACATTTGCAAATGAGGCAACTGACAGAAGATTAATCTCCAAAGTACACAAACAGCTCATGCAGCTCAGTATGAAAAAAAAATAAACAAACCAATCAAAAACTTTGTAGAAGACCTAAATAGACATTTCTGCAAAGAAGACATACAGTTGGCCAATAAACATATGAAAAGATGTTCAACATCACTGGTCGTTGGGAAATGCAAATCAAACTACAATGAGGTATCACCTCCCACCACTCAGAATATCCATCATCAAAAAATCTACAAACAATAAATGATGGAGAAGGTATGGAGAAAAGGGAAATTTTTCTTTTTTTTTTTTTTTTGCAGTACACGGGCCTCTCATTGTTGTGGCCTCTCCCGTTGCAGAGCACAGGATCTGGACGCGCAGGCTCAGCAGCCATGGCTCACGGGCCTAGCCGTTCCGCGGCATGTGGGATCTTCCTGGACCGGGGCACGAACCCGTGTCCCCTGAATCGGCAGGCGGACTCTCAACCACTGCACCACCAGGGAAGCCCGAAAAGGGAAATCTTTTACACTGTTGGTGAGAATGTAAATTGATACAGCCACTATGGAGAACAGTATGGAGGTTCCTTAAAAAATTAAAAATAGAACTACCATATGACCCAGCAATCCCACTCCTGGGTATATACCCAGAGGAAAACCATAATTCAAAAAGATACATGCACTCCAATGTTCACTGCAGCACTATTTATAATAACCAGAACATGGAAGTGACCTAAATGTCCATCAACAGAGGAATGGATAAAGAAGATGTGGTACATATATACAATGGAATATTACTCAGCATTAAAAAGAAAGGAAGTTGTGTCATTTGTAGAGACATGGATGGACCTAGAGACTGTCATATAGACTGAGGTAAATCAGAATGAGAAAAACAAATATCATATATTAACGCATATATGTGGAATCTAGAAAAATGGTATAGATGATCTTATTTGTAAAACAGAAATAGAGACACAGTCATAGAGAACAAACGTATGGATACCAATGGGGAAACACGGGGTGGGGTGAATTGGGAGATTGGGGATTAACATATACACACTACTATGTATAAAATAGATAACAAATGGGAACATACTGTATAGCACAGGGAACTCTACTTGGTGCTCTGTGGTGACCTAAACGGAAGGAAATCCAATAAAGAGGGAATATATGTATGTATGGCTGATTCACTTTGCTGTATAGCAGAAACTGACACAGCAGTGTAAAGCAAATATACTCCAATTTAAAAAATAAAATCAGGGTTCTGGTTGATCAAATTAAGATTTGTTTCACTGAATTGTGGACTTTTAGAAGGATTAAAGGAGGCTTTAATTTCGGAATACTTGATACACAAGGACATTTCTAACCATTTCCCTGCTACCTGAACCCCTCTCTCTATCTTTCTTTTTTGGCAGTGAGGATGATCTTTCCAGTTATGAGACACAAAAGAAACTAGAGTTGGAATTGGCACTTACCTTAGCATCACTATGAAAATCCATACTCAGAAGGAGTGGGAATGGACCCAGGATGATTTGTACAAATCATCAGAGTATTGACAGAAGGTAGACGAGATGAGGTGGTCTTCGTTTTAGAGATCCTTTGTCTGGGAGACATGGACAAGTACTTGGAGCACACTTCATTTGTGTTTTTAGACCTATCAGGAATGCACATGAAAGCACAATCATGGACAGCTCTCAAGAGCTTTAACAGCGTGCTGTTTTAACTGATGTACAATTATACTAATCCCTGGTTCATAATGACTGTTGTGAAGAGCCAGCATTTGGCATAATTTAGGCAAATAAATTCAGTGTTTTGGGAAAAGGAATTTATATAGTAGATCTATTGACATCACCTGGCTGGCTGTTGGAGCTCACATTATGTTTCCTACAAAGTGTGTCCTCCCAGTTAATAGCCAGAAGGAGAGGCTGATAAAGAAGCCCCAGAAGGGGTCAGAGGACTTCTTGTCTTTTCTCCACAGGTTGGAGAGGCTGTAAGCACAAGAGCTGTTGATTATAATGGGACTGGTTAGGTAGTGACAAGAGCAAAAGTGCGTGCAGTTCTCAAGATTTAGGGAATTATAACACCAGAGACATTTGGTCGTGGCTTAGAAAGGACAAAATGAAATTTTAAAGTATTCCCTAAGATTTTATTTGATCTGTATAACCAAGGAAACTGTACTGGCCTGATAAAGATGGGAGCTGTGTTTCTTTCATACCAACAAGCCATTATATCAACAGTGTAGTGCAAACAGCCTGGGGGCAAATATTTACTTACCTTTAAACTTGCTGTGTGATTTGGGGTCTTGGTCTCTTCAAAATAAATGTAATGTGGGGTTAAGAATACTACTCCAAAAGGTTGTTGAGAGAATAAAGAGAATGTATATAAAATATTCAGGAAAGTTCTGGAAATAGTAAATATTAAACTTTGTTACTAAGACAAGGATGCATTGCTTCATTTGTTATAAGAAGACTGGAGACAATTAGAAAATGAGAAAATAACCTCTGGTACAGGCTCCTATAACATACAGACTATGCCACTGTGCTCTGTCTTCTTCAAAAACTGAAAAACTTATAAAGGCACGAGATTGTTATCTAGAGAAGGGACACTTCAAAAGTTTTCACACATTGACCCCAGTGGTCCACTGGAGTCTTATGTTTTTAAGTGATAGATGATTGTGACAGAATTTATCTCATAGTAGGTGGGAAAATGGAAAATTTTTTTTTCCAATAGTGATGTCCCAAATTCAGGAGTATATAGTTGGAAAGTGTATTTAGTAATTAAAAAAAAATCAAGCTCGTGGTTCTCTAACCCATGGAGCAAATGATTTTGGATGGAATTATGATATTGAGGACCAGGAGGAAGCCATAACTTGTCCTCCTATCTACTAAATTTGTGAACAAGAATAACATTCCATCTCCAGAAAAATACCTGAGATTTCAGTCACCACCAAAGATTTCCTAGGTACAGTAATTCCATTAGCTCTTTTATTTCTTCACTTTGGTCTGGGCCAAACATATTGAGTCCTAGAATATTATCTCAGTTTAACATAAATTTAACATATATGTAGTTCTTTTTGCAGGTGTTTTTACTTCATATTGCCTGGTGAAAAACTGATATAATTAAATTATCTCCCCTGAAAGTAAAAGTAGTAGATGAACAAAGAAAATGAAGGTCTCTGGTAGTAACAGTATCTCTAACTCACTCTTTTCATTATCTGTGGAGCTTGTTATATACCCCAGTCTCAGAGTCTATGATATTACCAGAAACAAGCAAAAAATATGTACTTTACTGCATTATATATGAATCTTGGTAATAAACACCCAATACTGAAGAGAAACCAAGTATATCCTCTCAAAACTTAAAGGAAGATACTTTCCTTTCAAGTTCTGTTGGCAATGATCTTACTTTGGGGGGTGAAGAAATGTGAACATTACATTTCTTTATATGTTGCAAGTTCTGAGATAAAAACAAAAATTGAAGTCCTCATTGACTGCTGACAATAACCAGGGCCTCTAAACTTTATCTCATTAAGATAAATCAGTGAGACAAAAAGTAATAGTTCCTAGCTTCTAATGAGTGCTTTAAGAGTGCTTAAAGATAAATAGATCACTCAAAATGAGGATTTAAAAAACCCTGATACTTCAATGATTATCTCATCTTGGGATAAAGAAATCATGAAAAAGTGAATGATGCTTATGGCTGAAGCACAGTCTTGCATAAAGGCAGTGGACAAAATGTTATATCCTTCAGCAGACGCCTTTCTGTTTGGTTTCCCTGAATTTTTCTTTATTATTCAAGATACAGCAGCTGAACAACTTAAAAAACAGGCTTCCAATTCTAATAAGTTAGTCTTAGGTTGCATGAGCCAAATAGAATTACATCCCATTCTGAAATATCAACCCCTGATGCTGACATTACAATGGAACAAAAAGACTAAACCAAGGATCAGCAAATGTTTTCTGTAAAGGGCAGGAGAGTAAGTATTTTAGACTTTGCAGACCACTGAATGTCTGTCTCAACTACTTATCTTTGTGTAGCATGAAGGCAGCCAGAGTTGATATATAAATAAAGGGGTTTGGTTGTATCAACAAAACTTTATATATGGCACTGAAATTTGAATTTCATATAATTTTGCATGTTATAAAATATTATTCATCTTTTGATTTCTATCCAGCCAAGTAAAATTTTAACAACCATTTTTGTCTCACAGGTCATAAGAAATTAGGCAGCAGTGAGGACTTGCTCATCCATCAGCAGGTTAGTACCAGCCCTGGGAACCTCCTTAGGTGTGCCACAAGCCATGCCAGGACCCAGCCTTGCCCAACAGCAGGCTAGCAGCCACCACATGAGGCAGAGTATGGAAGCCAACCAGGCTGGGATCCAGTCCCACCTACTAGTGCATCCACCTCAGGAAATAATAAAAAACCCAAATAAACAATCTAATGTTACATCTACAGAAATGAGGAAAAGAAGAACAAACAAGATCTAAAATTAGTAGAAAACCTAAAAAGATCAGAGCAGAAATAAATGAAGGAGACTAAAAAGCAATAGAAAATATCAATGAAACTAAGAGTTGGTTCTTTGAAAAGATAAACAAAATTGATTAAACTTTAACCAGATACATCAGGAAAAAAGAGAGGGCTCAAATAAATAAAACCAGAAATGTAAGGGTAAATACAAAATTCATAAGAGATTACTATGAGCAAGTATATGCCAGTAAAATGGACAACCTAAAAGAAATGGATAAATTCCTAGAAACGCTGAACTAGGAAGAAATAGAAATAGAAAATAAGAACAGATTAATTATCATTCTGAAATTGAATCAGTAATGTAACAACTCCCAAGAAACAAAACTCTAGGACCAGATGGCTTCACAGATAAATTCTACTAAACCTTTAAAGGAGAGATAACACTGATCCTCTCAAACTATTTCAAAAATTGCAGGGGAAGGAATGCTTCTGAACTCATTTTACAAGGCCAGCATCACCATGGTACCAAAACCAGACAAACTTTTGGCTATTATAAATAAAGCTACTACGAACATTCATGTAAGTGTTTTTGAGTGGCCATATGTTTTCATTTCTCTTTGGTATATACCTGGTAGTAGAATTGCCTGGTCATAAAGCAACTCTGTTTAACCTTTTGGGAACTGCCAGAATGCTTCTAAAGTGGCTATATTACTTTACACTCTCCCAGGGGTGTTTAAACATTCTAATTATTTGTATAAGCAAATCATGCAATTCTTTGCTTTTAAATTTGGTAAATATATTATGCATAAAAAGTAGAACAAAGATGTAAACAGTGGCTATCTTTGACTATTAGGCTTATGATTCTAAGTTTATTTTTTATCTTTGTTTCATATCTGTATTTTTAATGCAATCAATATAGATTTTCTAGTAATAAATAAATCTTTAAATTAAAAAGTATAAATTAACCAAATTTGTTACATTCCAAATATACCACTTTTCTTTTGATACTTTCAAAAGTTAGACTTCTTTCACACATTTCTGATAAAATAATATATTTTTTTGCTTGAAAGAGAAGCAAAGCACCCTTATTCAGAGGAAAGCCAAGGAAACTACATTTTATTTTCACTTGCAGATGCCATCTGCACAATAAATTAATTTCTCCCATATCTTAGTCTAAATTGAAATTGGTATCAGCAAAGGGAAAAAGAAACCTGAATGCAAAAATATAGTCTATTAAATTATGTCAGAGGTATTTTTTCAGGTATTTAATATCCTTTTCTTAAACATGAAATATGTGCAAAGTAGTTATCTAGGCACCAGGAAAGAGATAAGGATAAATAAGACATAGCCTCTGTTGTGAAGGGATTTCTCAATGTCATGAATCATTACTGATTAATTTGGTAGCTCATGAGAGCTTCACAAGTGTTACTGTTTCTGAGCTGTGGAAGGTGAAACCACAGATCATTTCTTTCTTTCTAAAGAAGCAATCAATGACTAACACTTATCATTTTCTCCATTGTATGGAATTTTTGTTTTTGACTTGATTTATTTATTTGTATAGACAAGAAGTATCAATTCTTAGAGTCCAAGTCTTTATGGAGTGCTCTCTAATGTTTGTAAATGCCTTCCAGAAAAATAGCTGTAAATAAAGAGATATACTTATTACAGTAAAGGAAGCATCATTCCATTCAATGGGAAACTGGCTGTGGAAGGTGTTTACGTGGTGTAAACTGAGGACTTGGATGGTTAAAAAATTAACCTTAGAACAGCAAGATAGAATAATAATATGTCAATTAAGAATATATATTAATACTTTAAGAGTGATTATCTCAGAGTGACAGGATTCTGGATGTTTTTAATTTTATTATTTCTATTCTTTAAAATCTAGATGTTCTAGCTTAAATATATTAATTCTATTAAAATATATATTTGATATATTAACCAGATTTAGAATTTCAAAGAGTAGAGTCAACATATATTTTCCCTTCTCCTTTTAAAAATTATCCCAATGCATTAAGGAGGAGATAGAAATATGAATCCTAAATTCAAATGAAACTAGGTGACTTCTATAGCCATCTCATCCCAATGTATGATGGTAGAAGGCAGGTGAAGGAAGATGCACAATTAACCAATGTTCCTGCAGTTGCTGGAGTGGTTTGGTGAGAAGCAAGGCAATTTTCTCCATGGAACCCCAGAAAGTGTCAGAAAGTTGATGCAATGTAGTGTATGAGAGTGTTTGGGGAGCTGACTTTAAAGGAATTGCTATACCTTCAGGCTTCCAACCTAAACACATGGAGAACCATCCCTCCTGAACCTCCCATCCCCAATATAAATCTATAAAGAGGTATGCACACAGGAGGGCAAAGAGCAAAGTTGTACATAGAGAGACTAGGTAAAGATGTGTATACGGAATGGTGAAAAAGCTCCCTTTACCTTTCCTAAACTAGCTGTAAACTTCCTGTGATGATACTGACAGATCCTTCTCTGGAAAATCAACCGAAAGAGGCAATATTTATCAACATTTACATTGGAAGTTAGGGAAAAGCCAGCTGTTCACCCTATCACCCTCCAGGGAAGCCCTCCAGTCCACCAGCACAGAGCTACTGATTAATTTTGGTGTCTCATTCTTCAATGTAACCAACACTATGTAACCAGACAACTGAAATTCCCCAACATTAAAGATAGGTACAGAGCTTCCCTGGTGGCGCAGTCATTGAGAGTCCGCCTGCTGATGCAGGGGACACGGGTTCATGTCCTGGTTCGGGAAGATCCCACATGCCGTGGAGCGGCTGGGCCCGTAAGCCATGGCCGCTGAGCCTGCGCGTCCAGAGCCTGTGCTCTTCAATGGGAGAGGCCACAACAGTGAGAGGCCCACGTACCGGTAAAAAAAGATAGGTACAAAATAAGTAAGCAGAAAAACTGCCTGGAGAAAACTTAAATCAAAGTAACTGTAATTAATATCTTTCAAAGGTAAGAGAAAATATTGCATCCATAAAAAAAAAATGGTATGAAAAGAAACAATACAAAAGAAAAATCTCTGAAAATTATAAATATGATATCTAAAATAAAGAATAGAGTACAGGAAATGCAAGACAGAATGAAGTAAACAAAAGATGTAGAATGAAACAAAACAAGAAAGTAGAACAAAAACAAAAGACAAAGGTATGGACAAGAAAAAGAGGCCCAGCATGGCTCCTGTCTGCCAACTCAAAAGATGAAAAGAGTCTCCAGATGTCTCCCAGCCTGAGAAAGGAGGAGCTATTGTATCTCCCTGTGTCCAAAGTTTGCTTCCTTTTCTCACTGGATGCACTGATATCAAGAACCCACACCTTCTTTACTCTTTAATCATGTAAGGCAATCATAACATCTGACAGTAAATTTCCCCCAAATCTATGACATTCAGGATTTACTCCTGGGCATCAGCAGTCATGGGTTTAGGACTTCCCCCAAGAATAAGTGTGAGGCATCTCTTTAGTCAGTGCATATTTATAAACACCTATTGAAATACAACCATTCTCCAAGTTCAAAGGTGTCTTCCTCTAATTCCAAATAAGATTTTCCAACTTCAACAATTTTAATATTCAATCCTAATCAGGCAACTTGCTATATTAAGTACAAGTAAGCAGAATTCTCTCTAAACCTGAAGTAATTCTTTTTAACAAACCTAATTCAATAAAAACAGAGTAATAAATTTTAACTTATACGAGAATGAAGGTGTTGAGAAAACTCATATTTAAAATTTTGTGTATAACGAAATGATTCTTTCTTTCAAGCCCTAAACATTGTGTAGTAAAAACTATTAGAATATTAGTCATTAATTTAACCCAGCTTAATACTTAGTTAATACTAATAATTTTCAAGGCAGCTTTTTTTTTTTTAATAACGCTTAGCCTTTCTAATCTCTCAGATTTCTTGAGTTTTCCACCCCACAACATGACCCCTGGTACCTTCACAAGATGGCTCCTGGGAAGAAGAATGTAGCTTTTACAACTTTATAGAGGAGGAGAGAAGTAACAGTTCTAGGGGTTTGTATATTCTGTGTTACATTGTATTTTCCAAAGATGGTTTCACCAAGATATATTACATCCCAGGTGGTGCCTTACAATGTGATATTGACACGCCTCTATCAAGAGGTGCCATCATTGTCCCCTCGTCTTGAACCAGGGTGCACCTTTGAAACTGTCAGCCAGCAGCATGTGGTGGAGACGATGACACATGATCTCCATAACTACTTGCTGGATCATAAAGGCAAGGTGGCTTTTTCCTGCTTCTCACTGTCTCTGTGTCTCTCTGTGTCTGTCTCTCCCTTTCTCTCTTGATGCTTCTCCATAGAATCCAGCCCCCAGGTTAACCCAGCCACCATGTTGTAAGGAAAACCAGGGCACATGTCAAGGTCACATATAGACATTCAAAGTGATAGTCCAACCATGCCTTAAGCTCAGAACTGGCACCAACTGTCAGGCACGTACATGAAGGAACCTTCAGAATATTCCAGCCTCCAGCCTTCATGTGTTCCAACTGAGGCTCCAGACAACCTTGTCTGAATTCCTAATGCTCAGAAACTGTGAATGATAGTGAATGATTGTTTTTGTTTAAACCATACAGTGTAATTTGTGATGCAACAATAGAAAAAGAGTGACATGCTCCCTTACTTTAAGCAGTAACTGCTTCTCTGAATGATGTACGTGTTGAAATCTAGCTGATCAGAGGACCATGCAGCTCCCTGACCTACTCAGCTGTACTTGGGCTCCCGTGGGTACTGTAGCCACACTCTGAGATCCAGCTGTGACTTCCATTCAGCCCTGAGCTTAGTGAAAATCTTGATATATATTTCTAAGTTCTCCATGTACTTTGTTTCATATTGATTCTTAAAACAAGCATGAGATGTTGCTATGACAAGTAATAATAATCCAACTTTAAAGACGATGAAATAGGTTGATTGAGATCAATACATTTCTTAAAGACTCTAGTAACAGGTGACACTGTGGGAATTTAATCCAGATCTTCTGACATTACATTTAACACTTCCTTATCTGTTGCCAACTTGATACACCCAATGTATTAAAATATCATACTGTGAAATAGTAAAATCACTGACATTTGCCTTTATTCTTTTACACATATACAATTTCTTATCAATAAGTTCCTGCCAACAAGGCTTTTAACAGCTTAAATGATGGGAGAAAAGCCTTAGAAATGTGCATAGACTTGGGCCCAGTATTTCTACTTCTAGGAGTTTATCTGGAGAAAAGTAATATATGAAAATATTATAGCTATATGAATGTTTTGGGGCTAAAACATTACAATTTTAACAATAGTTTGATAGTTAAATCAATTACGATCCAATCCGATCTCTATGCAGACATTAAAAGTTATCAATGAATATTTTTGACAAAGCTTAATATGTAAAGTTTAAAAGGTTATAAAACACTATGCACTGTATTATACCAAACTTATGTGTCTCTGTATCTGCATACACCAAGTCTGGAGGTCTATACATTAAAATATGAGCAAATGTTTTACCTGATGTTGAGATTTGGGTGTCCAAACTTATTTCTTGTCTTTGCTGCCTTAACTACAGATCCAGACATTATTATAAAATGAAACAGAAATAAGTATCATGGATAAATCTAATGCTCATTCTATTAAAATTATGCTGTAGAGTCCTAGCCTATTCAATGCCATGCATCATAGTTGTGTCTGAACTTGCAGCTGGACCCAGTCCTTAGAGCTAAATGACTCACCTGAGCTGAACTGTTGTGTGCCTTTATCTCACTAATTCCTCCCTTATTGCCTCAAACCAGACATGTCCCAGGACTTCAAATAGTGAATCAAAAATACACATGTTGACATTTATTTTTAAAGTCTATTTTTCTTTATCTTAAATATGGGAGTTTGAGGTTGAGTCAAAAGCTTTTAAGAATTTTGACCTTTAACCACATGCTCCCAAGAATGGATGTAACGGCTCTTGTCAAGTTTTTCAAACTCAGTTCCTTTTCCTCTTCATACTACATAGGTAAGTTTAAAGGCCCTTTTAGCCAAATTTAACTTTAAAATAATTTTATTTTAATTTTGGGGGCACAACTGTAGGCTTATTCTGGATCCTCACATCATCCCACTCTATCAAATTCACTCTTAGTTGTCTTTTATAAGTGCCCTTTAAAAATCCAAGCTCATCAGTCAAATATCCTTATTTGTCTTTTGGGTATTTAACCTAATGTTCCTTCTTCTCAGACCACTTTTTTATTTTTTTGATAGTCTCTTAATTTTCTTGAATATTTTCCATTTTAGAACATCAGTTCATGAGCTCTGACATATTTTCTCAGAAATTTTTGAAATTTGTGTCTAAAGTCAAATATAGGTTTAGAATTTAGATACAGTAAAGTTACTTCTTGTAAAATAAATAGAAACAGTTTTTTTTTTGTTGTTTTTTTTTTAGGTAGGAGATACAGATTAAGATGAAGTAAATGTCATAATTGCCTAATGGTCACAGGTAATATTTTCCTATTTGGTTTAGCACATATATTAATAGATGAAAACAGCAACAGAATAACCCCTAACAAAGGGAAAACAATCAGGGACTTTGGATATCTGGGAGTAGCATGATGCTTGAACAGAAGAAAATGGAACTTAGAAATTGTTGTCAGCTTCTTCAGGTGAAGGTATTAAACTAGGATGTTCTGCGTTATCAAAACTTACAGTGTTGCCAGAGCACATCCAGGAACAAAATCATCTGTGGAAAGGAGAAACCAAGGCAACCCTTGCAAAAAATGCCCAAGTAATTCACCTCAGTCTGTACCTAGGTGATTTATGCCTTTCAAACTCTATATTTTATTCTTATAAAATGTAGCCATTGTTATCAAATATATAATTTATGCAACTGAGTGATGATGATTGAACTATGACTTTCAACTCACCAAAAATACCTATTAATAAAGCAAAGGTAAGCTTATTGGATACACTGCCATCAGGGCGAACACAACCTTGACAGGGTCTTAGAAGTTCCTCAAAAGAGGGGGAGTCAGGGAGTCTATTTGTAAGGCATTGCGACCTGGTCTGGGAAACTTAAAAAAGTCAGTCCATAAGGCAAGATATACTCAGGATTTAGCAGATCTTATCACATAATAGCTTTGGACTTGGGGGCACATTGGGGCAAAGGTCTTGAAGTCAGTTTTGATGAGTAAACTGTTTGTCTTGATAAGTAGGTCTTTTTCGTTGGTTCACAGATGTATCTTCCAAGAGCATATATTCCCTGGAGCAAGTAGCTAGGTTATTTTTGCTTAATCCCAGTGTTCTTTAATAGAGAGATAGGAAAGCATGCCTGGTCCAAATATAATTTAACAAGGGAGAGAAAAAATTATGCTGGTTTTAGTTTATCACTTGCATTCTTGAGTAGGAGAGTTGGTCTACACCAATAGTTCTCACACTGGGTTACACATCAAAACCCCTATTCCACTCTAAATAAAGTACAGGGGTAAAGGCCCTCTTCTGAAGATTATGATTCAGTAAGTTCAGATAAGCTTTCCATGTACTTAAAAATATCCATACTTAATTCTGATGAACAACCAGAGTTGAGAACCTCCAGATACTACAGAAACCATGGGTGTGGCTTGTTTCTTGGTCCCTTTGGGCTGCTGTAATAGAACTGGATAGACTGGGTGGCTTATAAACATCACATATTTATTGCTCATGGTTCTGGAGACGGGGAAGTCCAAGATCAAGGCACCAGCAAATTTGGTGTCTGGTGAGAGCCTGCTTTCTAATTCATAGATGGCCTTTTTTCTCTGTGCCCCCACATGGCAGAAGAGGCAGTGGAGTTCTATGGGGTCTCTTTCATAAAGACTGAGAAAATATTCACAACCCAAAAGTTGAGAGTTATGTTTTTTTCGACGGGAATTTTTAGGACTTCAAGCCCAGGAGGCAGCATCTCAAGTAACCCTGAAAGAACTTTTCTGAGGAAGAGGCAAGTTGGGGAGCCAGGGTATGTAGGAGTATTACAACAAAGGGCAGGTAGTAAGAACAAAGGATTATTGTTAATTAAAGAAAACTAGAAATCTCGAGTTAAGGAATTTAGCGCTTTTCTATGTATGGGAAGATGCAAGAGTCTGGGGGCTCACTGAATTCTCTCCTTTGATATGCACCTCAGCTCTCTGGGGCCAGTATCCTGTGTTTTCTATCCTGAGTTCCCTCAGGGCTCACCAGCTCACCACCAGGTGGTGGCTTCAATCACTGATGACCATGACATCCTTTATTTACTGATATGCCAGCAATATTCCATTTATCAACACTGATCCCATTCATGAGGCTCTACCTTCATGACCTAATTACCCCCCGAATGCCCCACCTCCAAATATTATCACATCGGGTATTAGGATTTTTCATATGAATTTGGAGTGGGGGGCACATTCAATCTATAGCACCTGATGTCAGCTAAGTCACTTGGAGATGTCAGCTGGAAAAAACAAACAAACTGCACAACCTAAAAATTGAGAATTATGTTTTATTTGGTGGATTTACTGAGGACTTAAGCCCAGGATATGGCTTCTCAGATAGTTCTGAGGGGCTGTTCTGAGGAGGTAATGGAGGAGCCAGGATATATAGGAGTTATTGCAAAAAAAATCCAGGTAGTTGGAACATCAAAAGATTACTGTTAATTAAAGAAAACCAGAAATCTCAAATTAATGAATTTAGCACTTTTCTATGTATGAGAAGAAGCAAGAGTCTGGGTTTCTTGAAAATATTCCTTTGATAGGCACCTTATCTATCTAGGGCCAGTATCCTGTTTTTCTCCAACCTGAATCTCCTCAGGGTGCACCACTGGGGATGGCTTCAGAGCCTGATGGCTTGCTGACAGGCAACTTGTTTTTTTTTTTCATCCCAAATTCCCCGCAGGGTGCACTGTCTGGCGTGGCTGCAGTGGCTGAGGGCCTGGTGGCTTCAACATCCTTTGTTTACTGAAATGGCAGGCATTTCTGTCATTTTCTGTCTGTCTGTTTTGTCTCCATGTCTCTGTCTACAGAGACATGGAGACAAAACAGCCTCTGTGGGGTGTGCTACCACTGGGGTGGCCAAGTACATTAGTTATGATATATGTAAAGTTGAAGAAAGATACATTTGCAAGTAATAATATAAGTAATCAACACTTACCGTGGGAGTATTTCAGTTCCAATAATTATGCTATTCCTGGTATTCCTTTTTCTAAAAATTACTTTCAGTAAGGGTGAAGATAAATGATAGTTGGGTGCTTTCTATAATTTCTTTTCAATAAGCATCATAGAACTGCTATTAATCCAAACATGTCTGATCAACTAACATTTTGCTGTTTTGTAATATTCACCCACTCTTTTTTTTTTTTTTTTTTGCTGTATGCGGGCCTCTCTGTTGTGGTCTTTCCCGTTGCGGAGCACAGGCTCCGGACGCGCAGGCTCAGCAGCCATGGCTCACGGGCCCAGCCGCTCTGCGGCATGTGGGATCTTCCCGGACCGGGGCATGGACCCGTGTCCCCTGCATCAGCAGGCGGACTCTCAACCACTGTGCCACCAGGGAAGCCCTTCACCCACTCTTAACATCATTGTCAGTTTCTGAAATAATTCATATTTTCTTCTTTTAGAATCTGATTTTCTTCTGCAACACTTGAAGGTCACTTACATAAAAATAACTCCAGATTTTCAGAAAAGATGCACATACTGTTGTCAAATGCTCTTTTCATTATGTTGATACATATAATAGATACCTAAACATCTACTAAAATTAAGTGGCTCAATTGAATGCCTAAAGTTCTCATCAACCAGTATTTCCCATTCTTTTCTTTGTAATATGTTCTAAATATTAACATATTAATATGTTAATAGCTAGGCTTAACTTGCTGCTTATAAAATATCTGCGCATAAACCTCATCCAGGTTATAAAAAGTTACACTCTTGGAAGGTATAGTCCTTTCAAATTACAGAGCACAGAGATTTAATTCTGTGAATGAGAGTTGCTAAGGGCGCATTCAGTTTAAATTAATTAGTAAGCATCTAGCATACCTACTGGGAGGGGAGCTTAAGACAATTTAGAAGCTGTCCTCCAGAGAACTTGTTGGTTGGAAAAAGACAATCACAGAGTTTTCATTCAGACCAGAGACTTCATGCTGCTGCATAATTCCTGTGGCTTTCTGCTTTGCCAAGAGGAGAGAGAAAAAGAGGAGGTGTCAGAAGGAACACAGCAGGGATGATTGGTATTCAGCCGGATAACTGAGAATGCTAAAAAGACAAGTTTATGCCTACTCTCTGATTAAGATGGAACTGATCAGTTCTCTCCCCAGTGACAAGTAAAGAAGGAAGGGAAGCTACCTTTAGGAAGTAGAAAAGAGATTCTGCAGATGGGAAAAGGTCAGGCACAGAAAATATTATGGAGAATGAATTTTAAAAAGCAATGCACTTAACCATGAATAGAAACAAGAATGTAGTTAAAAGATAAAGTAAATGAGGAAAACTTAGCAGTTCTAAAGTGTTTATATTTTTACAAACTGTACTTAAGTGGTTATGTTATCTATTTAATGAGTAGCTGTTCTAGTTTATAAATATATTACTGTTGTAATAAAAACAAGGATAAAAACTACCTTTGCTAAGGGCAAAAGAATGATTTACTAATGAAGCTGAATCTGGCCTCTGTACCCTGACATCAAATTAAATCTCAGAGACAAAGTTGTGGGTGAAGTAGAAATGAATAATTTTATTGCTTTGTCAGGCAAAAGGGGACCACAGCGAGCTAATGTCCTCAAAACTGTGTGTCCCCACATGGACAGGGTAGTGAGAAGTTTCATAGTAATGGTTCAAAGAGGGAGTGATCAGCTCGTGGACATCCTTCTGATTGGTTCGTGGTGAGGTAAGTAGGACTCAGCATCATCAACCTCCAGGTACAAACCTGTCTGGTGTCTACGTGCTTGTGGGATGCATAAAGTTTTCTGTTTCCACCTGGTGAGGGTTTTCGTATCTTCAAAACAGCTCAAAGGTATTGTTATGTGTATCCCTTGATGGGGAACCAGGACCTAGCCACAAGGCTGCACTATTGTTTCTCTTGAATGTTTGTTTCTCCCTTATCTTGAATCCCTTCCCTTCCCTAATTAACAACTGTTTGAACCTGCTGTTGGAACTCAAGGAAGGTCATGGAGGCTGAATGAAGCCTATTTTCTGTCAGCAAAGAAATGCGGGACACAGAAAGTCTTTTGTGCCCAGGAGCCCCACAGGATCCTGCTCATTATCACTAAGGCTTCTAATAATATCTTCACTACTTAGACCTCCAAACCATGTTTTAGTGGATATATCATCTCCTTATTCTCAGGGATGTCTCATTGTTCTTTGGGTCCCCCACAATTCTCATTATCGTGCTTTACACCTAGCAGCGACTCTGTACATATTCTTTACTGTGTATGTGTGTATGTATGTAAACTTTATGTACAGTGACATATGCAGATCTTAAACATACAGTTCATGAGTTCTGACAGATACATACACCTATGTAAGTAACACTCTAGACAAGATAGAGAACAATTCCATCACCAAGCAAGTTCTTCCCTGTCCCCTTTGAGTCAAACTTCACCCCATGGCCAACAACCACTGTTCTGATTTCTATGTTCCTAGACTAATTCTTCCTGCTTTTGAATGCCATCTGAATGGCATTATTAGTATTTTTGTCTATTTTTCATGCAATAGGTTTTTAAGCTATACACACATTATTATTTATATTAGTTCATTATATTTTATTGCTGAGTAATGTTTTGTTGTATTAATATACCACAAATTGGTTTTTCATTCTCTACTGATAGACATTAGTTTGGCAAGTTTTTTTCCAGTTTGGGATTATTTTAAATAAAGCTGCTATAAGTATTCTTGTATTATTCTTTTTGTGAAAACATACTTTCACTTCTTTGTGCTAAATATATATGATTGAATTGCTAGCTGGTAGGGTAGGTGTATATTTAAGTTTATCAGAAAACTTCTAAAGAGTTTTCCAAAGAGGTGGTACCATTTAACATTCCTACTAGCAAAGTAAGAGAATTCCAGTTTTTCCACATCCTTGCCAACATTTGGTGGTGTTATTATTATTTTAAAATTTTTGGCTGAACTAGCCTTCAAGATGGTGGAGGAGTAAGATATGGAGATCACCTTTGTCCCCACAAATACATCAAAACTACATCTACATGTGGAACAACTCCTACAGAACACCTACTGAATGCTGGCAGAAGACCTCAGACTTTCCAAAAGGCAAGAAAATCCTCACATACTGGGGTAGGGCAAAAGAAAAAACAGAGACAAAAGAATAGGAACAGCACCTGCATCTCTAGGAGGGAGTTGTGAAGAGGGAAAAGTTTCTATGTGCTAGGGAGCCCCTTCACTGGCAGGGACGGGGTGTGAGTGGAGGGGAAGCTTCAGAGCCATGGAGATGAGCACAGAAACAGGGGTGCAGAGGGCAAAGCGGAGAGATTCCTGCACAGAGGATCAGTGCTGACCAGCACTAACCAACCTGAGACGCTTGTCTGCTCACACCCTGGGGTGGGTGGGGGCTGAGAACTGAGGCTCAGGCTTCAGAGGTTAGACCCCAGGGAGAGAACTGGGGTTGGCTGCGTGAAGACAGCCTGAAGGTGGCTAATGCACCATAGCTAGCTGGGAGGGAGTCCAGGAAAAAGTCTGGACCTGCTGGAGAGGCAAGAGACCATTGTTTCAGAGTGCACTAGGAGAGGGGATTCCTGCTCCATGTGCCCACAGAAGGCAGAGTGCTGCCTAAGTGAGCTCCAGAGATGGGCACCAGCAGTGGCTATCAGCTAGGACCACAGAGACAGGCATGCACCACTAACGCTGCCACTGCTGCCACGAAGAATCCTGTGTGCAAGTGCAGGTCACTACCCACATCCCCCCGGGAGCGTGTGCAGCATGCCACTGCAAGGGTTCGCTGATCCAGGGCCAACTTCCCTGGGAGAACACATGGCATGCCTCAGGCTGTTGCAACATGACGTGGGCCACAGTCACCTGCAAACACTCCCCACATTCCAATTATGACTACCATACCCCTCCCTCTCCCTGGCCTGAGGGAGCAAGAGAGCCCCAATCAGCTCCTCCTTTAACCCCTTCCTGTCTGGGAGGGGAACAGAGTCCTGAGGGTGAACTACAAGCAGAGGCAGGGCCAAAACCAAAGCTGAACCCCAGGAGCTATGTGAACAAAGAAGAGAAAGAAATTTCTCTGTGCAGTCTCAGGAGTAGCAGATTAAATCCCCACAATCAACTTGACAAACTCTGCATCTGTGGAATACCTAAAGAGACAACAAATGTTCCCAAAATTGAGGCAGTGGACTTTGGCAGCAACTGTAGACATGGGGTATGCTTTCTGTGTTTGATTTGTTTTTGGTTTTATGTTTAGTTTTTAGTGCTTATTACCATTGGTGGATTTGTTTATTGGTTTGGTTGCTTTCTTCCTTATTTATTTATTTTATTATTTTATTTTTAATTTTTTTTCCTTTTTGCTCCTTTTGTGAGGGTGCATGTGTATGTTTCTTTGTGTGATTTTGTCCCTTTAGGTTGGCTTTTACCATTTCTTGTAGGGTTCTGTCCATTTTTTTCTTCCTTTTCTTCCAAGCCCTGTGTCTGGCAGGGTCTTGGTGCTCTGGCTGGGTGTCAGACCTGAGCCTCCAAGATGGGAGAGCTGAGTCCAGAACATTGGACCACCAGAGACCTCAAGGCCCCATGTAATATCAATTGGAGAGAGCTCTCCCAGAGATCTCCATCTCAACACTAAAACCCAGCTCCACTCAGCAGACAGAAAATTCCAGGGCTGGATGCCCCATGTCAAACAGCTAGCAAGACAGGAACAAAACCCCACCCAATAGCAGAGAGGCTGCCTAAACACACACTAAGTTTACAGACTCCCCAAAACACACCATCCACCAGAAGGGCAAGATTGAACCCCACCCACCAGAGCATAGGCACCAGTCCCCTCCACCAGGAAGCCTACACAAGCCACTGAACCAACCTCACCCACTGGGGGCAGACACCCAAAATAACATGAATTCTCAATGTGCAGGCTGTGAAAAGGAGATGCCAAACACAGTAAGTTAAACAAAATGAGAAGAGAGAGAAATATGCAACAGGTGAAATAGCAAGGTAAAAACTCACCAGACCAAACAAATGAGGAAATAGGCAGTCTACCTGAAAAAGAATTCAGATTAATGATAGTAAATATGATCCAAAACCTCAGAAATAGAATGGAGAAAATACAAGAAATGTTAAACAAGGACCTAGAAGAACTAAAGAGCAAACACACAATGATGAACAGTACAATAAATGAAATTAAAAATACTCTAGAAGGAATCAATAGCAGAATAACTGAGGCAGAAGAACGGATAAGTGACTGGAAGATAAAATAGTGGAAATAACTTCAACAAAGCAGAATAAAGAAAAAAGAATGAAAAGAATTGAGACAGTCTCAGAGACCACTGGCACAACATTAAACACACCAACATTTGAATTATAGGGATCCCAGAAGAAGAAGGGAAAAAGAAAGGGATGGAGAAAATATTTGAAGAGATTATAGTTGAAAACTTCCCTAATATGGGAAACGAAATAGTTAATCAAGTCCAGGAAGTGCAGAGAGTCCCATACAGGACAAATCCAAGAAGAAACATGGCAAGACACATATTAATCAAACTATCAAAAATTGAATACAAAGAAAAAATATTAAAAGCAGCAAGGGAAAAGCAACAAATAGCATATAAGGGAATTCCCTTAAGGTTAACAGTTGATTTTTTCAGCAGAAACTCTGCAAGCCAGAAGGGAGTGGCAGGACATATTTAAAGTGATGAAAGGGAAAATCCTAAAACCAAGATTACTCTACCCAGCAAGGATCTCATTCAGATTTGATAGAGAAATCAAAAGCTTTACAGACAAGCAAAATTAAGAGAATTCAGCAACACCAATCCAGCTTTACAACAAACACTAAAGGAACATCTCTAGGTAGGAAACACAAGAGAAGGAAAAGACCTACAATAACAAACCCAAAACAATTTAAAAAATAGTAATAGGAACATACATATAGATAATTACCTTAAGTGTAAATGAATTAAATTCTCCAATCCAAAGGCACAGGCTGGCTGAATGGATACAAAAACAAGACCCGTATATATGTTGTCTATAAGACACCCATTCCAGACCTAAGGACACATACAGACTGAAAGTGAGGGGATGGAAAAAGATATTCCATGCAAATGGAAATCAAAAGAAAGCTGGAGTAGCAATTCTTATATCAGAAAAAATACACTTTAAAATAAAGACAATTACAAAAGACAAAAATGGACACTACATAGTGATCAAGGGATCAATCCAAGAAGAAGATATACAATAGTAAATATTTATGCACCAAACATAGGAGCACCTCAGTACAAAAGGCAAATGATAAGAGCCATAAAAGGGAAGATCAACAGTAATGCAATAATAGTAGGGGACTTTAACACCCCACTTTCACCAATGGACAGATCATCCAAAATGAAAATAAATAAGGAAACACAAGCCTTAAATGGCACATTAGACTAGATGGACTTAATTGATATTTATAGGACATTCCATCCAAAAACAACAGAACACCTTTTCTTCTCTAGTGCTCTTGGAATATTCCCCTGGATAGATCATATCTTGGGTCACAAATCAAGCCTTGGTAAATTTAAGAAAATTGAAATACACTACTAAATAACCAAGAGATCACTGAAGAAATCAAAGAGAAAATAAAAAAAAATCCTAGAAACAAATGACAATGAAAACATGATGACCCAAAACCTATGGGGTACAGCAAAAGAAGTTCTAAGAGGGAAGTTTATAGCAATAAAATCCTACCTCAAGAAACATGAAAACTCTCAAATAAACAACCTAACCTTACACCTAAAACAATTAGAGAAAAAGGAACAAAAAAACCCCAAAGTTAGCAGAAGGAAAGAAATCATAAAGATCATATCAGAAGTAAATGAAAAGGAAATGAAGGAAGGAAACAATAGGAAAGTTCAATAAAACTAAAAGCTGGTTCTTTGAGAAGTTGATAAACCACTAGCCAGACTCATCAAGAAAAAAGGGGAGATCATGCAAATAAACAGAATTAGAAATGAAAAAGGAGAAGTAACAATTGACATTGCAGAAATACAAAGGATCATGAAAGACTACTAAAAGCAAATATATGCCAATAAAATAGACAACCTGGAAGAAATGGACAAATTCTTAGAAAAGTACAACCTTCCAATCCTGAACCAGGGAGAAATAGAAAATATGAACAGACAAATCACAAGCACTGAAGTTGAAACTGTGATTAAAAATCTTCCAAAAAACAAAAGCTCAGGACCAGATGACTTAACAGGTGAATTCTATCAAACGTTTAGAGAAGAGCTAACACCTATAGTTCTCAAACTCTTCCAAAATAAAGCAGAGGGAGGAACACTCCCAAACTCATTCTATGAAGCCACGATCACCCTGATACCAAAACCAGAAAATGATGTCACAAAAAAAGAAAGCTACAGGCCAATATCACTGATGAATATAGATACAAAACTCCTCAATAAAATACTAGCAAACAGAATCCAACAGCACATTAAAAGAATCATACACAATGATCAAGTGGGATTTATCCCAGGGATGCAAGGATTCTTCAATATAAGCAAATCAATCAATGTGATACACCACATTAACAAATGAAAGAATAAAAGTCAAATGATCTTCTCAATAGATGCAGAAAAAGCTTTTGACAAAATTCAATACCAATTTATGATAAAAAAAAAACTCTCAAAGTGGGTATAGAGGGAAACTACCTCAACATAATAAAGGCTGTATGTGACAAACTCACAGGAAACATTGTTCTCAATGGTGAAAAACTGAAACCATTTCCTTTAAGATCAAGAACAAGACAAGGTTGCCCACTCTCATCACTCTTATTCAACATAGTTTTGGAAGTTTTAGCCACAGCAATCAGAAGAAAAAGAAATAAAAGGAATCCAAATCAGAAAAGAAGAAGTAAAACAGTAAAATGTTTGCAAATGACATGATACTATACATACAGAATCCTAAAAATGCCACCAGAAAACTACTAGAGCTAATCAATGAATTTGGTAAAGTAGCAGGATTCAAAATTGTTGCACAGAAATCTCTTGCATTCTTATACACTAACAATGAAACATCTGAAAAAGAAATTAAGGAAACACTCCCATTTACCATTGCAACAAAAAGAACAAAATACCTAGGAATAAACCTATGTAAGGAGACAAAAGACCTGTATGCAGAAAACTATAAGACACTGATGAAAGAAATTAAAGATGATACACACAGATGGAGAAATGTACCATATTCTTGATTTGGAAGAATCAACATTGTGAAAATGACTATGCTACCCAAAGCAATCTATAGATTCAGTGCAATCCCTATCAAACTACCACTGGCATTTTTCACAGAACTAGAACAAACAATCATAAAATTTGTATGGAAAATGCAAAAGAGCCCGAATAGCCAAAGCAATCTTGAGAAAGAAAAACAGAGCTGACTTCAGACTATACTACAGAGCTACAGTAACCAAGAAAGTATGGATCCTGGCACAAAAACAGAAAGACAGATCAATGGAACAGCATAGAAAGCTTAGAGATAAGCCAATGCACATATGGATACCTTATCTTTGATAAAGGAGGCAAGAATATACAATGCAGAAAAGACAGCCTTTTCAATAAGTGGTGCTGGGAAAAGTGGACAGCTACATGTAATAGAATGAATTTAGAACACTTCATAACACCATACAAAAAAATAAACTCAAAATGGATTAAAGACCTAAATGTGAGGCAGACACTACTAAACTCTTAGAGGAAAACACATGCAGAACACTCTATGACATAAATCACATAAAGATCCTTTTTGACCCACCTCCTAGAGAAATGGAAATAAAAACAAAAATAAACAAATGGAACCACTCTGCGTCATGTGGGATCTTCCCGGACCAGGGCACGAACCTGTATCCCCTGCATCGGCAGGAGGGCTCTCAACCACTGCACCACCAGTGAAGCCCCTAGCATTATTACTATTTTTTTTATTGGAGTATAATTGCTTTACAATGGTGTGTTAGTTTCTGCTTCACGACAAAGTGAATCAGTTACATATATACAAATGTTCCCATATCTCTTCCCGCTTGCATCTCCCTCCCTCCCACCCTCCCTATCCCACCCCTCCAGGCGGTCACAAAGCACCAAGCTGATCTCCCTGTGCTATGCAGCTGCTTCCCATTAGCTATCTACCTTACATTTGATAATGTATATATATGTCCATGCCACTCTCTCACTTTGTCACAGCTTACCCTTCCCTCTCCCCATATGCTCAAGTCCATTCTCTAGTAAGTCTGTGTCTTTATTCCTGTTTTACCCCTAGGTTCTTCATGACATTTTTCTTTTCTTAAATTCCATATATATGTGTTAGCATATGGTATTTGTCTCTCTCTTTCTGACTTACTTCACTCTGTATGACAGACTCTAGGTCTATCTACCTCATTACAAATAGTTAAATTTCGTTTCTTTTTATGGCTGAGTAATATTCCATTGTATATATGTGCCACATCTTCTTTATCCATTCATCTGATGATGGGCACTTAGGTTGTTTCAATCTCTGGGCTATTGTAAATAGACCTGCAATGAACATTTTGGTATATGACTCCTTTTGAATTATGGTTTTCTCAGGGTATATGCCCAGTAGTGGGATTGCTGGGTCATATGGTAGTTCTATTTGTAGTTTTTTAAGGAACCTCCATACTGTTCTCCACAGTGGCTGTATCAATTTACATTCCCACCAACAGTGTAAGAGGGTTCCCTTTTCTCCACACCCTCTCCAGGATTTATTGTTTGTAGATTTTTTGATGATGGCCATTCTGACTGGTGTGAGATGGTGTGAGAGGAAAGAAAGAAAGAAGATGATAAAGTAAAATAAAATAAAGTAAGATAAAATACAATAAAGTTACTAAAATAAAAAAAATAATTATTAAGAGGAAAAAAAACAAAAAAACAGATGGATGGAACCCTGGAACAAATGGTGGAAGCAAAGCTATACAGACAATATCTCACACAGAAGCATACACATACACCTTCACAAAAAGAGGAAAAGGGGAAAAAATCATAAATCTTTCTCTCAAAGTCCACGTCCTCAATTTGGGATGATTCGTTGTCTAAAGGAGGGAAGGAAGGAAAGGAAGAACGAAGATAAAGTAAAATAAAATAAAGTTATTAAAATAAAAAGTAATTATTAAGAAAAAAATTTTAAAAAACTGACGGATAGAACCCTCGGACAAATGGTGGAAGCAAAGCTATACAGACAAAATCTCACACAGAAGCATACACATACACACACAAAAAAACGAAAAGGGGAAAAAATAATAAATCTTACTCTCAAAGTCCACCTCCTTAATTTGGGATGATTTGTTGTCTATTCATGTATTCCACAGATGCAGGGTACATCAAGTTGATTGTGGACCTTTAATCCACTGCTTCTGAGGCTGCTGGGAGAGATTTCCCTTTCTTTTCTTTGTTCTCACAGCTCCCGGGGCTCAGCTTTGGATTTGGCCCCGCCTGTGCATGTAGGTCGCCGGAGGGCATCTGTTCTTCGCTCAGACAGAACGGGGTTAAAGGAGCCGCTGATTCGGAGGCTCTGGCTCATGCAGGCCTGGGGTAGGGAGGGTCACGGAGCGCAGGGCAAGCCTGCGGCAGCAGAGGCCAACATGACATTGCACCAGCCTGAGGTGCGCCATTCGTTCTCCCGGGGGAGTTGTCCCTGGATCACGGGACCCTGGCAGTGGTGGGCTGCACAGGCTCCCTGGAAGGGGTGTGTGGATAGTGACCTGTGCTCACACACAGGCTTCTTGGTGGTGGCAGCAGCAGCCTTAGTGTCTCTGGGGTCTGCGCTTTTAGCCGAGGCTCACGCCGGTCTCTGGAAGTCCTTTAAGCAGCGCTCTTAATCCCCTCTCCTCACGCACCAGGAAACAAAGAGGGAAGAAAAAGTCTCTTGCCTCTTCGGCAGGTCCAGACATTTCCCCGGACTCCCTCCTGGCCAGCTGTGGTGCAGTGACCCCCTTCAGGCTGTGTTCACGCTGCCAACGGCAGTCCTCTCCCTGCGCTCCGACCGAAGCCCGAGCCTCAACTCACAGCCCCACTCACTCCGGCGGCGGGAGCAGACAAGCCTCTCGGGCTGGTGAGTGCCAGTCGACACCGATCCTCTGTGTGGGAATCTCAGTGCTTTGCCCTCCACACCCCTGTTTCTGTGTTCTCCTCTGCAGCTTCGAAGCTCCCCCACTCCACCTCCCGCAATCTCCGCCCGCGAAGGGGCTTCCTAGTGTGTGTGGAAACCTTTCCTCCTTCACAGCTCCCTCCCACTGGTGCAGGTCCTGTCCCTATCCTTTTGTCTCTGTTTATTCTTTTTTCTTTTTCCCTACCCTGGTACGTGGGGACTTTCTTGCCTTTTGGGAGGTCTGAGGTCTTCTGCCAGCGTTCAGTAGGTGTTCTGTAGGAGTTGTTACACGTGTAGATGTATTTCTGGTGTATCTGTGAGGAGGCAGGTGATCCCTGCATCTTACTCTTCCACCATCTTCCTGCTGAAGCCCTGACACTGGTCCTAAATAAGGCCCTGATACTGTCAGTAACTAAGGTCTTGACACTATCCCTAAGTCATTTCCTGACACGATCCCTAAACTTTATCCTAACCCTGTCCCTCGCAACTGTCCTGCCTCTTATGCTAACTGAAGACCTTATGCTCTGTCTAACTCAGGCCCTGAATTTAATCCCAAGGCCATGACACTCTCTCTAACTAAGGCCTAGATGCTTGTCCTAAATCCCCTAGCCTTATTTTTATAGGCTTCTTTTCTCTGTGAATTTCCCATCTCTTGGTTTATTATGTCCATCTTTTTTTAGAGTTCCTGGAACACGTTTATAATAGCTCTTTGAAAATACTCGACTGCTAATTCTAACATCTGAGTCATCTCAAAATCTCTCTTTATTGACACTTATTTTCTCTCATTATGGATCTCCTTTTCCTCTTTTGTTGCTTAATGTTTCATGGAAGAGAGTCAAGTTTATGTTATCTTTCCTTAAATAGCCTTAAATTTTAGTCTTACAGCAATTAAATTACTAGAAAATGGTTTTGTTTCTCTCAGTTTTTGTCTTACTCTTTGTTAGGGTAAGTCTGTTTCAGTTTTTCTTAGTCCTAGGGTGTAGCCCTTACTTCAGTGTATGATTCTTACTCATAAGGTATGGTTTTTCCAGGTTTTTTCCCTGGATTCCCAAGAGGCTCAGTGAGGTCCAGAGGGAATTTGGCTGGGTTAGTGCTCCAGTGTCTCTTAGTCCTATATGTTGTCTTGCGGCAGGAGACAGATGGGATCCAGGCTACGCATTTACAATTGGCCTCCTGTTTGCACTTCCTGAGGAAGGAGGCAGGTGGGCGCCAGGCTAGATGCTTACAACCAGCCTTCTGTTTGCACTTCAAGATGCAAATAACAACAGGAACAGGGTAAACAGCTAGACTTTGCCTCCTGTGGACACTAAGATAACAGTCATGGCAGGGACAGAGAGGGGCTAAACCCTATTTGAGTAAAAGATCAAGAGGTCACATATTTCCCATCCTTGAGGCAAAGGAGACACTGCACATGTGCAGAAAGGCTCCTTGGGGGTCTAAAAGGAGGGGGCAGCACCTCAGAATAGGTGATGCCAAGGCTTCCCATAGGTCTTTGGGCTGGAATCCATCTTGGAAAAAAGTTGCACACGAATGTTGGGGAGGGTCCTAGGACAGGTCAGGTGTGGAAAAAGAAACCAGATAATTTGCCAAAGGTAAACAAAGACCCAGAAGAACTGTCCTGTATAAATGATTTATCTGCCTCTTTACTGCACTCCTCCTCATTAGGGAGAACGCCCACACCCTTTCTCTCCAGGTGTGTATCTCTGCCTTGTGTCTGTCTTCACTAAACAAACTCTTTCTCTGTGTGCTCTCCCACTTGTTGTGCTGTGTATCTAATAATAAACTGTGTATCTGGTTTTACAGCTTTTGCCTCCTTGAGAAATGCATTTTTCAATGAGGACAAGGGCCAGTGGAATTTTGCTTCTGACCTTTAGCCTCTGGTGGACTAGCAACTAGGATTCCTCGTTTTCATCCAGGCTGCTCAGATTCAATTCCTGGGCAGGGAACTAAGATCTTGCTTCAAGCCACAGCTCCCTGCTATCTCTCTGAGACCCATCTGATATTTTGTTTAGCTCTCAGATCCACTGCAGTCACCTTGTCCTTGTTGTTGTAGAGTCTCTCCCTGAATACGTGCAGCCTAGCCCTCATCTAACAACTCACAGGGGATCCACATGAAAACCCTCTATGAAGACTGTTCCACTTTGGATTATATCCCCCCAAGTCGACCTACCACCCCCACCCTGGACTGTGCTCAGTGCCTCCTCCTCATTATGAAGACCTCCACTCACTGCCTGAGGCTGCCTCCCTTCATGCATTTTGGGAAACTTCCCCCAGGAAGAAAGACTGGGTGAATGTGGGGCTTATATATTCTATTTCCATTCACTCAGAAATCCCTAAAGGGCCCATAGCCAATGCATGAAAACAAGTGCCTCATATACTTTGTCAAGTTTTGTGCTTTACAACACTGGAAGAATAGGTCCTTTACCAGTTACACCATCCTGGTGAGAAATAGAAGTTGATAAATATTTTTAACATTTTAAGTGAATCAATGCTATAATTTCAAATGGAGACTCCAGAGGCGAGTCACCAGGCTTCCAGGAGCATCCACTGCAAGCACATGTACAAAGTCACTCAGTGTCCATTGGACTTGGCTTGCTCATTCTAGCTACAGTCCTCTGGAAACTACTGTTCATTCACCTAGAAACCAAATTTATAATTAAAATTCACCTTTTTGCCTTAAAGACTTAAAGCTGAAAGTTCATCTTCTTTACTAAGCTTCTTAACAATAATCACTTACATATGTTGCATTATTTTCATTTTTTTCACTTCCCTTCAAGTCAAAGGACTGCTTTTTATCTCTCTTTCATGTATAAATTGTTCCAATTTTCAACTGTTTTGCAAATTCCATAAAATAAATTCATTTTTTGTTTTCTGTAGGCTGTACTTATCCATTCAAGGGGATCCATTATATAGAATATTTGTGGAAAGGGTAGTTCTAAATCTTCTTCCTTCCTATGTCCAGTGCAATAATTTTGGATGCTTCATTTGGCTCAAAGCTAATAGAAGCAAGTCCCTGTTTCAACTAATACTAATTGGAAAATTCACAAGTTTTTAATCTCTAGATTTCATGTTTTTCTAGTTCTGTAGACCCGAGGTTTCTAAATATCTGCTGAACAACTCTAAATGGATGTTTTACTGTCAAATCCAGAATTTTCTCTTTCTACTCTCCAAAATTTCTTCTCTTCCTATGATTTCTCTTACCTCTCCCTCAAAACTCAAATGAGAAATCACAGAACATTTTTTTTTCTAATCATCTCACTTACTCCCCATTTGCAGTATGATTTATTCATTGTATTTTGGAATCACTTTTCTTATCCATTCTCTTTCTATTGCTACTGACATAATCCTATTTAAAGCCTTATCACTACTCCCAGCAGGATCATAGCAATAATTTCCTAAATAAATATGTACCTCTATTTTCCACAGGCTGCCAGAGTTATGCTTCTAAAATTGACTTATAATATCATATCTTTACACAAAAATCTTTGTCAGCTCTCTGTTACTTATGGAAAAAAGACCAAGTTTCTGAGCATTGATTTAAAGTCCTTTATCAGTTCCCTAGACCCCATTTTCAGGTACATCCACCACCCAGTGTGTTGCACTCTATTTGGGGTGGTACATCCTTGGTGTACCTGTCATCAGTTCTAATTTTCACTACCCAGAGCAGGTACTACCCATCACAGTACACTTTTCTGTATTCTGGATGTCTGCTACCAGTGAGTTAATTTGCCACTTCTCATTTTTTATAAGCCACTAACCAGATATATTCATCCATCCCTCCACACTGGTTAAACTGATCGAATTGAAGATACAAGTATTCTGAAACTTTTACTATTGTACTTCTGCTTCTGCTGTTTTATTATACTGGAAATGTTTCTTCAATGTAAAAATGGAAGGTTTTTTTAATGTAACTTGCTTATGGTTTTCACTATTTTTGTAAACAATCATCACCACATTTATGGAGCTTCAGTTGTGTGTCAGGTAGTATACTAAATGCCTCACATATTTTTATTATTTCATTAAATTCTAAAAAGAATATGTGTTACTCTCATTGCTTTTTACATCTTATTTTAGTTATTTAAATAAATGGCATATTGATTTCTAGATATAGATTCCTCAAGAGCAGGATTCATATCAGGTTTATTTTTGCTTTCCTCATCATGACTGTACCCTGCAATGTACAACTCCCTGGACTGAATTTAATTCCCCCCCCCCCCTTTTTTTTTGTTGCTTCTTTTTGGCTTTCTCTCTTTTGCCTTTGTAAGTTTTTCTTTTAACCCTAATGCATTTTCTATTTGTGGGTTTTTGGTGATTTTAACTGAAGTTTCCTGTTGTTTCACCAGCCTATGGATGCAGCCTGAGAAACTTTAAGGTAATAATCATTTTTCACTCTATCTTATCACCATCTTACTGAAGCCACTAATTTCCAGGAGTATCAGAGATGACTTATGAGTTTTTGAAGAGCCTGTTCATGTTCTTCTTTATTATTCTCTGTGAAGATTTTTAGGGGCATCTTTCCACTGCGGATGCTACCAGAACACTTCATTTCCTGACTTTACTCAACCCACATATCTTTGTTTTGTCAGAATAAGGTTGTATTTTTGATTCCTCAATGTATTGAAGCTAAAGTGTCTTCTGAAAATATGAGTGGAGAATACACTCTATTCTACTTGTTATGACCATTGTCACTTTACATCAAAGTGGTGCTACTTTTACTTCTGAGAAAATATTCTATTAGAGCAACTACTTCACCTTCTGTCTTTCACTCCTTCACCATAAGGAATTATTTATAAACATTTGTTATTTGTCTTCCTGGCCTCTATTTTACCATTTGCTATCATTAACCTCAGTTTTTAGATGAAGATCAATACCTCAAAACCTTTCAATTGAGAAAGACAAGTATTATATGATATCACTTATATGTGGAATCTAGAAAATAGTACAAATGAACTTATTTACAAAACAGAAACAGACTCACAGACATAGAAAACAAACGTATGGATACCAAAGGGGGAAGGGGAGGGAAGGGATAAATTAGGAGTCTGGGATTAAGAGATATACACTACTATATATAAAACAGATAAACAACAAGGACCTACTGTAACTTGTTTTCTTTAAATAAATACAGGGAACTACATTCAATATCTTGTAATAACCTATAATGGAAAAGTATGTATATATATATATATATATATATATATATATATATATAATCTCCAAATCAATTTGCTGTGCACCTGAAAGTAACACAATATTGTAAATCAACTATACTTCAATAAAAAATATATAAAAAGACCTTTCAATGTTTTCTGTGTGGGGATTCACACCTGTGTTCCATGGTTGAACACTGGACTCAGTGTAAACAAGCACGTTATATTAGCTACTCTATTTATTTCACATGTTGAAATGTGACTTAAGTCAATCTAATCAGAATGAACATATAGATTTCCAGGGGGGCTACTAGAAAAGAAGCTCACTATTTCCAATGGACTTCTGCAGCCAGTTTGACACTAGGAGTGAAGTATTTATTTAAGAAAAAAAGAAGCCAGAAAAAGAAGTGAAGCCAAGAGGTGGAGAGAAAGAAACTGAGAATGGATGGCATCACATTAAACCCTTTGTACCACTGAAGCCTGGCAATTACTGAATTTCTCAGTTGTGTCAGGCAATACCTACTTTTTCTTCCTAAGTCAGTTTGGGTTTGGAATTCTCTCACTTGCAACAAAGGGAGCCAACTTAAAGACTTTAGGTAGGAGTCCATGGTATCATTTTCTAATACTGAAGTCACTGTAACCTAGAGGGGCAAATTGAAAATACTATATTCTTTTTTTTCTTATTTAACTACACAGAATTACTTTTTTTCTTGTGATGAGAACTTTTAAGATTTACACTCTTTTTAAAAAATATTTTATTTTATATTGGACTATAGCTGGTTAACAATGTTGTGTTAGTTTCAGGTGTACAGCAAAGTGATTCAGTTATACATATACATGTATCTATTCTTTTTCAAATTTTTCCTGTTTGGTTTTTACAGAGTATTGAGCAGAGTTCCCTGTGCTATACAGTAGGCCCTTGTTGGTGCTTAGCAACTTTCAAATATACAATATGGTATGATTAACTATAGTGACCATGCTGTCATAACATTCCCAGGACTTATATACAATACGGTATGATTAACTATAGTGACCATGCTGTCATAACATTCCCAGGACTTATTTAAGTTATAACTGAATGTTTGCACCTTTTGATCCCCTTCACTATTTTTACCCAACCCCTGCCCCACCTCTGGCAACCACCAATCTGTTTGCTCTATGTATGAGTTCCGGTGTTTTTGCTTCTATTTTTGTTTTAGATTCAGATAGAAGTATATGTCTTTCTCTGTCTGACTTATTTCACCTAGTATAATGGTTTCAAGGTTTATTTTGTAGAAAATGGCAGGATTTCCTTTTTTATGGCTCAATAATATTTAATTGAATGTATAAATATCACATTTTCTTTATCTATTCATCCATAGTGGGCACTTAGGTTTCTTCCATGTTCTTGGCTATTGTAAATAATGTGGCAATGAACATGGGAGTGCAGATATCTTTTCAAGTTAGTGTTTTTGTTTTCTTTAAATAAATACTCAAAAGTGCAGTTACTGAATCATGTAACAGTTCCATTTTTAATTTTTTGGAAAACCTCCATACTGTTTTTCATAGTGACTGCACCAATTTACATTCTTACCAACAGTGCATGAGGGTTTCCACTTCTCCACATCCTCACCAACAGCTGTTACATCTTTTCTTTTTGATAATAACCATTCTAACAGGTGTGAGGTGATATCTCGTTGTGGTTTTGATTTGCATTTCCCTGATGATTAGTAATGTTGAGCATTGTTTCTTGTACCTGTTGGACATGTGTATGTCTTCTTTGGAAAAAATATCTATTCAGATCCTCTGCCTATTTTTTAATCAGTTTTTTTTTTTTTTTTTTTTTTTGCTATTCAGTTGTAGGAGTTCTTCATATATTTTATATACTAACCCCTTATCAGGATATGGCTTGCAAGTACGTTCTCCCATTCAGGAGATTGCTTTTTCATTTTGTTGGATTCCTTTGCTGTGCGTAACCTTTTAATTTGATGTAGTTCCACTTATTTATTTTTTGCTTTTAGTGTAAAATCCAAAGGCATCATTGTAATGACTAATGTCTATGAGCTTACTGCCTATGTTTTCTTCTTGGAGTTTTATGGTCTTAGATCAGTCAAGTCTCTAATCCATTTTTAGTTAATTTTTGTGTATGGTGAAAATAGTGGTCCAGATTCATTCTTTTGCATGTGGCTTTCCAGTTTTCCCAACACCATTTATTGAAGAGACTTTCTTTTCTCCATTGTATACTTTTGGCTCTTTTGTCTTAATTAATTGACCATATATGTGTGGTTTTATTTCTGGGCTCCCTATTATGTTCCATATGTGTCTGTTTTATATGTCAATACCATACTGTTTTGATTACCATAGCTTTGTAATATCATTTGAAGTTAGGAAGCATGAAACCTTCAGTTTTGTTCTTTTTTCTCATTGTTATCTGGCTACTTGGGGTCTTTTGTGTTTTCATACAAATTTTGGAATTGTTTGATCTATTTCTGTAAAAATGCATTGGAATTTTGATAAGGATTGCAAAAATGCTATATTCTTATAAGTACCTTACCCTACTATTTCACCTATCATTCCCAGACACAGACTTCTGTCTGTGAGATCAGGACTTGACTTGAAATCAAGCAATGATAAACCCTTTCCCAGAACTTTAAATTGGGGACCAGGGATAGTAAAGCAATGTTGTCCCTTGCAGCAATGATTCAACCATGTGCACAAGCCAGTCTTATTAAATAAAACCTAGAAGGCAATGAAAAACCAGATCTAGAAGCATTGAACATTTCAATAAATTCCTCCTTTTTTCCTAAACGAACTTGATTACAGATTAAGACAAGTAACAAAGTAGTGATTAACACAAGACTTAAAGTCCAGGTCTGTTGGACAACAAAGCACATTCACACCACAACTGGAACCTACGTTGACACTTTTATTATGTTCTCTTTGTGCCTGATATGGCGCTTGGCACAGTGAATGCATTTTTGTTGGTTAGGTCCCTATGCTAATTTCATATTTGATAAATCTTTTTTTCAAAAATATTTTATATAAAATTGTGTAGGAATCCCTTGAGACAATGTCACTTGAGTTGTTTCCTATCACCTGCTTTATTCAAGAAGCAGCCTGGCTATGGGACAGCATTCATGTTTGTGCTCTACTGGGAATGCCCCATTTTGGCCAGGTCTTACTCCTGTATGGCAACCTGAGATCTTGCTTTCAGGTAAAATGTCACTGACTGAATAGGACCAAGTACTCCTGTACTGAGATAAAAAGCATGATAATGAGCAAAATTGTCTAGAATAGGAGAGGTGTCTGTGCACTTTTGCTGAAAGACCATAACTTTTAATAGAGCAATATTTCTTCACAAATATTTTTTCTCCACTGTAAATAATGAAAAAGGTGTTTTCAATATGAACTTCCACCAGTGTCAGCCTCTGCATGAATTTGTACGATTTTTATGCCCATGTCTAAGTCCTGTGATCAGGTACAATATAATTTCTGAAAGTCATTTCTTGTGCTATTTCAGTCTATGATGATTTGATGAAGAAAATTTAAAAGTCCATTGGCTTTAAACTTCTAACCTACACATTCTGTTTAAGTTCCTTGAAGAAAGAAAGAAAATCCCTGAAAATGATAGTGATGAATGCTTCCAAGAAAGGCATATTGAGGGGCCAGTTCACAGACAGACATTTTTATTAGGAGGGTCTGAAATACATTTTCAGAATCTCCCCCTGTCTCAGCCTCATAGTCATAACGTGGGTTAAATAATGTGCTGAGTCCAAGAGGTTTAGCCCAAGTCTCTCTTCATTTCATGTAGCAACTCATTAAGGACTTCGAAGGTGAACTGAACTACATAAAAGTTCTGCATCTCCTGCCATTCTGATCAGTCATCCTCACACATTCTTACCTAAAAGCTGGGGTTGACTTTAAGGATTCCTATTCCCATTTTCCTCTGTAAGATTAGCAATCAGTGTGCAGAGTCTCTGGGGGAAGCATGTTAGAGCAAAAGCTGATGGTATCCTGGGCTGGAGTCTAACTCTCAGTGAATTTATCATGCAATCAGGGTGTTTTTGTTGATAATTTGGATACAGTGTTTGATGGAGGGAAATTTACCAGTGGAAACATTCTCTAATGAACTTCAAAAGATAAGACTCATATTTCTATCATACTTTTTTCTGCCAAATTAACTTTCAGCGGGCATGATGTAAGAGAGATAACATGAACAAAAAGAACTGCTGACTTTAACATGAACAAAAAGAACTGCCGACCTTCACAGAAACCAGGATCTTTGTGTAGTTAAAGGGGAATGTTCTTATTCTCATTTCTGACTAATCTGTTAGCTACTTGTTTAACATCCTCTTTATCTAACTCTTAAAATGTCTTTATTATTATAACCAATATGAAATTATAAAGAAGGAAATATTAGAACAGACTTTGAGTGTTTGCAGAAGCTATCTTTATTGTTATCATATTTTCAAAGGGAACTGAGCAATAAAGATGAGAGGAATCTCACTTCCTTTCTGAATTCTTAACATCTGCATCTTAGTTATCATGTGATGGCAGCTAATTCTGGTCTAATAAATATTGTGAAAATAATTACTGTTAAACTTTAAACTAAGGTTTTAGCAGCAACATGGATGGACACAGAGACTATCATACCAAGAGAAGTAAGTCAGAAAGAGAAAGACAAATACCATATGATATCATTTATATGTGGAATCTAAAATATGACACAAATGAACATACCTACAAAACAGAAACAGACTCACAGACATAGAGAACAGGCTTGTGGTTGCCAAGGAGGAAAGGGGTCTAGGAGGGATGGGTTGGGAGTTTGGGTTTAACAGATACAAACTAGTATATATAAGAGGGATAAATAACACGACCCTACTGTATAGCACAGGGAAATATATTAAATATCCTGTGATAAACCATAATGGAAAAGAATATATATGAAAAATAATATATATATACATATGCATAACTAAGTCACCGTGCTGTACAGCAGAAATTAACACATTATTAACACAACTATACTTCAATAAAATTTAAAATTATGAAAAAATAAAATAAAATAAAGTTTTATATAACTCTCTTAAAAGAGCCTGTGTTGCAGTATACAGGCTCAATCTTAATTTCTGCCATTACAACATAAAATAAAAATACAGACGTGGTAGGAAAGCTAAAACGACATCTAGAAACAGGCATTGCACTTCTCTTTGACAACTCCTTTCTCCACCTGCCCCACTCCCACTGAGAAGATTAAAGCTACATTTCTCCCTGGAGGTAGAAATTTAATGAGAAAATCTAAGGGCACATATTCAATTACTTCTCTTTCACAACCCTCTCTTAGGATAAAGGACTCAGCTGCCCTTTATTTTTACACTGCAAAACACAAAGGATCCAAGGGCTTCCCTGGAGCCAGAGCAGGTGAGGAGTGGAGAGCACATCTGCCTCCTCACTGCTTACCTATCCCCATTCACCTTGTCTGGGGTCTATCGTGAACCTCCACTGCCACTACAAAGTGGGGACATGTGGCTTCTACTTGTTTACCTGCTGGCAACCGCTTCCAGAACCCCATGACCCTTTAGGGATTTATAAAACCTAAAGATGTTCTAAAGGAATTTATATGAGTTAATGGTAATAATTCATATATATTTTGATCTAGAAAGAGAAGATATACACACTACTATATATAAAATAGATAACCAACAAAGACCTACTGTATAGCACAGAGAATTCTACTCAGTATTCTGTAATAACCTATATGGGAAAATAATCTGAAAAAGAATGGATACATGTATATGTATAACTGAATTACTTTGCTCTACACCTGAAACTAACACATTATAAATCAACTATACTCCAATATAAATTAAAAAAACATCTAACACTTATGTAGCTATTACAGCGGGCCAGGCAGTGTTCTAGCACAAAAATAAAATTATGGCTTTGAAACATAGGGTATAGATTGTAACTAATCCTATAGCATGACTACAATTGATATGGTCAACATCCGTCCCACTCCATTCGTAAGTGTTTCTGTATTTCAAAATCTAGAAAACTAAGAACTGCATCTCCCAGATACTTAGAGCCAGGGTTTTGGATGAAAAGTAGTTTCTACCAATTAGGTGTATTCATATGAGATCCAGAAGGTATCAGTGAGGCTAAAGCCTTTTTTTTGCTGCTGCTTCTAGAAGCATGCCCGATTGTGGATATTTATAACAGCTGTTCCTTTGATACCTGGATTGGTGTTACAATTTTACACTCTTAAATTAAGTAATTCCAGTGGCAGCCTCCTACTTCCTACTCCTCCAGTCCTGCGAAGGAGAGCACCTTATTCTCTGTATTAAATTATTTTCTACTTAACAATTTTGAAGGGACTTCTGCTTCTTAAACTGGAATTTGACTGGTACCATATCTGAAACCGTAAACATCTGCATACAACAGACCTACAACGAGGGAAATCTGCAAGTGTTATCTTACCTGGTAGGATCTGAAGACAACGGTGATCTGCTTATGGTTGAAAAATGAAATATTGGCAGCCCATCGACTGCCAAGGCAGAAAAGTGGCTTACATGATCATTAGTAAGTGCTGAAACAACATGACCGGGGAAGTCAGATCTTGGTGGACCAATTAGGGGTGAAAATAGGACATGGTTGAATGAGGATCACAGGCACTGTGGAGTGGGCAGATTAATTCTGACAGCTCTGGGGGCATTCAAAAGTCCTTGAAAGAAATTCCACCAAGAGAATGAGAAAACAATCCACAGATTGGGAGAAAATTTTTGCAAAAGATATATCTGAATAATGAACTGTTTTATTTTTAATCCTTCCACCACTTTTCTCCTTTGGTAATCATAGGAATGTTTTCTATGTCTGTGAGTCTGTTTCTGTTTTGTAAATAAGTTCATTTGTATCATTTTTTTAGATTCCACAAATAAGTGATATCATATATTTGTCTTCCTCTGTCTGACTTACTTCACTTAGTAAGATAATATCCAAAAGATACAATAAAGAATCTATGAAACTATGGTACATCCGTATAATTAATACCATGTAGCCATTAAAATTATATGGGGTAGAATAGTTAATAAAATGAAAAGATATTGAAATGCTATAGTGAAAAAGTCAGCTCACAAAATAATATAATGAGTCCTTAAAAAACGGAATACATAATACACAGCTATAGAAACAAAAATACTTGAAGGAAATGTGACAAAATGAGTAAAAAGTTTTCTCAGGGTTTTTTTTTTTTTTTAATTTTCTCCATTTTGATTATCAGCATTTTCTACATTCCTGATGAATAACAAACATTTTTAAAGAGAGCATGTAAAAAGTGAATATTGAAAAATAATATGATAGAGAGAAAACCAATTTAGAAATGATAACCTTGACAATACCCACTAATATTTCAATTAACGAATTCCCTGAGACGTGTCAATGGGAGATAGAGATAAAATGTTTTCTGTGTAATATCCTGGCAGTTACTCATCAGTTCACTGAAGCAGGCTGCCAGCACAACCTTGTAAATATAATCAAGGTAGCAAAGCAAAGCCATGGACAAGTATCTCTGCTCACTCTTTTTTTTTTTTTTGGTACTTTATTTATTTATTTATTTTTAACATCTTTATGGAGTATAATTGCTTTACAATGGTGTGTTAGTTTCTGCTTTCTTGATTGCCAGTGGCAGTGGTGGAGATATTGAAGGTTATGGAATATATACAAGGTGGCATTTTTTAGTAAATAATACACACAATTTCAATAGCAGTGATCTTCAATCGATACAGAAGAATGTGTGAGTACCCCATTTATCAGCCATGACATAGAAGTCAGTCAAATAAAATGATGGTCCTTGGGGTTTCCTGGTGGCGCAGTGGTTGAGCGTCCACCTGCCGATGCAGGGGATACGGGTTCGTGCCCCCGTCCAGGAAGATCCCACATGCCGCGGAGCGGCTGGGCCCATGAGCCATGGTCGCTGAGCCTGCGCGTCCGGAGCCTGTGCTCCGCAACGGGCGAGGCCACAACAGTGAGAGGCCCGCGTACCGCAAAAAAAAAAAAAAAAAAAAAAAAAAATATATATATATATATATATATTTTTTTTATCATGAACATTAAAAACATTAATATTTCTAAATATTAATGAATTATTGTTGTTATGAAAATATGATTATGTCACTCTCTCATCCTGCAATGTCTAAGTTTAGTAAACCATAGGACCCAAGGAATTATACGTGTGACATATTACTGCAAACAAGTCTGTCTGCTCAGGATAATCAGGAATAAATAATTCATCAGGTATGCTGCAGGTGTCCAGGCATCCTCTGTCGTGCTCATCTTTACCAAAAATAAACTCCAAAGCTGCTGAACTTGCTTCTGGTTCTCCAAAGAAGAGCTCAGCGAGGAACTGCCATTAATTTTTTTTTTTTTTTAAAGATAATTGTGGAGTCAGATCAATGTCAGGAAGAATAAAAACTGATCTTCTTGAATGTCATACCTTGAATGTCAAAGAAAGCGTTAGTCTGAAATGAATAGACCTTATAAACATCCCTAACACCCATAGACATTTTTCTTACTGATATGGTTCTAAATGTATGACACCAACTCATGGTGATAGGAATACTTCCTTTGTCAGCCAAGGATGAAGTGTTATGTTCTGAACTACATACTCTTCCTGAAATTCTTACAGTATCTTTATCCCAGTTGGTTTATTCTACTCTGTTTCTGCTAATGATTGACTTTTTGGCTCAATATTAAAATATACAATAGGTTTTTTGGCTTTTCTTTTATTCCAGACAGTCTAGTGTAAAACAGTGCTACTTGACACATAGGATAGGCATTAGTCCATCCTTATTTAAGTTTGGAGACTTTCAGATTTAGAAGGGGTAAGTCACCCATGAGCCTGAGTTCACAACGTTGTTAAATGATGGATTGATATGGATCTGACTTAAAGCTTTTTAAAATATAATTCTTTCTATTTTATTTGTGGCACCCATGGCTGTCATACATTTCAATTTATTTAGTGTTGGCTTTGTGTTTATATAAATACCTCTTTTGTGGGTGTCATCTGTCTCTACCTATCTGCCAAGTAGGAGAGGTGTTGATTGACTCAGGAACAATATAATATAACCTCAATAATTAGGTGGCTGGCCAGGTTCACTTCAGTTCAGGGTTGCGTCATATTACCAGTGTTTCCCTAGCACTCCCCACCCCCATCCTACCTACATCTAGATGGAGCTAGACACCTAGCTCATGCCAATGGAAAGTAAACAAAAGGTATGCATGTTACCCACAGGCCAAGAGCATTAAAAAGAAAGTTGCTTTCTTCATCCTTCTTTTTTTCAGACAGTTTTCATGGCTTGTTCAAGGTGAGCATAATTAACTTGTAAGCTGCATGGAAAACATAGCAGAGTCACAAAAGTCAAGAAAAACCAGCAGTAAGAAAACATTTGGAGTGAACTAGGCACCAATACCTGTTTTAGATTTCCATTAATGAGAAATAAACTTCTATTACACTTAAGCCATTATACACCCTGAGGTCGGTTTGTTATAGCAGCTGTCATCACACTGCTTTGGTCCTCGGACTATTTCCATGCTCTGAAAACCTTCTTAGTGGTGGATACTCATCCCTAAACACATTCTATCCACTCACTTTTCTCAGGGCTCAACATGAAGACCCTTTGCTAGATCTGTTATTTGCTTAAAGTAATAACTCTGTGGAGTAGTTTTAGGGTCCTATTTTTACCTGGGCAAAATATAGACAAAGTCTTCATTTCAACTGAAATGATGGGCTCTGTTACAAGGTTGCCAGGAGCTCCACCTGACATGGGACAAAAGAAGCCTAGATCCCTCCATTCATTCATGTTTCATTCCACAAATAGGAACTGAGGACCTGCTGTATGCCAAATATTGTACTATGTTCTAAACTCAAAAATTAAATAGGACACAGCCCTCCCTCCAAGAGCCTACCACCTGGTACTTACTGTGAAGCACTGTGAGTCCTCTAGTCAGAGTGACTGAATTTTAATTTTGGCTTCCTGACATATTGAGTGATCCAAGTAAAATCATGTAGCTTCTTTGTGCCTTTGTATCCTTATATGTGAAAGGGAAATGATAATAATACAAATGTCACAAGGCTATGGTGAGAATTCATTGAGATTTTTGTAGAGTTCTTGGCACAGTTCTTAGGAACTTGCTAGAGATCAATAAATGTTAGATCATTATTAAATGTTGAGAGCAAGGTATATGCATGACCAAATCATGTAGGGCAGTGTACCTTGAACACTAGGGTTGATATGAATCACCTGGGACTCATTAAAATTCAGATTTTGAATCAGAGATCTGCAGTGGGACCTGGATTCTGCATTTCTAGCAAGCCCAGATGATGCTAATGTCTCTGATCCAAGGACCACTTTTTGGTATAGCAAAGTCTAGACCCACGTTGTTCAATAGAACTTTCTGTAATGATGAAATGCGCTATATTTGTTCTTTCTAATATGGCAGCTACTAACCACCTGTGGCTATTGAAATGTGGCTAGTGCAATGGAGAAACTGAATTTTTAATTTTGTATTATTTTATTTTTTATTTATTTACTTTTATTGGGGTATAGTTGATTTACAATATTGTGTTAGTTTCAGGTGTACAGCAAAGTGAATCTGATATACATATACATATATCCACTCTTTTTTAGATACTTTTCCCATATAGACTATTACAGAGTATTGAGTAGATTTCCCTGTGCTATACAGTAGGTCCTTATTAGTTATTTATTTTATATATAGCAGTGTGTATCTGTCAATCCCAAACTTCCAATTTATCCCTCCCCCCACCTTACACCCCCCATAACCATAAGTTTATTTGCTACATCTATAACTCTGTTCCTGTTTTGTAGATAAGTTAATTTGTAGCCTTTTTTTAGATTCCACATATAAGCAATATCATATGATGTTTGTCTTTATCTGTCTGACTTACTTCACTCAGTATGACAATCTCTAGGTCCATCCATGTTGCTGCAAATGGCATTATTTCATTCTTTTTTATGGCTGTATAGTATTCTATTGTATATTTGTACCACATCTTCTTTATCCATTCTTCTGTTGATGGATATTTAGGTTGATTCCATGTCCTGGCTATTGTAAATAGTGCTGCAGTGAACACTGGGGTGCATGTATCTTTTCGAATTATGGTTTTCTTCAGATATACACCCAGGAGTGGGATTGCTGGATCATATGGTAGCTATATTTTTAGTGTTTTAAGGAACCTCCATACTGTTCTCCACAGTGGCTGTACCAATTCACATTCCCACCAGCAGTGCAAGAGTGTTCCCTTTTCTCCACACCCTCTCCAGCATTTATTGTTTGTAGATTTTTTGATGATGGCCATTGTGACTGGTGTGATGTGATACCTCATTGTAGTTTTGATTTGCATTTCTCTAATAATCATACTCTGGTTTATCTTCAGATTGTATACATTTTTCACCTTGTATTTACTGTTAATAAATGCAAATTTATTTGGACATATGAAGCTAATGGCTAGTGTATTCAACATCAGAGGTCTAGCCTAGTAGTTCTTAAGACTGGCCACATGTTCAAGCAAGGATCAGTAGCTAAGAATAAATGTAGAGGATTGGGTTACATAATCACTGGCATAGTGAAATTATCTTCAGAAGTTTGAAATTACCTTGAAGATTGCTAGAAGAACTGTTGTTCTTTAGAGGTTCCATTTACCCTAACGTTTGTCAAACAGTGGACCAGGTTGTACCACGTGTATTCCTTGTCCAACTGTATTAGTTAGGAGGAATGCTTTCAGCAAGGAGGAATTGAAAATCCAAATTACTGTGGTTTAAACAAATAAGTTTCCCCTCTTCAAATAACAAGCATTTCAGGAACAGGGAGTGGTTGGTTGGTCTAGCTGGTTAACAATGATCTCAGAGACACAGATGCTAGTTTTCTCCTCCAACACTTTAAGCCTGTTAGCTTTTGTCTTCAAGCTTGTAGCCTCATGACCCAGGATCCTTAAATCAGCTTCAGGTGTCCATGTTCAAGACAAGGTTGAGAAGCCCAGTCAACCTGCACCTGTACCATTTTATTAGAATACTTACATCCTATTGTCAAGGGTGGTTGGAAAAATTAATATTTAGCTGGGTGCATTGCTGTTTTAAAAAAAAAAAAACCTGAAATTTTGGCAGAAGTAAGAAAGTGGTATTGATACTAGTTAGGCAACCAATAGTGTCACACATACAATATCAAATTATTATTTATTCATGCAAACATGAATAAATACATTTTTTAAATAAGTGAGACATCAGTAAGAGATATCAATTATCCATATTCATTATGAATTTAAAAGAAACTGATGAGGGGATAAAACTATGGCATGAATGAATTAGTGGTAAGCACTGAATCCATCTGAATAATAAATAAATATAAATAAATGAAATTATGGTTACTATGTTGATTACAAATGTTAAAATATTTTGTAAAAAGCCTCAAAATGTCAAAAGATGATCAGTATTAATAGAATGGGGAAAACAATTACAAACCCAACCAATAAATATCAGGAGATTAGTAAAGTGGTAGAGGAAAAATGTAATTCACTGTTCTGTTAAGTTGAGAAACATAGCTTATGTGTTTAAGTAATTATTTTAAGAGAAGAAAAGTAAACACAAATAGAATTTTTAAAACAAGCTATGTACCTTCTAAATCACTGCAGGAGTTGAGGGGCTCAGATCAAGTTTTAAAGAAATGGATGAGATTTTTTAAAAATAAAAAGAGAAAAAAACATCAAAGAAGCAGTAAGCCAAAGCTTGACATAAAATTACAATACAGAAAGCCCATCTGTTATAACAATATATATATAGTAGGAAAATAGTGCATGAGAAAACTACTCAACTTGACTCAAAAAAGAAAAGTTTATTGTATGTTATATGTAATATATATACCACACAGAAATTTAAATATGCAAACAGTAAAAGAACAAAGAAATACCAGACAAACCACACAAAATGAAAAATAATCTTAATAAAGTTATAGTTTATAATATATAATATGCAGTATTATATATAATATAAATATATATTTATAATATACATATATATACATATATACATACACATATATATAAAATATATGCTGCATATAAAAAGTATCAACTAGGATGAATCTATTTTATAATGACTCTGAAATGACTTTGCAAAAATCATAATAATCCTAAAATTTTATGTATTATTTGACATAACCCTGAAATATAGATTACAAACCTGCTAGAAATATAAGAAGAATTTAGCAAAAATCAATATTAATAAAATTGTTTTATCATTCTGTTCTTAGTTTTTAATGAACTAAGAAAAAATTTCAGCAATATAAGGTAGTTCTGAATATTTTAATTGATGGCCCTAGTAGATATGTATCCTGGAAACAAAGACACATCTTGGGATACATGAAGCATGAATTTAAATTAGTCATAGGTATGGACATGTAAAACATAATATCAAAAAAACCTAGAAATAGACCATTTCACCACACCCTTATAATAGTAAAGTCAAAATAATAAAAATTAAGGAGGAAGTCTTCCAACTATTGGAAATTTAAATTTTTTCTTGAGAAAACTAGAATCAAAGATGAAAATAAGATGGCAATTGTGGTGTATATAGAAAAAACATAATCTTAAGAACATATATATCAAGCTTATGAGATAGAATGCAGAATTTCTTCAGAGGAAAAATGTGGCGCCATATATACTTTTATTACATGACAAGAAAAAAATAAAAATAAGTGCATTTGGCACTCAGCTAAGAAGGGAGAAAATAAATTTTAAAAAATATTTTTAAATCATAGGATTAAGGAAAAATAAGTAAAAGACAAAAGTTAATAAATTAGAACACAGAAAATTATAAACTAGATATGAGATGGAGACCCAAGATGAGAAAACCATTTCCTTCTTTCCTTATTGGAAGGAAGTATTCAAGTATATATAAAAATATTCAATTTGGTGAGATGTCATTTCTTGTTTCTATAGGTTGGAGAAGTTTTATAGAATTGTGAACATCCCATAAGGTTTTACAAAGCAATTCTCTGATAATATCACACGCTTCCAAACAAAGCATGTAGTCATCTCAAACTTCAGGAAATACCAAATCGTTCTCTCAGGGGAGATGTACTACTCCAGCTCGCTTTAGCTGTCATTGGGCCCTGTGATGCACATCCAGGGTGTCTGCAGGTCTGTCCCCATCAGACCATAATTGTTGCCTCTGCTCCGACATGGAACACTGACAGCAAGAAATAGCTCCATTCTGAGCAATCCCTGCTATCACTTAATGATGAACATGCTGAAGGGTAATTTTCCTTTACCAACCCAGCCTTCTGAATCTCCATTTCTAAATTGATAAAGAACTCTCTTCATGGATTTTGAACAACATATTTTTTATTCAATACCTTGGAATCTCTTGCCATCTTGCAAATGAATTGCAGCAAACAACATGAATGGCTAATTGGTAACGCTGGGAAAATGGCACTCCATCAAAGCAATTATGTGAGGGAAATGGAAATGTTTGCATGCTTTTGTTATTTGTGTTAAACATATTCCAGGGAAGATATCTGATATATGTCAACTAAACAATCATTACAGACTCCTCTTAGCAAAGTAAAGCCACAGAATACATCAGGTCATTAGAATTCTGACAGTGTGTTCAGTGTGATTTCTACATATAGAACATTCTACAAAGCACTTGCCATTCACATCACTATGAAGCCTCCTTATGTTCTGTATTAAGGGGTCCATACATGATGAAACAAAGAAACCTGGTCTCCAATTCCAAGCCTCCAGTCCCTACCTGGTAGATGGGCCTCTTTATTTAGAACACAAATCTAAACTTGTCCCCAAATGATGGCCCTATCACATGCTTGGTTGATTTCTTATGTATCCTTGGAAAAGCCACATTTTCCATCTGTGCAATATTGTCTCTTTTAGTAATAAGGGTTAATAATTATTGTCAGAACATGTACATTAATTTGTTTGTTGTTATGTGCAGGCAAATTCAGCTCTTTGAAGCTATTATACTGCAAAGCTGTGCTCTATGGACAAGCACTTCTATGGATTAATATACATATTTACAGTAGTCTAATATGAAAAATTAAGACTATGTGGTATTCACATTCTCAAGCTTGATTTTTGTAAGGGATGTGGGGTTTATCACCATGGAGGAGAAAAACCGTTAAGGCTAAAGTTAGAAGTCTGAATTTAGTCTCAATTTCACCAATTAGCTCTGTGAACTTTTATGAACCATTTACTTGTCTGGGCCTCATATTCTTTACATATAGTATCAGGGTAATACTCCTAACTATTCTATATCACTTTTATATGTTGGGTTTTCTAAATTCTAATAAGATGTTTGAAATTTTAGGTATTATTTTTACTCTTGTTGCTCTTTTTTGAAAATTTTATTGAAGTATAGTTGATTTACAACATTGTGTTAATTTCTTCTGTACAGAAAGTGACTCAGTTATACATATATATATATATATATATATTCCTTTTCATATTCTTTTCCATTGTAGTTTGTCACAGAATATTGAATATAGTTCCTAGTGCTTTTATTGGTAATAGTTGTAGGAATGGTTGATGGTACTGGCCTGGCCAAAATGTTCATTCGTTTTTATTTCAGTAAGATGGCTCTAGTAGCATTTAGTTGTGTTTAACTTCATAAAACAATTTTGTTAGATTGTAAGTGACTGCTGTCATAACAGCATGCACTTAAAAAAAGACATCAAAATTGGTGAATTTTTGTGTAGCCATTTTAATGTTGAAGATGGAAGAAAAAGAGCAACATTTTTGGCATATTATGTTTATTGTTTCAAGAAAGGTAAAAACACAACTGAAACACACACAAAAAAGATTTGTGCAGTGTATGGAGAAGGTGCTGTGACTGATTGAACATGTCAAACGTGGTTTGCGAAGTTTCGTGCTGGAGATTTCTCGCTGGACGTTGCTCTACTGTTAGGTAGACCAGTTGAAGTTGATAGCGATCAAATCGAGACATTAATTGAGAACAATAAACGTTATACCACATGGGAGATAGCTGACATATAATATCTAAATCAAGTGTTGAAAATCACTTGCACCAGCTTGGTTATGTTAATCACTTTGATGTTTGGGTTCCACATAAGTTAGGTGAATAAAACATTCTTGACCGTATTTCCACATTCAATTCTCTACTTAAACGTTATGAAAATGTTCTGTTTTTTTTTAAAAAAATGTAAAGGATGATGAAAAATGGATACTGTGCAATGACGTGGAATGGAAGAGATCATGGGGCAGGCGAGATGAACAACCACCAACCACACCAAGGCCAGTCTTCATCCAAAGAAGGTGATGTTGTGTATATGGTGGGATTGGAAGGGAGTCCTCTATTATGAGCTCCTTCTGGAAAACCAAATGATTAATTCCAACAAGTATTGCTCCCAGTTAGACAAACTGAAATCAGCACTTGACAAAAAGTGTCCAGAATTAGTCAACAGAAAACACAAAATCTTCCATCAGGATAACGTAAGACCGCATGTTTCTTTGAAGACCAGGCAAAAACTGTTAAAGCTTGGCTGGGAAGTTCTGACTCAACCTTCGTATTCACCAGACATTGCAACTTCAGATTTCCATTTATTTCAGTCTTTAGAAAATTCTCTTCATGGAAAATATTTCAGTTCCCTGCAAGACTGTAAAATGCGTCTGGAAGAGTTCTTTGCTCCAAAAGATAAAAAGTTTTGGGAAGATGGAATTATGAAGTTGTCTGAAAAATGGCAGAAAGTAGTGGAACAAAAGGGTGAATATGTTGTTCAATAAAGCTCTTGGTGGAAAAGAAAAATGTGTCTTTATTTTTACTCAAAAATGAAGGCACATTTTGGCCAACCCAATAGAATGATGGCATTAAATATTTTGTTTTGTTCAAATACAAATATGTCATTAAAAAACAGCCTGCTCTGAACAACATATAACACTGAGGTTAATTTGATTTTAATACCAATGTCTTAAAATCTTTGTAGTTCTTAGCTATAGAATTAAGAGTCTGACCAGCCTGCAAGAAAGCTTTCCAGCCTAGAAAAATGATAAGTAGTAAGGCCCAGGGCTTTTATCAAGAGCCAGTGCTCTCCCTTAGTTGTTGGCTCTTTTCTCACCAGGCTGGGGTGCTGGCCCTTGTGTGCAGTGGGAAGGGGAAATGAAATGAAAGTGAGTTTCCTTCTCAGTGTTATGAATTGAATATTCCTTGAAGACTTAAAAAGAGCAGGTGGAGATGGGTTGCCACTTAGGTTCTCTGGAGAGCGAACTGTGAGTTGCAGGTTAACTGAAAGATGTTTATAAAGTAGTGGCCTTAGGACCAATCCCTCTGGAGACAAGGGAAAGGCAGCAGCAATGGGCAGAGGGAGAAACTGGGATTCAGCCTTAGTGGTAGCCTAAGAGACCACATAGAGAGGCTCTATAGCTATTGACCTTCCAGAGTTGTTAAGATTCGGGCAGAGTTGGCCTGACCTCTTTATGCAAGGACTGGTCCAACATTCTTTGTGGGCTGCCCTGGGAAGGGTGGGATGTTTCTGAAAGCAGCCAGCAGCTGAGGCAAGCCTGAAGGGGCAGCCACTTAAGCATATCTGCCAGCAACTGGGACATTAAGACCCTCTTTGAAAGGAAATCTTGGCACATCACAGGGTTCACAACAAGCCCCACTAGCTACAGAGAAGAGATAAGGGAGTTGAGAGAAAATAAAATTAATGAGTTTAATATTTATTATGTTCCAGGTGCTGGACTAGACATTGCCTTGGTTATCTCATTTAACTATTACTACTCTCTATGTGTTTAAGTGGTTACTTTATTTTACAGGTGAGAAAACCAAGTTTCAGAGAAGCTAAGTAGTTTGCCCCAATCCACATAACAAAGACGTGGCCAAAGAAAGGTTGCTTGAGTACAGGGCTCACGTCATTAACTAGTTCCCAATCCTGCCCTAGAGAAGAGACTAAGAATCCTAAGAATTCAGGATTCAAACGTAAATAGGATTCCTCCCAAAGTCATCCCTTCCCTTTTATCACAATAAAACTAAACATCCTATCTAATTATTTTTGACTTGGACATCATCTTTGAACAAAGAACAAACATTTAATGGTCAATCAGTTGAACATACATTCTGGAGTAGCTTTATTGTGTCTATTATAGTACAGAGAATTTCTAAAAATGCTACAATAATAATAAGAAAAATGTTATGCAGTGTTACATCAGGATTTATACCTTGGTTTTTGGAGTAATTCAAGCAAAGTCTAATGGAAAAATAATGAGGAAGAGAACTGATTCAAATACTCACAGTCCAAAAGTCAATTAACATTGCTGTCCTGTTGTTCACTGTTTAATACAGCACAACAGTTTTCTAGTTCTGGGTGAAGTTATCTTTCATGAAATGCAAAGCTTCTTATCAGTTAAATAAAATGAGTTCCAAATTGCAAACTCCCAATATATTATGACTTTCATAATTCATCTTCAATAACACAAGGAAACGGGAGAGAAAATAATTCCATATGAAAGTTGAAGTCAGCTTCAGCAGCTCATAACAATTATCACTCTCAAAAGCTGGTGCAATGCCAGATAATATGTTATTTCAAAACTACAGTTACTTTTTCTATATATTTTATTTAAACTAATCATTGATCATATTAATAATTTCCACTGAGTTTGTTCTTTCAAACAGTCAAAGAAGGATTATTAACCCAAAGCTTCCAATTGATAGATTTAGAAACATATCCTTAAAACAAACAAAAATAAATAAAAAAAGAAACACTCCTACAAATTTTTAATAAGGAAAAAGAATGTCTTTAATATTTCCTTGTCTACTTAATTCTTTTCTTGTCATAGCAATTCTACCACCCTGGAAATAGAGATGGCACCAGTGCATTACCTGCCTTCATGCTAATAAAACACAGCACTTTTCATGTTCATTGTATGAAATAGTGACACACTTTGCTGTACAAAATGCTTGTCTTTCTAGATAGTCAACTCTGATTAATGGAAATATAACTGAACTTGAAATTCAAAGACATGGGCTTTCGGTCTGACTATGCCACTTACGGGTTGTATGACATAACTTGATATGGCACCTCTGAGCTTCAATTTTCTTATTTTTAAAATGGATATGCAAAATAACTAAACCTCATGGGTGTTGGGAGGATAAATTTAGTTAATATGTGTGAAATAAACTTTGGAAACATTAAATACTAATGCCTATGCATAATATAAATCATGTTCCAATGGGAGACTGCCAGTTAATATGGCCAGTAAGAGTATATGAGGGAGAACCTTCAAGATGGTGGAGGACTAAGACATAGAGATCACCTTCCTCCCCACAGATACATCAAAAATACATCTACATTTGGAACAACTCTTACAGAACACCTACTGAATGCTGGTGGAAGTCTTCAGACTTCCACAAAGGCAAGAAAATCTCCACATAACTGGGTAGAGCAAAAGAAAAAGAAAAAAAAAGAGACAAAAGAATAGGTACAGGACCTGTTCCTCTGGAAGGGAGCTGTGAAGGAGGAAAAGTTTCTGCCCACTGGGAAACCTCCTCACTGGCAGGTACAGGGGGGAGATTTGGAGCCTCAGAGGGGAGTGCAGCAACAGGGGTGTGGAGGGCAAAGTGGAGAAGATCTCACACAGGGCATCAGTGCCTGCTGACTAGCACTCCTAGCCTGAGATGCTTGTCTGCCTACAGGGGCAGGTGGGGCTGGAAGCTGAGGCTCAGGCTTCGGAGGTCAGACCCCAGGGAGAGGACTGGGGTTGGCTGTGTGAAGATAGCCTGAGGGGGCTAGTGTGCCACAGCTGAGGGAGTTCGGGAAGAAGCCTGGGCCTGCCAGAGAGTCAAGGGACCACTGTTGCAGGATGTGCTAGGAGGGGAGGGCCCACCATAGGAGCTTCTTGCTCTATGCACTCACTGACAGCAGGGCACAGCCTACACAAGCTCCAGAGATGGGTGTGAGCCACGGCTGTCTTCTCAGACCCCAGAGGCAAGCACGAGAGCTACTGCTGCCGCTGCTGTCACCTAGGGTCCTGTGTGCAAGCACAGGTCACTGCCCACACCTTCCCAGGAAATTGTGAAGCTGGCCACTGCTGAGGGTCCTGCGATCCAGGGCCAACTCCCCAGGAGAATGCAGTGTGCACCTAAGGCTGTTGCAAATTCCCGCGGGTCTCTGCCACCACAGGCACTCCCCGCACATCCCAATTTTGACTGCCACATCCCTCCCTCTCCCTGGCCTGAGTGAGCAAGTGAGCACTAATCAGTCACTGCTTTTGCTCCCTCTTGCCTGGGTGGGGAACAGACGCTTGAGGGTGGCCCACGTGTAAAGGTGGGGCCAAATCCAAAGCTGAACTCCAGGAGCAGTGCGACCAAAGAAGAGGAGTGGAAATCTCTCCATGCAGCTGAAGGAGCAGTGGATTAAATCCCTGTAATCAACTTGGTAAACCCTGCATGTATGGAATATCTGAATAAACAGTGAGTCTTCCCACAACTGAAGCTGCGGACTTTGGGGGCAACTGTGGACTATGGGGGCAAGTACATGCAGGAGTCAGGCAAGATCAGAGTCTGAGCTGGCCCCACAGTGCCCACAGCAGGTCCAGAGACTTACCTAGAAGTATTGGAGGACTTCCTGGGCAGGCAGGGATTGGCCTTGGCTCACTGGGGGGCAAGGACACTGACAGCTGAGGTCCCAGGAAATATTATTATTATTACTATTATTTCTGTTTTTGCTTAGTTCTGATGTTTTACTTTTTTTTGTTATTCTTTTAATTTTTTATTTACTTTTTATTTTGTTTTCTTTGTTATGCTTTTACTTTTACTTTTTTTTCTATTTCTACTTTACTTTTTTGTTATATTCTGTTTTTTCCAGTGTTTTTGTTTTTTACCTTGTTTTGCTTTTTATCTTCTTTTTAACAATATTTTATATTTTTCAATTTTTACTTAACTGTTTCTTGTTTTGTGCTTTTCCCTTTTGTTTATTTCTTTCTTCTGTTTTTAACTTTTTTATCATTTTTGTATGTTTGTTTTATGCTTTCTTTGCCTTTTTCTTAATTTGCTTTCTGCTTTAGATTTGATTTTGGTTTTTTGTTTTGTGGGTTTAGTTTTTAGTACTTGTTTTCATTTTTGAGTTCAATTATTTGTTTTGCTGCTCTCTTTTGTTTTCTCTTTTCTTCTTCTTTTTTTTTTTGTATGTATGTTTCTTTGTGTGTTTTTGTTTGTTTGTTTGTTTTTTGCGGTACGCAGGTCTCTCACCACCGTGGCCCCTCCTGCTGCGGAGCACAGGCTCTGGATGTGCAGGCCCAGCGGCCATGGCCCACGGGCCCAGCTGCTCAATGACATGTGGGATCCTCCCGGACCAGGGCACTAACCCATGCCCCCTGCATCAGCAGGTGGACTCCCAACCACTGTGCCACCAGGAAAGCTCTCTTTGTGTGTTTTTATCTCTTTGGTTTTCCTTTTACCATTTGTCTTGGGGTTTTGTTTCTCTGTTTGTTTTCCTTTTTTCCCTTTTCCTCCATGCTGTGTGGCTTGCAGGGTCTTGGTGCTCTGGCCAGACGTTGAGCCTGAGTATCAGAGGTGGGAGAGTTGAGTCCAGGACGTTGGACCATCAGAGAACTCCCAACCCCAGGGAATATTAATGAACAAGAGCTCTCCCAGAGGTCTCTGTCTCAACACTAAGACCCACCTCCACACAACAGCCAGCAAGCTCAAAGCAGGTCACCTCACACCAAAAAACTATCAAGACAGGAATGCAAACCTATCCATTAGCAAAGAGGCTGCATAAACTCATACTAAGCTCACAGACACCCCAAACACACCATCGGAAGCAGGACAAGATCCAGCTCCATGCAACAGAACTTAGGCATCAGTCTCCCACACCAGGAAGCCTAGACAAGCCACTGGATCAAACTGACCAACTGGGGGCAGACACCAGAAGTAAGAGGAAATATGACCCCACAGCCTGTGGAAAGGAGACCCCAAACACAGTAAGTTAGACAAAATGAGAAGACAGAGAAATATCTTGCAGATGAAGGAGCAAGATAAAAACCCATAAGACCAAACAAATGAAAAGGAAATAGGCAGTCTACCTGAAAAAGAATTCAGAGTAATGATAGTGAAGATGATCCAAAATCTCAGATATAGAATGGAGAAAATCTGATAAACTTTTAACAAGGACCTAGAAGAACTAAAAAGCAAACAAACAGTGATGAACAGCAAAATAACTGAAATTAATAATACTCTAGATGGAATCAATAGCAGAATAACTGAGGCAGAACAACGGATAAGTGACCAGGAAGATAGAATGGTGGAAATAACTGCTGCAGAGCAGAATAAAGAAAACAGAATGATAAGAATTGGGGACAGTCTCAGAGACCACTGAGACAACATTAAATTCAACAACATTTGAATTACAGGGGTCCCAGAAGAAGAAGAGAAAGACAAAGGGTCTGAGAAAATATTTAAAGAGATTATAGTCTAAAATTCTCTAACATGTGAAAAGAAATACTCAAGTTCAGGAAGTGCAGAGAGTCCCATGCAGGATAAACCCATGGAGACACATTCTGAGACATATGTTAATCAAACTTTCAAAAATTAAATACAAAGCAAAAGCATTAAAAGAAGCAAGGGAAAAACAATGAATAACATACAAGAGAATCCCAATATTTTATCAGCTGATTTTTCAGCAAAACTGGGCAGGCCAGAACGGAGTGGAAGGACAGATTTAAAGTGATGAAAGGGAAAATACTACAACCAATATTACTCTACCCGGCAAGGATCTCATTCAGATTTGATGGAGAAATCAAAAGCTTACAGGCGAGCAAAAGCTAAGCTAAATCAGCTCTACAACAAATGCTAAAGGAACTTCTCTAGTAGGAAACATAAGAGAAGAAAAAGACCTACAAAAACAAACCCTAAACAATTAAGAAAATGGCAATAGTAACACACATATCAATAATTACCTGAAAAGTAAATGGAATAAATGTTCCAACCAAAAGACACAGACTAGCTGAATGGATACAAAAAAAAAAAAAAATACACATATATATGCTGTCTACAAGAGACCCACGTCAGATCTAGGGACACATACAGACTGAAAGTGAGGGGATGGAAAAAGATATTCCATGCAAATCAAAATCAAAAGAAAGCTGGAGTACCAATACACATATTGGATAAATTAGACTTTAAAATAAGGAATGTTAAAAAAAACTAGGAAGGACACTACATAATGATCAAGGGATCAATCCCAGAAGAAGATATAACAATTATAAATATATATGCACCCAACATAGGAGCACGTCAATACATAAGGCAAATGCTAACAGCCATAAAAGAGGGAATCGACAGTAACACAATAATAGAGGAGGATTTTAACATCTCACTTACACCAATGAACAGATCGTCCAGACAGAAAATTAATAAGGAAACACAAGCTTTATATGATACAATAATGAGATAGATTTAATGGATATTTATAGGATATTCCATCTGAAAACCACAGATTACACATTCTTCTCAAGTGCACATAGAACATTCTCCAAGATAGATCACATCTTGTGTCACAAATCAAGCCTCAGTAAATTTAAGACAATTGAAATCATATCAAGCATCTTTTCCGACCACAACAATATGAAATTAGAAATCAATTACAAGAAAACAAAACTGGAAAAAACACAAACACATGGAGGCTAAACAACATGCTACTAAATAATCAAGAGATCCCTGAAGAAATCAAAGAGGAACTCAAAAAATACCTAGAGACAAATGACAACGAAAACACAATGATCCAAAACCTATGGGATGTAGCAAAAGCAGTTCTAAGAGGGAGTTTATAGCAATACAAGCCTACCTCAAGAAACAAGAAAAATGACAAACAATCTATCCATGCACCTAAAGGAACTAGAGATAGAAGAAAAAAACAAAACTCAAAGTTAGCAGAAGGAGAGAAATCATAAAAACCAGAGCAGAAATAAATGAAATAGAAATAAAGAAATCAATAACAAAGATCATTAAAACTAAAAGCTGGTTCCTTGAGAAGATAAACAAAATTGATAAACCATTAGCCAGACTCATCAAGAAAAAGAAGGAGAGAACTCAAATCAATAAAATTAGAAATGAAAAAGGAAAAGTTACAAGAGATACCACAGAAATACAAAGCATCCTGAAAGACTACTACCAGCAACTCTATGTCAATAAAATGGACAACCTGGAGGAAATGGAAAATTCTTAGAAAGGTATAATCTTCCAAGACTAAACCAGGAAGAAATAGAAAATAAGAACAGACCAATCACAAGTAATGAAATTGAAACTGTGATTACAAATCTTCCAACAAACAAAAGTCAAGGACAAAATCTTCCAACAAACAAAAGTCAAGCCAAGTCAAAGTGGCTTCACTGGTGAATTCTATCAAACATTTAGAGAAGAGCTAACACCCATCCTTCTCAAACTCTTCCAAAAAATTGCAGAGGAAGGAACACTCTGAAACTCATTCTATGAGGCAACTCTCACCCTGATACCAAAACCAGACAAAGATACTACAAAAAAAGAAAATTACAGACCAATATCACTGATGAATATAGATGCAAAAATCCTCAACAGAATACTAGCAAACAGAATCCAATGACACATTAAAAGGATCATACACCATGATTAAGTGGGATTTATCCTAGGCAGGGATGCAAGGATCCTTCAATATATGCAAATCAATCAATGTGATACACCATATCAACAAACTGAAGAATAAAAACCATATGATCATCTCAATAGATGCAGAAAAAGCTTTTGACAAAATTCAACACCCATTTATGATAAAAACTCTCCAGAAAGTTGGCATAGAGGGAACCTACCTCAACATAATAAAGTCCATATACGACAAACCCTCAGCAAACATCATTCTCAATGGTGAAAAACTGAAATCATTTCCTCTAAGATCAGGAACAAGACAAGGATGTCCACTCTCACCACTATTATTCAACATAGATTTGGAAGTCCTAGCCATGGCAATCATAGAAGAGAAACAAATAAAAGGAATACAAATTGGAAAAGAAGAAGTAAAATTGTCACTGTTTGCAGATAACATGATATTATACATAGATAATCTTAAATATGTCAACAGAAAACTACTAGAACTAATCAATGAATTTGGTGAAGTTGGAGGATACAAAATTAATACACAGAAATCTCTTGCATTCCTATACACTAATGAGGGAAAATCTTAAAGAAAAATTAAGGAAACACTCCCATTTACCACTGCAACAAAAAGAATAAAATACCTAGGAATAAACCTACCTAGGTAGACAAAAGACCTTTATCCAGAAAACTATAATACACTGATGAAAGAAATTAAAGATGATACCAACAAATGGAGAGATATACCATGTTCTTGGACTGGAAGAGTCAATATTGTGAAAATGACTATACTATCCAAAGCAATCTATGGATTCAGTGCAGTCCCTAACAAATTACCAAAGGCATTTTTTACAGAACTAGAACAAAAAAACTTAATTGTATGGAGATACAAAAGTCCCCAAAGAGCCAAAGCAGTCTTGAGGGAAAAAAATGGAGCTGGAGGAATCAGACTCCCTGACTTCACATTATACCACAAAGCTAAAGTAATCAAGACAATATGGTACTCTCACAAAAACAGAAATGTATATCATTGGAACAAGATAGAAAGCCCAGAGAGAAACCCATGCACCTATGGTCAACTAATCTATGACAAAGGAGGCAAGGTTATACAATGGAGAAAAGACAGTCTCTTCAGTAAGTGGTGCTGGCAAAACTGGACAGCTACATGTAAAAGAATTAAATTAGAACACTCTCTAACACCATACACAAAAATAAACTCAAAACGTGTTACAGACCTAAATGTAAGACTGTACACTATAAAACTCTTACAGGAAAACATAGGAAGAACACATTTTGACATAAATCACAGCAAGATCTTTTTTGATCCACCTCCTAGAGTAATGGAAATAAAAACAAAAATAAACAAATGGGACCTAATGAAACTTAAAAGCTTTTGCTCAGCAAGGGAAACCATAAACAAGACAAAAAGATAACCCTCAGAATGGGAGAAAATATTTGCCAAAGAATCAATGGACAAAGGAATAATCTCCAAAATATATAAACAGCTCATGCAGCTCAATATTAAAAAACCAAACAACCCAATCCAAAAACGGGCAGAAGACCTAAATAGACTTTTCTCCAAAGAAGACATACATGACCAAGAAGCCCATGAAAAGCTGCTCAACATCACTAATTATTAGAGAAATGCAAATCAAAAATACAATGAGGTATCATCTCACACCAGTTAGAATGGGCATCATCAGAAAATCTGCAAACAGCAAATGCAGGAGAGGGTGAGGATAAAAGGGAACCCTCTTGCACTGTTGGTGGGAATGCAAATTGATACAGCCACTATGGAGAACAGTATGGGGTTTCCTTAAAAACACTAAAAATGGGGGCTTCCCTAGTGGCTCAGTGGTTGAGAGTCCACCTGCCGATGCGGGGGACATGGGTTCGTGCCCTGATCCGGGAGGATCCCACATGATGCGGAGCGGCAGGGCCTGTGAGCCATGGCCACTGAGCCTGCGCGGCTGGAGCCTGTGCTCCACAACGGGAGAGGCCACGACAGTGAGAGGCCCGCATACTGCAAAAAATAAATAAATAAAAAATAAAAATAATAATAAAAAAAATGGAATTATCATATGACCCAGCAATCCCACTACTGGGCATATACCCAGAGAAAAACAATTCAAAAAGACACATGCACCCCAATGTTCATTGTAGCACTATTTACAATAGTCAGGTCATGGAATCAACCTAAATGCCCATCAACAGACAAATGGATAAAGAAGATGTGGTACATATATACAATGGAATATTACTCAGCCATAAAATCGAACGAAATTGGGTCATTTGTAGAGATGTGTATGCATCTAGAGGCTGTCATACAGAGTGAAGTAAGTCAGAAAGAGAAAAACAAATATTGTATATTAACACATATGTGTGGAACCTAGAGAAATGGTACAGATGAACTGGTTTGCAGGCCGAAATTGAGACACAGATGTAGAGAAAAAACATGTGGACACCAAGGTTGGAAAGTGGCAGGGCGTGGGAGTGGTGGTGTGATGAATGGGAGATTGAGATTAACATGTATACCCAGATGTGTATAAAATGGATGACTAATAAGAATCTGCTGTATAAAAAAATAAATAAAAGAAGAAAATTCCCTAAAGATCACTAAATAAATAAATAAAGAAAAACCAAACAATCCAATCCAAAAATGGGCAGAAGACCTAAATAGACATTTCTCTAAAGAAGACGTATGGCCAGATGGCCAATAAACACATGAAAAGATGCTCAACATCACTAATTATTAGAGAAATGCAAATCAAAACCACAATGAGGTATCATGTCACACAGGTCAGAATGGCCATCATCAAAAAATCTATAAACAATAAATGCAGGAGAGGGTGTGGAGAAAAGGGAACACTCTTGCACTGCTGGTGGGAACGTAAATTGGTGCAGCCACTATGGAGCACAGTATAGAGGTTCCTTAAAAACTGAAAGTAGAATTATCCTATGACCCAGGAATCCCACTCCTGGGCATATACCCAGAGAAAACCATAATTCAAAAAGACACATGCACGCTGATGTTCATTGCAGCACTATTACAACAGCCAGGTCATGGAAGCAATTAAATGTCCATTGACAGATGAATCGATAAAGAAGATGTGGTACATATATACAACAAACTATTACTCAGCCATATAAAGAAGCAAAACTGGGTCATTTATAGAGATGTGGATGGACCTAGAGACTGTCATACAGAGTGAGGTAAGTCAGAAAGAGAAAAATAAATATTGTATATTAATGCATATATGTGGAGTCTAAAAAATGGTACAGATGAACCAATTTGCAAGGCAGAAATAGAGACACGACCATAGAGAATCAACATATGGACACCAAGGGGGAAATGGGGGGGCAGGGCAGTGGGATGAATTGGGAGATTGGGATTGATGTATATATACACTAATATGTACAAAATAGATAACTGATGAGAAACTGTTGTATAGCTTGGGGAGCTCAACTTCACTTAATTTTACAGTAGAAACTAACACAACTAACACAACTAACACATTTATATTAGTCCTCTTGTTTTAAAAGTTGTTGACATGTCTTCATTCTTTGATCTAGGTATGGTTTAATATTTAGAATTCCAAGATAAAACAATAATCATGACACATCATATGTATATATATGTTTTTCCCTCTTTTTGTATAGTGATATATATGTGTATATCACCATACAATTCACAAAATGCAAGGCAAAGATTTGTTTCTCAACACAAAACTCATAAAAGATATCTGCTGCACTGAACCCTCAGGAATGAATTCTTGGATAATATAATTGTCAGTTTCTTTCCATCCACACACTTTATTCCCACTTAATTTGTTATTTCAAATATGTTATGAATTGGGAAATTAGAAAGGTAAGCTTGATGAAATTTTTGGTAAAACAAGGATAAATATGTTCTGAATGCTGATCCTAGGAACTATCTTATGAATAGAATATGAACTATAGGATATGTATAGCCTAGGAACTATGAAATACACTTGTATGTAAGATATCTATTGTCTGCACAGAGGGATTTCAGGACTATTTTCAGATTACCCAGATAGCCTCTGTGTTGTTTTATCTTGCTAGGGAACAAACACAATTTGCACGTATATATTTGATTGTACCTGTTTTTTTTAGCATTTTGTTGCCCTTTAAGCCATTTTTTTCAGGCATATAGGAAAACCAGTATTGTGGTTATAGCTCAGTTTCATTTTGTTTCTCATTCTATGCTGTTCAGTCACAATTTGAGGAGGGACTATTATGCATAATCCTGTCCTATTACTCACAATCCTGCAAAATAAGATTTTTTTTTCTTTCTATAAATAAGAAAACTGAAGTTCAGAGATATTAAATGATTTCCCCAAAAGGATACAGCTTGGAAGTGGCAGTGTTGGGATTCATGTTCTGCTCTGTCCAGCCCTAAGCTCACATTCTTCTCTGGATTCAGCCCCATACTGTGTAACCAGCATCTCTGAATGTAGAGGGTGTGCTATAGCCTTTGCTCAGTCTCCACTAACAGGACAACATCTCTAGGGAAATCTTCAGGGAGATGCTTAGGGAGATGCTTAAAGATATGCATCTCTAAATTTTCCCTTTAAGGAGAAGGAAGGGAGGATAGAATGTCCCACAGGGTGACCAAACACCAGACCTGGAGTTGTATGTTCCTACTGGAAATAACCCAGGAAACTCAGAATAAGAGCAACAGAAGTTGGCTGGATAACAGGGATCAAATGCTGGAGATGCAAATTATAAATAATAGGTCCTGGTTCTAAAAACAGGAATCAAGCTGTTGGCTCAGGGTCAAGACAATGAAACTGTTAAAGAGGTTGGATTAGGGTGGATCTAGTCAGTGACTTAGGGTCTGGAGCTGTTATCAGGAAAGGCATGTTTGTCTGCTACTGGCGGTGAGATTTTTGAGCAAAGAGATTATGTCTCATGTTTCCAATGCTTTGATAGCAACCACAGCTATGTCTTGTTTGCTAATTAAGCTATGTCTTGTTTGTACTTAAGAGAACCAGGGGATTGGGCTGGTCTGCAAGCAAGCAGCAAAAGTCTCCTTGGCTTAAAGCACCAGTGGCAGAGTAGAGGTGAGGGAGTGAGTGCCCAGAAAAGAACTGGAGGGTCTGGGCAGGGGTGGGGTGGGGTGAGAGTTCACAGCTACCTTCTCATTTTATTCTGTCAGGCTCAGAGGAATTAGCGAGGACTCTGATCAGAGTGACACTGACATTAGCCAACATACCAACACTTGGTAGCTTTGATCAGATGTTTGAAAAGTTCCTTATTCCATCATAGTTGATTTCTCAGTGAATACTGATTTTATTTTGTTTGCTTCTGTTTTGTTTTGTTTGTTCTTAATGGGCAAATACAGCAATTTGATGACAAGAGGCACTGCAAACACTTGACTGTATTTGCAGTAGAAAGAGCAAGTGGTCAGCTTTTTTCTCACATCAGTATTGATATTCTGGTCTCTGACTTCTATTTTGCAAAGATTGTTACAGTCATTTTTCTTTTCTCAGCTCAGCCCTGGAGGCGCAGACCTTTTATGACATGTACAACTCTATAGGATGGTAAGAAATAAATGCTTCTTCATGCGGAGGTCATTCTGTTATGGTTCTAACACACTACTTTTCTTAAAGTAATTGACAGAGATTTGGAATTATGTATTAACAAATGTTTGAGAGCTAACACGTGATCAGGTGGTTTAAGACATATTTCTGTTGCTTCATTTGGTCAGACATTGTGATGCCAAACTTTGTTGGTCTGGTTGGAGTTTGGTTTCTAGTTGGAATCAAAGAGCGCCCACACCATAAACCAATTCCTCACATCCCTCTGACGAAGTGGAAGCAGTGAGGAATAGGTCTTGTGGTGGCACAGTTTTGCAAGATGTCCAACTTGTAAGACCCTATTTTTGATAGCATGTGTTGCTGGTTCATAATGGTCAAAAAAAATTTCTCTTTGTTAAAGCACAACTATTGTAATTTATACGCACAGTTTCCTGTCAACTAGGGGGAAAACAGAATTGCACCATTTTGCAAAATTTGAGGCTTTCTACACTGAGTTTTAAAATAACGGTATTTTAAAGGGAAGGAATGGGAGTTTGGGATTAGCAGATGCAAACTTTATATATAGAATCAATAAACAACACGGTCCTACTCTATAGCACAATATTGCTATATTCAATATCCTGTGACAAACCATAATGGAAGAGAAGATGAAAAAGAATATATATATATATATATATATATATATATATATATATATATACACACACATGTATAACTAAGTCACTTTGCTGTACAGAAGAAATTAACACAACATTGTAAATCAACTATACTTCAATAAGATTTTAAAAAATGAAAATAAAATAATGGTATTTTATAAGGAGGAAACTGGGTGCTTCTTTATTGTACTGAATGAGTCACTATGGTGTTGCCTTGACTGTGCCCCTAAGACACAGTGATGCTATAAACCAGAATCATCATAATTTTACCTTAGTTAATTTTTATAGGCTTTAAAAATAATTTCTCTTAATTTTTGTATTATTTTTCTTTTAAAACTATACTGTTTTCTATATAACATGTGTTCCATATTTTTAAATGCTAAGAATGCCCTGGAAATAAAGCAAAATAAGCTTTCTCTAAGATATTGTGCTAACCTGAAGACTTTGTCTAAATTTACAAAACGGAATGCTGTTTTTCCCCCAAATCAACCCTATTCTTCTGATGAAAACGTGAACCTGGAAAGATTTTGTTCTATGATTTTAATATTAGTGCCAAGGAATATTTATGTGAGAGGACAATAAAAACGTGGTGAATATTGACATGACTTGCATTAGATGTGATGGCCACTGTTTTAGGTCTCTAATGCTATTTAACAGATCACCACACACTTAGCAGCTTGTAACAATACAATTGTATTACGTCACTGTTTCTATGCATTTCTGCTGGTCCTCTGCTTAGTGTCCCCTGAGACTATGTCAAGGTATCAACTGGCTTCATCCTCATTTTGGAGATTTGATTAGGCAAAGTTCCACCTACAGGCTTCCTCAGGCTCTGGCAGAATTCATTTCCTGTTGTTGTATGACTGAGATCCCACTGTCTTACTGGCTGGCTACTGAAACCATATACAAGCCCACATGTCCCTGTCTTTTGTAGCAAGAGGCTTGGCTTAAGTCTCTTAGGCCTCTCCTGAGTCTCAAAAGACTGGCTCCAAATAATAGCTGTTGGGCCAGCAACTTGTAACAATTTAGGCTATAAATCTGCTGCATAGCAGAATCACCAAATTCCCAGTTCCCTGAAAGATGTAGATAAAGGTCTGACACACAGGATTCCTGAGTTGTTTTTTATAGGAAGCAGAGACCCACCAGATGAAAACTGCTGACCACAAGCATGTAAGCCTCAGACCAGTTGAAACCAGAAGGTGGATGATGCTGGAAATTTCACCTTGATGCCAATCAATTTGAGAATTGAGCACAAGCAGATCACACACCCTGCAGCCCCTCCCTCACTCTGCCTTTAAAACCCCTTTCCTGAAAGCCCTTGGGGAGTTTGGGTCTTTTGAACTTGAGCTGCCTGTTCTCTTTGCTTGGTGCCCTGCAATAAATGCTGTACTTTCCTTCACCACAGCCTGGTGTCAGAAGATTGGCTTTACTGTAGATGGGTACCAGGGATTACTCTCCATACCCAGAGGGTGCTCTCAGGTCCTTGCCATGTTACTCTCTTTGCTCTGTGGCAGTTTGCTCTTCTGAGACAAACAGGGCAGTAATTCATGCTCTGAATTACTTGTTTCAAGAAGGACCTTCTCCCTTTTAAGGGATCACCTGATTAGCTCAAGCCCATCCAGGATGATCTCCATTTTGATTAACTCAAATTCTTTTACAGCTGCAAAAGTCTCCTGGTCTTTGTTGTATGGTGTGATCTAATCGTGGGAGTGAAATGCATTGTATTCATACTCCTGTCCTCACCCAAGGAAAGAGGATAATACATAGTGTGGACATTAAGGGTTGGGGACCATGGAGGCCATCTCAGACTTCTGCTACCACCACAGCTTCTTTAACTTAACTCATTGTTCTGACAAGAGCAGCAAATTCTGTTAATTTATGTGCTTGAAGTACAGAAGAATTTCTCCTAGAGACCAGGACTATTATTTTAAAACTGAAGTAAATATGTGTGAGAAAGCGGAAATCAGAATGGCACTGAGAATATTTATCCTTCTGCTTCTGGCCACCTGCCTGACAAATCCTCAGTCCCCCCATGAAAAAAGACACCTAAAAATGCAGGGTATTTAAAAATATCTCTAATGTATCAATGAGTTGGAAATTTAGTAAGAAACACAGAAAGGGCAAAGCTAAATGAAAATAGACATCCAAGATATTGGTGTTTTCTTGAGGACGGTGTTGAACTTAGGGGCTTCAGGGAGAAAAGACAGTGCCCAGCTGCCGGAGATGTCAGGTCTAGTAAGAAACTTTTCGCAAAAAGCTGGGATCCCTCCGTGGAACAGGGCTAGTCTCTGCAACTTAGAGTGAAATAGAATGAAACAGCCCACTCTGGGGGGCCACCAGGAAAATTGTCTATCATGAGAGGAAGTGCACAAAAATTTAGAATATTCGTTAAATGGTCCTCAGGCAGGTTTGTAGTCCAAATTCATCTTAGCTTGGTGTATTGAAAATATCTCAAATTAAAAACCTGAGGGAGGAAGGGATACATTAGGAGTATGGTGTAATAGATACACACCACTGTGTGTAAAATAGATAAAGAACAAGGATTTACTGTATACCACTGGGAACTATATTCAATATCTTGTAATAACATATATTGGAAAATAATCTGAAAAAATATATATGTATATATAACTGAATCACTTTGCTGTCCACCTGAAACTATAACGACATTGTAAATCAACTCTACTTCAATAAATTAAAAAAATAATAATACTAGAAAAAATTCTGTAGTAACCCCAGGTGCATGGTAGGAACAAATACAGACCTTTACTTCCACAAGTAACTCATCTTCACATAGGACTCCAAGTGTTTTACATAATAAGTTTCCCCAAAATATAACTTTATCATCACAAGTCCCTCTTTCTCTCTCTCTCCCTCTCTCTCTCTCTCTCTCTCTCTCTCTTTCACACACACACACACACACACACACACACACACACACACACACACCAGGAAACAAGGCATCATGAAGGAGGGTAAGCAGAAAAAAAAATACAAAATGAAATCAGAGATTCTGGCCATCTCTATACTAGCAGTAATTGAAACAAAAAACATATAGTTTGGGAGGAAATAATCATAACACTCATTATTTTGAATGAAATGATTTTCCATAAAAAAATACCCCAAAGAAAATACAGAATTTTCAGCATCTATGGGAGAGTATAACAAGTTTGCTGAATATGTTCTACCAAAAGTAACTGATTTTTTCTACCTTAACAACACACAGGTAGAAAATATAATCATAAAAGCATACTATTTACATTACCTTGAAAATATAAACTAGGAATGAATAAAAAATTTTTCCAAGACTTTCATGAAGAAAACTTGACTAAAAGACATTGAAGAAGTCCAATAATGGAGAGGTACAACACCTTCACACATTCAAAACCAATGCTGAAAGATCTCAGTCCTTCCTACAGATTCAATGAGTTTGAAATAAAAAGCCTAACATACTTAGAATTTTTAATACTATGTTAATGAGGACTGAAATGTTGTGTGCAGAGATACAGAAAGTTGTAAAACAGACTGGGGAGTCTCAAAACAGTGCTCTAAATGTATAGAAACTTGGTTTATGACAGAACTATGCTACAGATCAGTGATGAAAATATTTATATCAGATAAAAAAGTAAATTGATCCCCACCTACTTCTCCAAAATAAGTTAAAGATGGACTAAAACCTAAATGGGAAAGGCAAACTATAAAACTTTTAGAAGGCATATAGGAGAATAATAATTCACTACAGGAAAAATATCTTAAGCAAGATATAAACCAAAATGAAAATGATTGATAAATTAAAATTTTAAAACTTTTGCTCATTAAAACACCCGAAAGAGAATAAGTCAACCAACATACTGGGACAAGAGGGTTACAATGCAAATAATTTACGAGGATTGTTATCTGGGATAAACAAAGAACTCCTATAAATCATAAAGAAAAAGATAACTAATTAAAGTGGGCAAAATATTTGGTTGGATACTACATACAAGAAGCAGCTGTGGTAGATAAACATGGAAGATTATTAAACTCCTTGGTAACTAAAGAAATACAAACTAAAAAGCATACCTACATGATTACCAATATTAAAAACTATGATAATGTCAAGTGTTGGCAAAGATTAGGAACAAGAACACTTGTGCTTTGCCACTTGGGGTGTAAGTTGGAAAATAATTAGCCATTTTCTATTAAAGATTATGCTCATGCCATCTAAAGTAGATTTCCTATTCCTAAATATACACTCAGAGCATTTCTTCCCAACATGTTTCAAATTATGACACATTTACAATGAAAATATACATTTGGCCTATAGTAATGTAAAGTTTAGAGATCCTGAGAGCATTTATAATGAGATTTTGATTTGTAAAAGTTTATTAGATTCTCATTTTTGGATATAATCAATATTTTTAAAGTAAAATAAAAAATATTTTCAAATAAATTTAATATTAAATTTATCTAAAACTTCCAAATCATGTGTTTTCAGAATATTTATGGCAAGTTTGAATTCATTTCCATGAACGTAACTTTATCGACCCTATACTTGCAGTTGCTCTGTGCAATTCTTGATCCTGCCTCTTGCGTAATGAATTCTTCACATTGTCAAAAATCAGCATCAACAAAGAACTTTGTTCATGCCGATATGTAATACAAGTTAAAATTAGCTTCTCAAACCAATAAACATGTACACCAGTTGAAACGATGTTTACAGTAAAAAACGCAACTTCCTTTTGTCCCAGTGGCAAAGTTGCACATTCTGGCAATAATGTGAACATAATTTTAATTTGATTGATCTTTTTCATATCAACTGTAATGACTAATTTTGTGTGTTCACTTGGCCGGGCCATAAGGTACCCAGATAGTAGGTCAAACATTATTATGGGATTGTCTGTGATGATGTTTTTTGGATGAGATTAACATTTGAATCTGAGACTGAGGAAAGCAGATTGCCCTTCGTAACTTGATTGGGCCCCATTCAATTAGCTGAAGGCCTGAATAGAACAAAAAGGCTGACTCTTCCCTGAGTAAGAGAGAATTCCACTTACCTGACTGCTTTGAGCTGGGACATCAGTCTTTTCCTGCCCTTCAGACTTGACCTGAAACATCATCTCTTCTTGGGTCTTGAGTGTACCAGCTTTTAGCCTGGAACTTGCACAATAATTCTCCTGGTTCTCAGGCCTTCAAATTGAACTGAGACTACACCACCAGCTCTCCTGGGTCTCCTGGTTGCTGACTGCAGATCTTGAAACTTCTCAGGCTCCAAGGAATTGTGTGAGATAATTCCTTACAGTAAATTATATATATATATATATATATATATATATATATATATATATATATATATATATATATAGTATTAGTTCTGTTTTTCTAGAGAACTCTTACTAATACATCAACTATTTCAAAATAATGCAGAAGCCCCAATTTCAGAAAGCCAATTGTAACAAGCCTTTTTGTCAGTAAAAGGACCCATCAGCCATAAAAGAACAGGATTATCTGATATATTTGAAGACGGGGACTCAAGGACACCATCTGGAATCCCTGACTCCCAAATCTTAACCAGTCTCATCTAATCTGAAAGCTGTTCTCCTTGGCCACTTGGAACTGAACTCCAAACAACTTCCAGGGCCCATTATCTATAGGAGAATGACTCACTCTGCAGTCAGCTTTTACAGTCAGTATCCAGGTGACAGAGGACATTGTGATGAAACACAGAGCATCTGAGGGCTCTGGTCACCATCTAAGGAGAATGAGAGGGAGGAAGCTAGTGTTTGAAGAAACCTGCCTGGGGTGCCAGCCAACCTAGATTTCCCTAGGGAACCTCAGAATGAAGTCAACCAATATTTTGTAGCACAAGTTATAATCTAAATGGCATGACTCTTGAAAAGCTCTATCATAGAGAAATTCCTTCGCACGTGCATCAGGCACATATACAAAAAAATGTTCATGGAAGCACTATTTGTAAAAGCAAAATACACAGGAAATAAAACAAATGTCCAACAAAGGTAAAAATGTCAGACAATGGAATACTTTATCCCATTTGAAATGAATGAATTATAGCCACTTGCAACAGCATAGATGAAGTGCATAGTGCAGAACAAAGGGACAAGTTGCAGAAGGCTATATACAAACTAAACATATTACAGGTATTTATTTGTATTTGAATAATACAATACACATATTACACATTATACAGTACAAGTAAATAACTAGGAACAAATACATACAAGTATAAAGAAAACGAAGGAAATAGTAGACACAGAATTTCATGATGATTATTCCGTCTGAGAGAGAATGGGATTCAAATGGAATCAGGATGCGACACAAAAGTTAATGGTAATGACTTTGAAGTTAATGCTGTTTCTTTATTTCCTTAAAATCGATAGTGGATACTCAGGTGATCATTGTATCACTATTATTTATGTCTTTATGTATTTTATATTATTTTGTACTTATGTTTTGATAAAAATAAAACAATGAAAAATATAGCCTTGATTTTTAAATCAAACTTATACTCAGTAAGAAAACAATTATGCAAATAAATGCATTCATTATATTTAAAATTTCTACTATAATAATTATATTTTAAGAAATGAATCCTAAAATGTTTCAAAAGAGAAAATACATTGTACATCCTTGGATAGGCAATATGAGACTGGATTTTAGTATAAAACTGACAGAATGACCTGACCAGGAAAGAAGCATCTTTGAATTTGAACACCCATATATAAGGAACATAGACAATATGAAAATTTTAAATGCTTAGCAAAATAAAGGGGTAAAAAAAATTAAATTGTAACATTACAAGAAAAAAAGTCAGATTCATTGAGAGTTGTATGATGTGAATTTGTCGAGGGTTTGGTTGAGACTTTGTTAAGAAAACAATTAAAATGCTGATAGTAAAGTGAATAATTACGTAATTAGTTAACTTTCTTTACTATAAAGTTCTTTTGTCAAGAATTTTGTTACATGTTAAAGGAGATTTGGAAAATCTTTCAAGCTGCTGAGGGAATCAAAAGATTCCACATCTCAGCAGGGAAATGCATTTATTAACATTTCCACCAATATCAGCTTTAAAAAGTGCACAGTATTGCCTCTGTTGGTATTTTGGGAATCCCTCTCAAGTAGGTTAAATTTGATAAAGTAATTGGGCTGTCACTGGTACACATAGTGGTAAGAAACTAGGTTCTTGTGATATTGTGACACCAATACATATCTCCAAGATGCTAACTCTGAGGTGCAAGGTTAGCTCTTTTCAACTAATTATGGTTGTCTAATACTCAATAATTATTGCTACCAAGTTAGGTGCTTTAGATATATCACTTACTTTACTTCTACAATACAATGGGCAGGTATCATTCTCATTTTACAGATAAGGAGACAGACAATGGGAAGTTAAGGAAATTGCCCAGATCAATGGAAAGAGATGGAGTCAAACTCATATTCACTGTAGGTTTCTTGAAGATACATGTGTGTCTGACTACTTCTGACAGAAACAAAATTTTGACTGAGTTGTACTTGATCATATTTTTTACCTCTATTAGAGAAATATGACCCCTGTGGATTTCTTGAAAAATGATAATAACCACAAAGTTTTGGTAGGTTTTAATATTTTCCTTCAATTCCCTTTGTCTGGTAATTAACACAATCACTAACCCATAGTAGCCTGTTTGGACACTGAGAGTTTTGTCATTATTCACTCTCACTGCCCTTCCTTTTTCTTTTTTTCTTTTTTATTGGAGTATAATTGCTTTACACTGTTGTGTTATTTACTGCTGTACAACGAAGTGAATCAACTGTATGCATACATATATCCCCTCCCTCTTGAGCCTCCCTCCCACCCTCCATCGCACCCCTCCAGGTTGTCACAGAGCACCAACCTGAGCTTCCTGTGCTTTATAGCATGTCACGCTAGCTATCAATTATACACATGGAAGTGTACATATATTAATCCTAATCTCCCAATTCCTCCCACCCTCCCCTTCCCACCCTGGGTCCACATGTCAATTCTCTATGTCTACTCTCTCTTCCTGCCCTGCAAATAGTTTTTTTTGTACCATTTTTCTAGATTCCATATATGTGCATTAACATATGATATTTGTTTTTAACTTTCTGGCTTACTTCACTCTGTATGACAGACTCAAGGTCCATTCACATCTCTACAAATAACTGAATTTCATTAATTTTTACGGCTGAGTAATATTCCATTATAAATATGTACCACATCTTCTTTATCCATTCATCTGTCATTGGACATTTAGGTCGTTTCCATGTCCTGGCTATTGTAAATAGTGTTGCAATGAACACTGAAGTACATGTGTCCTTTTGAATTATGGTTTTCTCAGGGTATATGCCCAGGAGTGGGGTTGTTGGGTCATATGGTAGTTCTATTTTTAGTTTTTTTAAGGAACCTCCATAATATTCTCCACAGTGGCTGTATCAATTTACATTCCCACCAACAGTGCAAAACGATTCCCTTTTCTCCATACCCTCTCCAGCTCTTATCGTTTGTAGATTTTTTTATTTTTTATTTTTTTGCGGTACGCAGGCCTCTCACTGTTGTGGCCTCTTCCATTGTGGAGCACAGGCTCTGGATGCGCAGGCTCAGCAGCCACGGCTCACGGGCCTAGCTGCTCCATGGCACATGGGATCTTTCCAGACCGGGGCATGAACCCGTGTCCCCTGCATCGGCAGGCGGACTCTCAACCACTGCGCCACAAGGGAAGCCCCTGTTTGTAGATTTTTTGATGATAGTCATTCTGCTTGGTGTGAGATGATACCTCATTGTCGTTTTGATTTGAATTTCTCTAATAATAAGTGATGTTAAGCATCTTTTCATGTGTTTGTTGGCCATCTGTATGTCTTCTTTCGAGAAATGTCTATTTAGGTCTTCTGCCCATTTTTGGATTGGGTTGTTTTTTTGATATTAAGCTGCATGAGCTGCTTGTATATTTTAGAGATTAATCCTTTGTCAGTTGCTTTGCTTGCAAATATTTTCTCCCATTCTGAGGGTTGTCTTTTCATCTTGTTTATGGCTTCCTTTGCTGTGCAAAAGCTTTTAAGTTTAATTAGGTCTCATTTGTTTATTTTGGTTTTTATTTCCATTAATCCAGGAGGTTGGTCAAAAAGGATCTTGCTGTGATTTATGTCATAGAGTGTTCTGCCTATGTTTTCCTCTGAGAGTTTTACACTGTCTGGCCTTACACTTAGGTCTTTAATCCGTTTTGAGTTTATTTTTGTGTATGGTGTTAGGAAGTGTTCTAATTTCATTCATTTACATGTAGCTGTCCAATTTTCCCAGCACCACTTACTGAAGAGGCTGTCATTTCTCAATTGTATATTCTTGCCTCCTTTGTCAAAGATAAGGTGATCGTAGGTGCATGGGTTTATCTCTGGGCTTTCTACGCTGTTCTGTTTATCTATATGTCTGTTTTTGTGCCAGTACCATACTGTCTTGATTACTGCAGCTTTGTAATATAGTCTGAAGTTGGGTAGCCTGATTACTCCAGCTCCATTTTTCTTCCTCAAGATTGCATTGGCTATTCTGGGTCTTTTGTGTTTCCATACAAATTGTAAAATTTTTTTTCTAGTTCTGTAAAAAGTGTTACTGGTAATTTGATAGGGATTGCATTGAATCTGTAGATTGCTTTCAGTAGTATGGTCATTTTCACAATGTTGATTCTTCCAATCCAAGAACATGGTATATCTTTCCATCTGTTTGTGTCATTTTGATTTCTTTCATCAGTGTCTTATAGTTCTCTGCATACAGGTTTTTGCCTGTTACGTAGGTTTATTCCTAGGCATTTTGTTCTTTTTGTTGCAGTGGTGAATGGGATTGTTTCCTTAATTTCTCTTTCTGACTTTTTGTTGTTAGTGTATAGGAATGCAAGATATTTCTGTGTATTAATTTTGTATCCTGTGATTTTACTAAATTCATTGATTAGCTCTAGTAGTTTTCTGGTGGCATCTTTAGGATTTTCTATGTATAGTATCATGTCATCTGCAAACAGTGACAATTTTACTTCTTCTTTTCCAGTTTTGTTCTTTTATTTCTTTTTCTTCTCTGATTGCCATGGCTAGGACTTCCAAATCTATGTCAAATAATAGTGGTGAGAGTGGACACCCTTGTCTTGTTCCTGATCTTAGAGGAAATGCTTTCAGTTTTTCACCATTGAGAATAATGTTTGCTGTGGATTTGTCATATGTGACCTTTATTATGTTGAGGTAGGTTCCCTCTATGCCCACTTTCTGGAGAGCTTTTATCATAAATCCGTATTGAATTTTGTCAAAAGCTTTTTCTGCATCTATTGAGATGATCATATTTTTATTCTTCAATTTGTTAACATGGTGTATCACGTTGATTGATTTGCATATATTGAAGAATCCTTGCATCCTTGGGATAAATCCCACTTGATCATTATGTGTGATCCTTTTAATGTGTTGTTGGAGTCAGTTTGCTAGTATTTTGTTGAGGGTTTTTGCATCTATGTTCATCAGTGATATTGGTTTGTAATTTTCTTTTTTTGTCAGGTTTTGTTATCAGGGTGATGGTGGCCTCATAGAATGAGTTTGAGCGTGTTCATCTCTCTGCAATTTTTGGAAGAGTTTGAAAAGTATAGGTATTACCTCTTCTCTAAATATTTGATAGAAGTCACCTGTGAAGCCATCTGGCCCTGGGCTTTTGTTTGTTGGAAGATGTTTAATCACAGTTTTAATTTCAGTGCTTGTGATTGATCTGTTCATATTTTCTATTTCTTCCTGGTTCAGTCTTGGAAGGTTGTACTCTTTAAGAATTTGTCCATTTCTTCCAGGTTGTCCATTTTATTGGCATACAATTGCTTGTAGTTGTCTCCTTATCCTCTGTACTTTTTCAGTGTGAGTTGTATCTTCTCTTTTTTTTCATTTCTAATTTTATTGATTTGAGTCCTCTTGCTTTTTTCTTTTGATAAGTCTGGCTAATGGTTTATCAATTTGCTTACCTGCTCAAGGAACCAGCTTTTAGTTTTATTGATATTTGCTATTGTTTTTTTCATTTCTTTTTCATTTATTTCTGCTCTGATCTTTACCTTTTCTTCTATTACCTTTGTTTTTTTTTGTTGTTGTTGTTCTTCTTCTTCTTCTTTCTCCAGTTGCTTAGGTGTAAGGTTAGGTTGTTTATTTGAGATTTTTCTTGTTTCTTAAGGAAGGATTTTATTGCTGTATACTTCCCTTTTAGAACTCCTTTTGATGCATCCCATAGGTTTTGGGTTGTTATGTTTTCATTGTCATTTGTTTCTAGGTATTTTTTGATTTCCTCTTTGATTTCTTCAGTGATCTCTTGGTTATGTAGTAGCATATAGTTTAGCCTCCATGTGTTAATAATTTTTAGTTTTTTTTTTTTCCTGTAGTTGTTATCTAATCTCATAGTGTTTTTGTCAGAAAAGATGCTTGATATGATTTCAACTGTCTTAAATTTACTGAGGCTTGATTTGTGACCCAGGAGGTGATCTGTCCTGGAGAATGTTCCATGTGCACTTGAGAAGAAAGTGTATTCTGCTGCTTTTGGATGGAATGTCCTGAAGATATCAATTAAGTCCATCAGGTCTAATGTGTCATTTAAGCCTAGTGTTTCCTTATTAATTTTCTGTCTGTATGATCAGTCCAATGATGTAAGTGGGATGTTAAAGTCCCCCACTATTATTGTGTTATTGTCAATTTTCCATTTTATTGCCATTAGCATTTGCCTTATGTATTGAGGTGCTCCTATGTTGGGTGCATAAATGTTTACAATTGTTATGTCTTCCTCTTGGATTGGTCCCTTAATCATTATGTAGTGCCCTTCCTTGTTTCTTGTAATAGTCTTTATTTTAAAGTCTATTTTTTCTGATATGAGTATTGCTACTCCAGCTTTCTTTTGATTTCCATTTACATGGAATATCTGTTTTCCATCCCCTCTCTTTCACTCTGTATGTGTCCCTGGGTGTCTTGTAAGCAGCATATATACGGATTTTGTTTTTGTATCCATTCAGCTAGTCTGTGTCTTTTGGTTGGAGCACTTAATCCATTTACATTTAAGGTAATTATCAATATGTGTCTTCCTATTATCAAATTCTTAATTGTTTTGTGTTTGTTTTTGTAGGTCTTTTCCTTATCTTGTGTTTCCTTCCTAGAGAAGTTCCTTTAATATTTTTTGTAGAGCTGGTTTGGTGTTGCTGAATTCTCGTAACTTTTGCTTATCCGTAAAGCTTTTGATTTCTCTGTCAAATCTGAATGAGATCCTTGCTGGGTAGACTAATCTTGGTTGTAGGTTTTTCTCTTTCATCACTTTAAATATATCCTGGCACTCCCTTCTGCCCTGAAGAGTTTCTGCTGAAAAGTCAGCTATTATCCTTATGGAGATTCCCTTGTATTATATTTGTTGCTTTTCCCTTGCTGTTTTTAATATGTTTTCTTTGCATTTAATTTTTGTTCATTTAATTAATGTATATTTTGGCATGTTTCTCCTTGGGTCTATCCTGTATGGGACTCTCTCTGCTTCCTGGACTTGATTATTTCCTTTCCCATGTTAGGGAGGTTTTCGACTCTAATCTCTTCAAATGTTTTCTCAGACCCTTTCTCTTTCTCTTCCTCTTCTGGGATCCCTATAATGTAAATATTGGTATACTTAATGTTGTCCTGGAGGTCTCTGAAACTGTCCTTTTTTCTTTTCATTCCTTTTGTTTTATTCTGCTCTGTGGCAGTTATTTCCACCATTCTATCTTCCAGGTTAGTTATCCATTCTTCTGCCTCACTTATTCTGCTATTGATTCCTTTTAGTGTATTTTTAATTTCAGTTTTTGTGTTGTTCATCACTGATTGTTTGTTCTTTATTTCTCCTAGGTCCTTGTTAAACATTTCTTGCATTTTCTCAATCCATGCTTCCATTCTATTTCTGAGCTATTGGATCATCTTCAGTATCATTACTCTGAATTCTTTTTCAGGTATATTGTCTATTTCCTCTTCATTTATTTGGTCTTATGGGTTTTTACCCTGCTCCTTCATCTGTAAGATATTTTCCTGTCTTCTCATTTTGTCTAACTTATTGTATTTGAGTTCTCCTTTCCACTGGCTGCAAGGTCGTAATTCCTCTTGCTTCTGGTGTCTGCCCCTAGTGGGTGAGGCTGGTATAGTTGCTTGTGTAGGCTTCCTGGTGGGAGGGACTGGTGCCTGCATTCCGGTGGGTGGTGCTGATTCTTTTCCCTCTGATGGGCCGGACCATGTCAGGTGGTATATTTTGGTGTGTCTGTGAGCTTAGTACGTCTTTAAGCAGCCTGTCCACTGATGGGTGGGTTTGTGTTCCTCTCTTGCTTGTTGTTTGGCATGAAGCGTCTAGCGCTGGGGGCTGAAGGCAGTTGGGTGGAGCTGGGTCTTGGATTCGGCTGGAGGCATCCATGAGAGCTCTCACTGATTAATATTCCTTGAGGCTGGGAATTCTCTGGTGGTCCAGCATCCTGGACTCAGTGCTCCCACCCCAGAGACTCAGGCCCAACTTATGGTTGGGGAACCAAGATAACGCATGCTGCTCAATATGGCAATAAAGACGATTAAAGAAAAAAAAAAAAGCAAGAAAAACATAACCCTAGACAGACAAATGGTAAAAGCAAAATGAAAGCAATAAGAACAAAAACAAAGAAACATACACGCACAAAAGAAACAAAAACAGAACTAAAGGAAACAAAAAATAAGAAAACAACCAGACAAAATAAGAATCTAAAAACGAAATCAAAAATCAAAAAACAAGTAACAAAAACACAAAACAAAAACCAAACCAAAGCAGAGTGCCAAATGAAGTTCATAAAGCAAAGAAAATAAAACAGACAAAAAGGATTAAAAGGGAAAAAAGAAAAAAAACCACACAGAACAACAGAAAAGAAAAGTAAAAATAGAAATATGGAAAGATAAAAATTATGTCAAAAAAATCCCAAAAGACTAAATAAAGCAAAACTTAAAAAAGAAAACAGCAGGGATTCCCTGGTGGTACAGTGGTTGAGAGTCTGCCTTCCAATGCAGGGGACATGGGTTTGTGCCCCAGTCCAGGAAGATTCCACATGCCGCGGAGCGGCTAGGCCCGTGAGTCATGGCAGCTGGGCCAGTGCATCTGGAGCCTGTGCTTCGCAATGGGAGAGGCCACAACAGTGAGAGGCCCATGTACTGCAAAAAGAAAAAAGAAAACAGCAACAACAACAAAGAAAAAAAATAAATAAACCCAACAACAGAATGAATCAAAACATTATACAAATAATAGTAATAATAATGTTTTCCTGGGGTTCAGCTGTCAGTGTCCTTGCCCCTGCTGTGACCCGCGGCCCACCTCTGCCTCCCCAGGAAGCCCTCCAATGCCTCTAGCCTGGTCTCTGGACTCCCTGCGTGCCTGGTGGGGACAGCTTAGACTCTGATCTAGCCCCACTCTTGTATGTGATTGTCCTCAGAGTCCACAGCTGCCAGAGCTAGACTGTTTTCATTTGTGGGAACACTCATTGTCCATTCAAATATTCTATAGACACAGGGTCTACCTAGCTGATCATTGGGATTTAGTCTGCAGCTTGTGCAACTGATGGAAAGATTTTTGATCCTCTTCCTTAGTCACCCTGTCCCTGGGGCTCATCTGTGGTTTTATCCCCACCTCTGTGTGTGTGTCACCCACAGGAGTCTGCTCCTGAGGCTGCCCTGGAGTGCTTGAGTCTGCCCCCGTAAGGACAGGGTGCAGAGGTGGCACGGCTACTTGGATTGTGGGACTCCCAGCAGCACCAGGTGTGCAGGGAAGCCAGTGACCATGGGTTCAAGAGATATGGCCCTGGGCTTCCCTGGTGGTGCAGTGGTTGAGGGTCTGCCTGCCGATGCAGGGGACACAGGTTCATGCCCCAGTCCCGGAGGATCCCACATGCCATGGAGCGGCTGGACCCGTGAGCCATGGCCGCTGAGACTGCGCGTCCGAAGCCTGTACTCTGCAACGGGAGAGGCCACAACAGTGAGAGGCCCGCATACCGAAAAAAAAAAATAACAGAGATATGGCCCTAGTGGGAATCTTTTCTAGTGTCCAGAGGCAGGCATCCACCTGTGGGAAGAGAGAGGCTACAATGGTGGCTCCACTCCCTGGGTGTGACTCAGCAGTAGCGCCCTGCTTCCACGGTAGTCTGGTTTTCCTCCATAAGCATTCCCTGTTGTGGATTTCCTCCCTGCTGTGCCCTCAGGCCATCTCCCTGCAGCCAACAGCAGTCCTCACCATGGGTTTGCTCTCTAATCCCCACACTCTAGCTCCCAGCCCCCATGCACACCGGTGGATACATGTCCCCATCTAGGGCATGTAGGGACACAGTTCAGACCATCTGTGTAGTTTTCACTCTGTCCAGTCTGCCACAGATCAATCGCTTCACGCTCCTCCAACAGCCTCAGATGTTTCCCTTCTGTCCCAACTGATTTCCTCTTTGGTGAAGGGGCTTCCCTGGATGCAGGAATCTCTCCTCTGCTTCAGCTCCTCCCTCCCCTGGGGTGCAGGTCCTGTCACGTTTCCTCTCCTCCTCTTTCTCCCTTCTTTATTTTATCCTACCCAGTTTAGTGGGGATTTTTATAGTCCTTTTCAATGTCCAAGGTCTTCTGCTGGTGTTTAGCTGGTGCTCTGTGAGAATTGTTGCATCTGTAGATGTATTCCTGATGCATCTGTGGAGAGAGATGAACTCCACATCCTCCTACTCCTCCACCATCTTGGACCCCCCCCCTCCTTTTTCTTAAAATTAAAAGAACCCTGACTGTATGTGCCCAGGCTAAAATGGTATTTTAAAGCCATCTTTGCAGCTAATGGGAGGAATGTTAAAAAAGTTTAGCTAATGAAATATAAGCAGACATCTGTTGAGGATTTCTAGAAAGTTTTACATCTTTGAGATAGGTGTCATGCCTTATTTTTTTTTTGCCGTACGTGGGCTTCTCACTGTTGTGGCCTCTGAGAACCATGGGAGCCACTGTTGTGGCTCCCCTTGCGGAGCACAGGCTCTGGACACACAGGCTCAGCAGCCATGGCTCATGGGCCCAACCGCTCCACAGCATGTAGGACCTTCCTGGACCGGGGCATGGACCCGTGTCCCCTGCATCAGCAGATGGACTCTCAACCACTGTGCCACCAGGAAAGCCCATGCCTTTATTTTTATCACTACCTCTTCTTCCTGAAGGTTAAGTAGGTTATTCTGGAATCATGCACACAAAAGCTGCATGCTAAAAGTGGGAATAGAAACCTGGGTCTCAGCACCTTGGAGTAAGCCCTAATCAGTCTTTCTTCCATATTTCTTGTTGCTTGGAAAACTCAAATACACACACATTCTTGATTAAACCCTTATAGTTGTTTTTCTGCTTCATGAAGCCAAATGCAATTCTATTACATAGACACTTAATCAATGCAAGAAAGATGCATGATTCTCCAGACTCTGCACAGTCAGGTAATACAAGGCAAAATTTAATATTTTCTTAACCAAGAAAATTTAGGAGGTAACTCTTTTTCCAAACTAAGCACATGCATTCCAAAGTAAAACAAAAGTTAATTTTTTAGATTCTCTCTTCCAATCTTTGGTAGAAAAGATAATATTTAGCTAGCTATGAGTACTTTGAAATTTCAAATACATAATTTGTACATTTAAAAATTCAGGTTATATTTGATGCTACATGCAGAAGCATTAATTATGAGCCAATCAGTATTTGAAGTGCTCTGTGATTCTCTTAGAATATTTGATTAAAAAACAGATGCAGGTGTAATCAATAATGCATGTACGTTCAATCAGGAATCTTGATTTTTGCTTGTTTATTTAATTGACATCTCAGACATTAACATACCTCTAAGGTTCTGTTACACTAAGAAACTGGTTATTTCTCCATAGAGACTAATTTTTTTTTTTTTTTGCGGTACGCGGACCTCTCACCGCTGTGGCCTCTCCTATTGCGGAGCACAGGCTCCGGACGCGCAGGCTCAGCGGCCATGGCCCACGGGCCCAGCCACTCCGCGGCATGTGGGATCCTCCCAGACCGGGGCACGAACCCGCGTCCCCTGCATCGGCAGGCGGACTCTCAACCACTGCGCCACCAGGGAAGTCCATAGAGACTAATTTTTAATAGCCTTAGCAATGTTCTTCTAAGAAGAGTTGAGAAAAAAAGTTTATGTTCGTAAAATATCCACCTCTCTTCACCATAGCAATGAAGTAATAGCAAAACAAAGTATTTTTTGTTCTCTGCCTCTAGAGTTAGTCTATTCAGGAGGCAAAAAATGTAAATAAAATGTTTTCGTATTTCAAAAGAGGAAAATCCTTAGGCTACAGAAAACTCAAGCACATATAAAATTAGTGTTGTTGAGAAGGGCTAATACTCACTTTTTGGACCAATTACTGGGTATTTGATATCTACACATAATGAAGTGTAATGGAAGGGAACCTCTATTCTTTCTCATGCTAGAAGTGCAGGCTATTTGGAGGAACTGTTTCTTTCACCTTCTATCCCTGTGATTTTGTTGGAAGAGGCTAATCACAGTCCCCTGCCCTCTGGTCTCTGGTTTGTGTATGTATCAAAACTGGGTCACTTGGAGTTCTCCACTTGTATTTTCTAATGAGAGCTAGAGGAAAATGACTCCATTTTCTTTATGACATGAGACTATGATTGTAGTGATGTTTGTGGTAAGATACCAGGCCCATGAGGATAGCCAACTTGAGAAAATTCCCACACAGAGGAAAGAGGAAGGAAGGAATAAACTCTTTCATCTTTTCTTGATTTGATTATGTCAGTCAATATTTCCCTATTTTGATTAAACTAATTCGTTTCTCTCCCCACATAATCAGAGAAGTCCAAACATTCAGAATAGTGTTGTCTTAATTCATTGAACAAACCATTTATTTAATAACTCACTACATTAGTGATAAAAGATGAAATCTAGCTTTCCCAGAACTTATGATTTGTCCAAAGAAACAAATACATTAAAACAAGTCTGGTACACAATATACTATCTCAAAATGCTTTGAGATGACAGAAGAAGGGGTAATTTTCAGCAAAATCAGAGAAGATTTCAAAGAAGCTGTGGTATTGGAGCTCAGTCTTAAAGAATATGGAGAATAAGTAGAAAAGGATAGAAGAGCATAATGGGTAAGTAAATGAGATACAAGAGCCTGTGCATGAGGGTGTAAAAGTACATTGTATGTTTGGGAGAAGGGTGAATATCATGGCATAGCTAGTGCATGAGATGTCTGTGTTAGAGGAGTGACTGGAGATGAACCGTTAAATGTAGATTAGGGATGGATTTTAAGACCAGATGCTCTATGCTATGGAAATATAGCCGTTGAAGGGTTAAGTTTTACAATGGGAATCCTACTCTATTTTTGAAGGAAAATTCTGGGAATGGGACAATTTGAAAACAAATAGCAGGTTGATGAATGTGCTATAAACAGAAAATCTGGAGAGAAAGATTCCCATTAGGAATATCTTATAATAATGCCTGATAAAGAACAAGGGAGTCCATTATTGATGGCAGTCATAGAAATGGGAAAATTGATGAATTCACCTCTAGGAGAAGATTCCTAAAGTGTAGTTAGAAATATGGGGCTAGAGTTTAGAAAGGAGATTGGAATTAGAGATAATAGTTTGGGGATTCATTAGAGTATAAGTGATGATGGGATGGGAAGTACCAGGATTCTCCAGTGACAATGTACAAGATGAAAGAAGGCTGGGGAATGCTAGAGGATATTCAACCTTAGAAGACTAGAAAGAAATGGGTGAACCTGATTGAAAAAGAAAGGTTGGCCATCAGGAAAGGAGATCATTTGGATTCACGTCCCTGACCCACCACCCTTCTTTTTGCCAGCTCCTTGCTGGGCATCTCAACAAATAAAATAACCCTATTAAATGAGTCTTGAGGAAATCACTTTGCTACCAAAACTTGGCTTTTATTATTTGTGGAGGTAGCAGAGGCTGGAGTGAAGACCAAGAAATTACACTGCTTGCCTGACATCAGTTGGGTGAGGAGAGGGCTGTGCCTTCTCTCTTGTGAAATCAAGTCCTGGAGGAGGCTGTGCAGTCCTCTTGGTGCCAGTGGCCCAGGAAATGGTTGCCCCTAATGGGCTACACAATATTCCATGTGGTTGGAAGAAGATACTCCTCCCCAAGAGTATTTAATTAAGATTAAAACACCACACAGTCTTCATCACATGCTTCATTGTAAAGGGTCCTGATATTGTCAGCTGACTTTATCCACTGCCTCACAGGGAAGGGACTGTGGTGTCTCTCAAGGGTTGCCCATTCCTAAGAAACCCCAACGTCCTGTTTTATGAGGATGTGGAGGTAACCTAAACTCATGAGAAGGCAAAGAGATCCATTTTTAAAAGACTCAGTAAAAACAGAGAAAGAGGCTAAGCTGGATAATAAGAACAGGTTGTTCCCACTGAGGCAAAATAAATGAAAAGACAGAAGAAAGCTTGAACAAAAAAGAAATGTAGGCTCTCAAAAGGATGCAATTAGAGCATAAGAAGGTCTTTATGAAACCAAAGAAGCATGATATTTGAATTATAAAATTTTGTACAGGAATAGAAAAAGAGTTTAGTTGCTTTAGTGGCTTGAAAGAATAATGGAAGAACTATCTAACAAGACAAAAACACAGAAAAGTGACAATCACTAGAGAAAAGGTATAAACTACAGAATAAAACTCAAGTGCTTACAGGATCTTGGCAGATAGTATAAGTGTGTAGATTAGATTAGTAATAAGACAATAACAAATTGTATAGCTTGTGGCTGAAATGGGGAGTCCACATCTTGCTCTATAGATATTCAAATTTTATTTTTTAAACACTCAACAGGCCAAAAATAGTTTTCTACTGGTAGGAATCTGTAGAGTATATCATACTTTTCAGACACTGATATAAAGAATTTTCATAACTACAGTTCACACACATGCATGTGCACAAATACACACACAAAGTACTGTGTTCCATTTATTAAAAAGTTTTTATATGCTTGCACATGATTTTTCAAACCTTATTTTATACCTAAAATAATACCTTTTTAAGCTATTGTCTAACAGAATCCAGTAAACCAGAAATTAACAAAAATGCACAAAAAATTGAACAGCTTGGAAACAACCAACCTAAGCTGAATCCTATGTAATTGCTGATATTACCATTTTGACTTACAAAATGGTAATCCATATGAGTCAACCTAATAAAATCCTCCATCAGAAGTGAAAGCTGAAATTCTCAATCATGTAGGAATTAACAAATGGGAACATTTTATATGAAAGCCAATGCTTTAATCAGAATAAAATTTTACATTTTATAAAAAGAAAGAAAAAATAAACACATGTGCAATTTAAGAGACCAGAAAAAAATTGATTAAAAAAAAGTCACAGGGGAGGGATAGACTGGGAAGTTGGCACTGAAATATACACACTGCTATATCTAAAATAGATAAGGAACAGGGACCTACTGTATAGCTCAAGGAACTCTACTCAGTGTGCTGTAATAACCTAGATGGGAAAATAACTTGAAAAAGAATAGATACATGTATATGTATAACTGAGTCACTTTGCTGTTCACCCAAAACTAACACCACATTTTTAATCAACTATACTCCAATATAAAATAAAATTTTTTAAAAATTAAAACAAAACAAAAGTCACAGTTTCTTGTTCAATGTCTTATAAAATAGCTGTATTAAAATAATTACCCCCTAATAAAATCCACAAGAAGAAGGGATGAGAAACTGTCAGCAGATGAGAAATTACAAAACAGTCCTTGGAGAAAGAAAGTGAATGGATGAATAGTGTCTGAAGGAAAAGAGCAGAGGGATCCTCAGTCTGGAATTTGAGTGGAGGGGCCTTGCTGCCCTGGTGAACCAAACAGAGGCCCCAGAGCCTGAGACTATTGGATGAGAGTGGATGTTGTGTTAGCAGGTGTGAAAACAAAGTGTTAATTTATTGTGGGTTTTAATTTGCATTTCCCTGATTAATGATGTTGAACATCCTTAATTCTTTTCTATTTGAATAGCTTCTTTTTGAAGTACCTGTTTGAGTCTAAGCCCCCCCTTTTTCCTATTGCTCTGAATTCCTTTTTCTTATTAATTTTAAATTTTGAATAAGAGGACTTTGCCAAATATATTCATTGCAAATATTTTCTACCACTCTGTTGATTGCCTTTTTGCTCTCTTACTAATGTCTTTCCATGAGTTGAAGTTCTTAATTTTATTTTGGTCCAATAAACTTGTGAGCATAAAAGTTCATAAGGATATAGAGGATTGATATCAGCAAGAGGCCCACATCTTTCTGGCCCCATCCAGAATACTGAGGTGTGCTGCATGACTGGGAAGCAGGAAGTGGCTGGGAGAACAGCAGCCAGACCTCCTGAAGGACATCAAAGGGATGCAGATTCTACTACATGCTTTGTGGACTTATCAGGAAACTTGGCCTCAAGATGCTTGGACACCTTGTTTATGGATCTCCCACTTGACTCACGGGCACTCCCAACATGTTTTGTAATACACACACACACACACACACACACACACACACACCATGTGACCGGCCCCCTGTGCATACTTCTGAGGGGGGCAAGTGTGAGTTTTGTAGATGGTGAGAACACACAGAAAGCCACCCTGACTCTGTGGGATTGGGAGGAAGTACATAAATTTGAACATTCAGCACTAGAGAAAGTAAACAGGGGGTTCTCAGCACATAGCCTGGCTTTGCAGGATCCAAAGAAGGCACACAAACTTAAAATTCCCTCACAAGAGGGAGCAAGAAGTCTAGAGCAGACATATACAGAGGAAAAGTTCTGAGTGAGCCTCAGAAAGCCTAGCAGGACTGACAGAATGTATTTCTCTCCTGAAACCCGTCAGTAAAGACTGGAAGGGGTGACTACTACTGCAAATGAGTGAGTAGCAATACAAGACTTCAGGGAATATGAAGAACCAAGAAAGCATGGCACCACCAAAGGAACACAATGATTTTCCAGGAACTAACCCCCAAAATCTGCAATTTGCCTGAAAAAGGCATCAAAATTGTTGCTTTAAGGCACTTCAGTGAGCTGCAAGAAAACATAGAAAGACAATTAAATGAATTAAAGAAAAACATACATGAACAAAACAAGAAGTTTAACAGAGAGATAGAAATGATCAAAAATAACCAAACAGAAATTCTGGAGCTGAAGAATACAATTAATGAAATGAAAAATATAATAGAGAGCATAATAGTAGACTTGCAAAAGCAGAAGAAAGAATCTGTGAACTTGAAGAGAGTTCACTTGAAATGATCCCATCAGAGGAAAACAAAGAAAAAAGAATGAAAAAGTGAAGAAAGCCTATGGGATATCATTAGGAGAAACAATTTATGCATTAGTGGAGTTCCAAGAAGAGAGGGAGGAAGGGTCAAAAAGAGTACTGCTGACTCTGCTTTCAACATATATACAGAATCTGATCATCTCTCATCATGTCCACCACTATTTTTCCATCTTCTCTAGACTAGAAGACTGAAAGAAGTTCCTAAATAGTCTCTTTGTTTCCATTTTTGTATCCCCCAATCTCTACAGCTAATTTTCCACATTGTAGCCACAAGGAAACTTTTACAATGTGAAACAGATCAGTTCACTTCTCCAGTTCAAATTTTGTAATGGTATCCCATCATACTTAGAAAAAAACTCAAACTCATTACCTTGGTCTTCAAAAAAAATTACATGATCTGTCTCCTCCCTACCTTTCTACTCATTGCTCACTCAACTTCAGGTACATGGGCTTACTGGCTTCTGATAACAGGGCGTTTACACATCTCTCACTCACATCTTCATGTGGCAGGTTCCTTCCATTCCCTGGTCAAATGACCCCCTACTCCAGTATGCTTTTCCAAACCAAACTAAGTAAAAGAGGACCCCTTCCTCCATATCTGTACATGTTCTCTACTTCTTTTACTTTATTTCTTTGAACTAATATCTCTATAGTTATATTGCCTTTTTATCATTTTACTTAATTTTTGTCTGTGTGAAGTCTCTATCAAGGCAGGATCTTCCCCTACCTTGTTCCTAACTGTATTCCAGTACCCATAATGGTACCTAGTACAATGGAAGTGCTCAACAGATACTGGTTCAACAAACAAATGGGTCAGAATAAATGTTGCTCATTTTCTTGCATGTTCTCTAAGATGATAAGTTGGGGAAGATCATTCTATCTGTAAAGCACAATAGAGTATAGTATAATGATTGCATGCCCTGGAGCCCAATTGCCTGAATTAAAATTCAGTATTTTCAGAAGGTATCTTGTATGATTCTGAAAAATTACTTAACTAGTCTGTGCCTTAGTTTTCTTCCAATGTGAAAAAAGGTTAATAGTGGTACCTATATACAGAGTTGTGAGAATTAAATGAGGAATATATCCAAGACACTTAGAACAGTGTCTAGTACTTAGCAAGCATTAAGTAGATATTAGTTATTATTTCCTTTTAATTTGTATTATTCTAAGTCTATTTCTACATAGTGTTGGTTATAGGCATGCAGTATTAAATCCTAAGTTGAAAAAGAAGAGCTCAAGTTTTGTTTTGTTTTATTTCTCTTTTTCCTGGACTTTTTCTCTGGCTAGGCCACGGGGTGTTTATAATTGATGCTACAGCTCCTACTCTCCTCATCAGAGTTTCAGCAGAGTCCTGTATTTGACTCTCTATCCTTTAATTCACTTAGTTACATAGGTACTTTAGAAGAATCTGGCATCATCTTTGCTAAACCTTATTCTTCAGTTCATCATATTCTTTGTCCTTTATGAAAGTAATTTAATTTGTAAAACAATTTGACAGGGCCTATACTTATTCTTTAATCACATCCAACAAATTCAGATAATTGAATGTGTTAAGTCAAGCTTTATCCTTAAGGCAACATTAATTCAATCTCCACAGCAGAAACTTTGTGACAGCAAAAACTTGCAAGTTTAGTTAATTAATAAATAGTAAGCTTACCAGAAACATGACACTTTTTTACTATATCAATCTATTTTAAAATCTTTAAAAATTACTAGTTAGCCTACAGGACAACTTGAATAATGCATTAAGTTTAGTGAAGTAAACAAAGATAAATAAGTTTTATGAAATCTTTCTTCAACTAACAGAACCTCTAGAAGGGAAAATATACAACCACACTTATAATTATGATAAAAGGTAGGAGAAATAGATACCCAAAGGGAGGTTTCCATAAAGTACTATGTGAGGTGAATTGAAGCAAAAGTTTTTTCTGAATAGTTGCCCTATGAAAAGCTTCACTGAAGGGTAGTGTTTGAGGAGAAAAACATAAGGAAATATGATAGTAAGGAATATGGTAATATAAATAATAAGTATAATAGGGAAAATTATGTTGGACATGATAACATGATCTGGAAGGAAAAGGGACATTCCAATACAGGGAAGCATCATAAGTAAAGCCATCAAGGCTGAAAACGTGGTACATATGTAGAGTACAGCAAGAAGTCATTTGGATTGTAGCCTTTAAATACAAAGATTTCTAAACACATTTGGAAAAGTATGTTGGTATATAGTATAGATTATTAGGAGCCAGGTTTTGACTTTATAGTCAAAGAAGAAGTACTGCAGTTGAGGAAAATTGTTCAACAGTAGTATGTAAAGTGGCTTTTGTATAGAAAAGACTGTTGGTAGGGTGACCAAATAGGGGAGAATCTGAATCTGAGAGACAAGAGAGTGTAAACTATGGCTTTAGCAGGAACAAAAATGTGGGAAAAGGAAATAGAGGTAAACTCAATGACAGCATGTGGAGGATGAGTCAAAGGGGAAGATTAAAAAATGTCTGAGAGTTTAAGACTTGGAAATGGATGATTAGCAAGAGCACGTAAGGAGAGCCATGTAGAAGGGAGCATGAAGTGTTGATTTTAGACATGCTGGGTTTTGGGCACCAGACATCCATGTAGAGATGCTCAAAGGGGAGTAAGTTTTCAAGTCCTGGAACAAAGGGCAAAGATTAAAAATGAATCTTATAGCCTTCTGTACACAGCAAGAGCTGAATTATTAAGGATGAAAGTGATTTTCACTGGAGAACTGTGAAGAAAAGAAGACTGGAGACACTCCACAAGAAGCAACCACAGATGGGAAGTATAGAGGAAGAGACACTAAGAGACACAGAAAGTAGAATAAGACAAATAGAAAGTCACTATTGCCAGGGAGTTTCAGGACTAATACCTGATCAGCAATATAAAACTAGCAGACAGTTGTTGAAGAAGAGGGAAATTGAAAATATAGCCATTGACTTTGTAAGTAACAATCACCTGATTTCCTTCCATGTGGTAAGCAGGAAGCCTAGACCACTGGGCAGTGTGTGAACCAGAATGGGCAATTCAAAACCAAATTTGGCAGATCAATGTATTGAGTTTTCCAGACTGGGTTTGCAATCTGATGAAGTGAAAGACAGAATTCAGATACAAAGTGAAAGAGAACTGAAACCAGGGACGTCAGATGAATACAAGAGGGTTCAAACAGAATCAGATTAGCTTAGAATCAAAGGTCAGTTTTAAAGGGAGTTTGTAATCATGAGCTTGGGAGTCCTTTAAGGACAAAGTCCTGATCTGGATGGAGGTGAATCATCCTATTATGGACAGGGGGTACCACAATTTTTATAACATATTTTAGGACTTGTGATCTCAGCTTCAGCCAAAAATTTGTGCACAGCTAGGTTCATGGCCAGAAAACTGAGAGAAGCAGCAGAGTGATCCAACAGAAGTTTATATGAATGAAAATTTCAACACCTGAAAAACATCATAAAATGTGTCCACTTTAGACATCATCAAGAGCGTTGGGAGAACCACTGGCCAGACAGAAGACCGTTTGCAAGACTGAGGAGGCTTCTGGGAGAGAACTCATCCCAGGTAAAGAGGCCGTTTATGACAAGCAGACCCTGAAGAATTTTAGTGGCCAGAGGAAGTAGTTATTCAAGGCACAGAATTATAACTGTAAGAGCTAGTTCACTAAAACCTCTTAAAATAGTTAAGCTCAGTAAGTACTTTAACAGAGAATTCCCAAAGTCAAGGGAGGCATTTCCTCCCAACTCCTAGATATATAACAAGGGAGTTGGTGCCCTGTGAAGGTGACAGTGGGCAGGAGAGACTTTGGATCCCTGTGGGCCAGTGTCAGTAAACACAGGTACTCTATTAGCAGCAGGACGTCAGTGGAAGTGGGCTTATTTGTGAATACATGTGAAATGCCTCCTAAAAGCTGCCCTTCTGTCTCCCTCAAAATTAAATTCATGTGTGCATATACACACACATACAGACTGGTGAACTCACATGTGTTTATATGGACAGTTCACAAACAGGTCCTGCTTCATGTAATAGAATCAATGCATGAGTGAAATTTGAGTTATTTCCATTAATATGCTCTGGTTTGCCCTATAGGTTAGTAAGGCCCAAAGAAATTAGGATAATTGAATCAATGTTCCCAGACTTCTCAGCAATTCCTGCTATACAGTGGAATAGAATTGGCTTTTTTTTTTTAAACATCTTTATTAGAGTATAATTGCTTTACAATGGTGTGTCAGTTTCTGCTTTATATCAAAGTGAATCAGTTATATATATACATATGTATCTCTTCCATATCTCTTCCCTCTTGCAGCTCTGTGCTTCATGACCACCTAGAGGGGTGGGATAGGGAGGGTGGGAGGGAGGGAGATGCTAGAATTGGCTTTTAAAGTCAATGGGCTGTAGCTGCAGCTGCTGTGTTTGCTGGTAGCACTAGTGTCAGATGACGCTCTTGAAAATGAGTTTTATGGTCAAATATGTTTGAGAAACTCTGAATTAAATAAACTGAACTATATTTATTTTTTAAAGGCTTTCTTTGGGCTTTCAGATGCTAACTGTCAATTGACTCTAAAAGAGGGTACATTTTGCAGAGTCCCAAAACTTTGACAATGAATCCTTTCTTCACAGAACTTTCCATGGAATGAGTTTTCCATAGAATAGATTGAGAAATATTCCTCTAATTAGATGGGAATTACTTTTAGAAAATACTATCTGCTGTTCTCTAACTCCACCTCTCACCCAGAAAAAAATTTAATCAGAGTGAAAGAAATAGAAAAGGGTAGAAAGATAGAAAATTTCACAAAATAAGATGGTTAAACATTGGAATCTAAAAAGGAATATTACAATTTCAGAATGCCCAGGGATAAAGACATTTGCCATAAATTGATGCCATGCACACAGTATGTTTGCAAAATATTTGTTGATTGAATGTATGAATGAAATTTGTATAGTAATGTTTAAATACTGTATATAGTGTTCTTATTAGTTAAAATGTATCAGTATTCCTTCTGTTGTTTCCTCTTAGAAAAGGAGAATTAAACACTTGACTTACAGATTATAAAATCAAGACTAATAAAAGTTCAGTGGATCTTGAATTAAAACAAATTGTAATTTGAGTACAGTAATATCAAGAGATACAAAGTAATGTACATTTTTTGAGCCAGTTAAACCATCTCCAGGAATTTATACTAGAAAGAAATTTATTACAAGGAAAAAGAATAAAGAACTACATGAAAAGGCATTTATTAAAGAAATATTTAAAATAAAATTAGAAACAATTTGAATCCAAACTGACATTAATTTGGAGTCTAGCTCTGTCACTTTCTACCTGTGTGATCTTAGGAAAACTTGTATAACTTATAAGATCTTATATTACTTTTCAGAGGCTCAATTTTGCAATCCATAAAATGGAAATAATAATAATATTAACCTCATAAGGCTTTAGTGAGGATTAAAGATAATGCAAATAAAGCATTTATCTTGGGGTTTCACACATAATAATCAATCAATAAAAGTTATTTTAACAGGTAAATGGCTAAATCATATGGCATAAGACATTAGAATATTTTCTAGTTACTATGAAGGTTATATAGAAACATGGGAAAATGCAGAGTTTAGTGCTAGGTGAAACCTATGAACTCTTTTTTAACAATTCTAGGATAAATCATATGTAAAATAATTGGTTTGGTATGATTACATGTAATTAGTACTATGTTTTTATCTGTTCTTTAGTATTCTATATTGAGCTTATACAAATTTTCTTTTAAAAGCTATGTAGAGTTATGATGATCTCACATAAGGATAACTTGTGCCAACATCATAACAATTTAAGATATCAGTGACTGGTGAAGCAGCAACATTTATTAAGTACTGAGTCTGTTTCACACTTGCACTGGCTAGACTTGGAGAAAACATTTAGCACAGTAGTTTCTGATTTACAAGATATTTTCACATATACTTTGTTTTTTGTTTGTTTATTTTGACTGTGCCATGCAGTTTGTGGGATCTTAGTTCCCGGGCCAGGGTTTGAACCTGGGGCACAGAAGTGAAAGCACCAAGTCCTAACCACTGGACCACCAGGGAATTCCCTACACTATGTTTTTAATTCCTGTGCCAGCACTGTGATTACAACAAGACAGACATTTTACGAGTGACCCATGACCCCAGACTTACAATGGAAGTGATTTTATTGAATATCCTGTAAACTATAAGATGGAAACAGGACCACAAATCACCTCCGGGTTTTCTGTCCAGTCCTCTTATGAGCTGCCTCTCCTACAAGAGCTTGAGAATGTTTCTGAACTTGTTCATAAAACCATTCTCCTTATCTGGGATCATGGTACTTTCCATGTAACATATATCTGCATCCAAGTTGGCTTTTGCTTTTATTATATGTAGAAGATCCATTACCATTTCTGGTTAGCCTCTCAAAATATGATCTGTAGAAAAGCAGCCCCTAAAAATGCTGTGAGAACATAGGGACCTGGTCAAAGAAGGCTGTGCACTGTTAAAACGTGAGCAGAAGCATCTTAAAAGCTCTGAGAAGTTTTACTACAACCATACTTCCTGTTAAGTTTTGCCTTGCCTTGTGATTCTCAAAAATACTTGGTCACTGAAATTTCCCAGAAAACTATTAATTCATGGAATGATGATTATTCACATCTTACTTGCAAAATTGCTAGAAGAGTCAAGTCTTTTCAAATGTTCCCTAGAAATTACCCAGTAACCTGAGCAAGAAAGTCATTTAGCTGCTGATTTTTCCCAATGAGTAAGAATAGTACAGGGAGGAAATTTACCCAACGTGGTTGGAGAGTGTGTCATTTGAGGCCACAAGGCCTCCTCCATGCAGTGTTAGTCTTCAGAGCTTTCCTTCCCCTTGGTGGGTCTCACCCTCACTTGCTGAAGCTGCCCTGTCACTGGACACCTCTTTCCAAGCCAAGCCAACACTGAGGTCCCCAATATTGTCATACTTCCCTACTCCTTCAAAAAGTGCAATCTTTCCTCCTTTATGCCAGACCATGTTCTGCTAATCTAAGACCCTCACCCTGCATAGTGGGCTTTAGTGAATCTATTGTAGATAACTTTGGAAGAATTTATTCAATTCACAAAGGTCCTACTTCTGTGAAAACTGCTTCATGTGGCGTATATATATACAATGGGATATTACTCAGCCATCAAAAAGAATGAAATAATGCCATTTTCAGCAACATGGGTGGACCTAGAGATTATAATACTAAGTGAAGTAAGTCAGACAAAGACAAATACCTTATGATATATGTAGATTCTAAAAGAAAAAAAAGAAGACACAAGTGAACTTATTTCTCAAACGAGACTTACAGGCACAGAAAATAAATTTATGGTTACCAAAGGGGAAAGGGAGGTGAGAGAGAGATAAATTAGGAGGTTGGGATTAACATATACACACTACTATATATAAAATAGATAACCAACAAGGAACTACTATATAGCACAGGGAACTCTACTCAATATTCTGTAATAATGTATATGGGAGAAGAGTCTGAAAAATAGTACACACATGTATATATAACTGAATCTCTGTGCCATACAGCTGAAATTACACAATACTGTAAATCAACTATACTTCAGTAAAGAATTTTAAGAAACAAACAGAAACCTACCAATCTGGGCTGCTGCACACATATGGGGAATGTTCTTAGACTCTTGCTCATTATTAGTCAAGCCAAGGGTAGACACAGGACTAATGCTGAGCCAACAAGATTCAGTTAAGCCAGAGCTGGTCTAATTCCTTCTGGCCTATTCGCCTGGAGTGAGGGGATTTAAACTCAGGAACTGAGACTGACATTGTGTGGCTGCCATATTCTCAAAGAAACATGGACAGAGAGAAATGGCAGCATTTCAAAGAGGAGCAACAGAGACTGTGCAGCCCCAGTGGTGGTGGGGGGGAATTGAAAGAGAGAAGGAGAGAGAATTTTTTAAAAAGAGTTTTCTGTTTCTGATAGCTTTCCTCTGTAGTACCCCCACCTCTGATCCTGGCTGTTTCTATTCTTGTATTGAGAGACGTCTCAATTACTTTACAATAAACTATTTTATGCATATTTGAAAGATGCTTTTGTTACTTGCAACCAGAATATCCCTAATTAAGATAGAGTTGTAATGAATAAACAAGTCACTCCCTTTTCTTATTAGCAAAGTTTTCTTGAGGACACAGTGCCTCATCTCAGATGAGGGATTACAGTAGTTGTTGCTCCGGGCATAGTGACAGACTGGCAGGAGGAACTTTCAAATTTCAATGTGTAGACAGCTGCCTTTTCCATCTCCACATGGACCTGGCTCAGGATCATATATAATCAGAAGTAGAAGTAGACATCCCCAAGCTGCAGAGGATATGTAGGGTGAACATTCTCAAGTATGCACTCCCTGAATTCAGAGTACATATGTGAGCTGACGTGACTTCTAAATTTTATTCCAACTTTTCTCATCCTCCCCTGCACAGCTTGGTGAGCCCCTGAAATTATGACCTCATTCCAAAAAGCTGGAAGAGTCTCCTTTACAGTTTCTGTGCTGAAGTGTAGTTTGAAATCTTTTGAATATTACAACTAACTTTTTTTCACATTTAAAAAAAATTATTGAAGTATAGTTGATTTATAATGTTTGTTGATTTCTTCTGTACAGCAAAGTAACTCAGATATACATATAAAACTGATATATATTATATCCATATAATATATATTCTTTTTCATATTCTTTTCCATTATGGTTTATCATAGAATATTGAATATATTTCCCTGTTCTATACAGTAGGACCTTGTTGTTTATCCATTTCATATGTGATAGTTTGTATCTGCTAATCCCAAACTCCCATTCCTTCCTTCACCTTCTCCTCCTACCCCTTGGCAACCATAAGTCTGTTCTCTATGTCTGTGAGTCCATGTCTTTTTCATAGATAGGTTCGTTTGTGTCATATTTTAGATTCCACATACAAGTGATATCATATGGTATTTGTCTTTCTCTTTCTGACTTACTTTACTTAGTGTGATAATCTCAAGGTCCAAGCATATTGCTGCAAATGGCATTATTTCATTCTTTTTGATGGCTAATATTCCATAGTATATATGTACCACACCTTCTTTATCCATTCACCTGTCGAAACAGTGTTTAGGCAAGAGATACCACAGGTACCACAGCAGACTCAGGATTCCAGGGAACGATGGGTCAAAGGAAACCCCAGGCTTTGGCAGGAGGCAGAGAGTAATCCAAAGGCATAAATAAAACACATACACCTCAGGACCTACAGTTATTTTTTACTGTGTCTTTACAGAAGGATGGGAGTCACTAGCTGGTACCAATTGATGCCAAAGTCCTAGGTATGCAGGACCCCTCACGGTCTCTACTTCTTTTCTGAATCCCCCAATTTAAGGCCCCCATTACATAAGTGTTTTGCCTCTTGAAATCTCTGTATTATACTATGCATTGATATTTAGCTTTCTGTGTATAGATTCATCCTCCCAGAATCAAATTATGAAGTGTGAAGAAGAAAATATGTACCCTAAGTCTCTACTTAGAGACATAATAAGATCAGGGTTTTACCCAGTCACTGATCACAACATTATCAAAATAATATAATGCAGATGTAATTTGATTCATGCAAATTTTAAGAATCCTTGTCTTTCAGAAATCATTGCTCTTTCTTTCTTTACTACACACATACACACACACACACACACACACACACACACACACACACACACACACAGACACACACACACAGAGTTTCCCCCTGCTCTGCAGCCCCAGCCAGTATGGAAAGCTCACCTCTTGTCAAAGCCCATTTGATAAAGGTCGATTAAGGGAGAAATGAGAACACAGGACTGTCTGTACCTCCTCTATTCCTCGCCCCTTATTTATGGATGTGAGAATCATTTTAAGAATCCTTAGCTTTATCTTTGTTTCTGTTTGGTGTTAGATACTGTGGTAGGTGCCTTACTGAAGCTAATCAGGGATGGCCTTAGATTTCTTATTGGATCCTTCTTAATACCAAGCACTAAGTTAGCTCATGAATCCGTGTGTGAATAACTAAATCCATGAGTATTAAGTACAAACTTTTATTTTTGTTGACTGGCAAACAAAAGGGATTGTGAAATGTGGAGAAACAGAATTTTATATCGTTAGCCAAATGATATCTTTTCATTCAGAATCATCAGACCTCGGCCCTGATCTCTCCCTCTACCATGGAATTGCTCTGTCCTTCTCCTTAGCCAAATGTCATAGAGAGAAGCAAATTCAGTATTCATGGCAAAGGGAAAGGATTTGCACTACTTAGCTTGATCGCCAGTTGCATGTAAACAGGTCCAAAAGTTTGAGCACGACCCAGACATAAACACCCACAGCATAGGAAGAAATGCACACTGCAGGGGAAAAAAGTTTCGAAATGAAATGCTGGATGATTTAATTCTGAACTGCCTTTTCTTCATCACTTCACACATGAAGAAAATGTAAGGCAGAACTGGGCATGTCAGAGAGAAATAGTAGTAAGAAAGCATAAGAAAAGGAGCATTCCTTGAATACTTGGGATTTTTAAGGCCATCATAAGTGAAATTTGCCTCCCAAAGTGTCAAAAATCCGATGAAAAGCAGAGAAATCCCACTGAGCTCTGAAATAGCACCTTCCCTGCCCCCATGGTAGAACACTGTGAATTTTGAAGGGGAGTGTAGCAGATATGAATGCTTTCAGTGAGTGATGAGTTTGCAGTGTGTGGGATGGAATGCTTTATTATTTTCATGATATTGTAGAATAGAGGGCTTCTTATCAAAGCTTGCTTCTAATGGTCCAACAAATCCATTGCTTGAAATTGGAGGAAAGTGATTTCATAATCCTAGACTCAATTATTTTTTCCCTTTGAATTTGCTTTGACCCATTTTGGAATTCTTTGGATTAGTGTCATCAAACTCCTGGTTCTTTCACATTGTCATAAAATGAAGCTCTGAGTATTTAATCTTACTGGATAGAAAAAAATATAAATGAATGAGAAAGGAAAGATAGTAATGATTTCAGTAGGGAAATAACAAAGGAGGAAAAAGCAAGTAGGAGACTGCTTCAAAGGATAACTTTATGTGATGTACAAGAATCGTGTGTGGAGTTTGAGAACAGTGTTGAAGAATACAAGTTGAGGAAGGACACAGGTTAAGTTATCCGCCCCAGGCAGCAGGTCAGAGAACCTGTCCACAGATGTGCTGTTTGATCCTCAGAGGACATTGACGTTCTCCTGAATGTGGATGCCTCTGGACATGATGAGGTGTTCCAATCCACCACAGCCTTGCCAGCTCTTACTATGGTGCTGTTGACTGGAAAAAAAAAAAGGACAACCTAAAAGTTGAGAATTATGTTTTATTTAGTGAACAAAACTGAAGATTTAAGCCTGGGATGCAGCCTCACAGATAGCTCTGAGAGATTACTCCTAAGAGGTAAGGGAGGAGCCAGGATAAACAGGAGTTTTTGCAACAAAAACCAGGTAGTTGGAACATCAAAAGATTACTGTTAATTAAAGAAAACCAGACATCTCAAGTTAATGAATTTAGTGCTCTTCTATGTCTGGGAAGATGCAAAACTCTGGGCTTACCAAAATCATTCCTTTGATATGAACCTCAGCTGTCTGGGGCCAGCATCCTGTGTTTTCTCATCCGAGTCTCCTCAGGGTGCACCATCTGGGGGGCTGCAGTGACTGACTGCTAGATGGCGGGCATCCTGCTTTTATCCTGAGCTTCCTCAGGTCTCACTATCAGGGGCAGCTGTAATGTGAGGGCTTAATGGCTGCAACATCCTTTGTTTGCTGATATGGCAGGCAACATTTTTTCATTGACAGTACCATATGCAGCTGGCTGCTTCACGCATTTCTATAACCTGTCCTCTGAAGACATTTGCATTTGTGATTTCTGATCTAGCTCAGTCTTCCTATTTTAAATTGTAGTAACCAAGGCTGAGAGAAAACAAGCTTTTTCAAGTTTACCCAAATGGAGACAAAATGAAAAGTAGCACAGAAGTGAACTTTCCCTGTTTTCAGTTGTGAGTATAATCTGCACAGGTCCACATTACTTTAAAACAATTCTGAAAACTCAGACTTTGCATAATTCATTTAGATCAAAACTGGATCTGAACTAAGGCAACCTATTAGTAAGATATTCATATTTCACTCCAAAATATGTGTATTATAATAATGTGTTTGATTATAGGTATGTTTATAATATGTAACATGTATTGTGTTTTGACCTGTATATACTAAAAAATGTGGAATTTGGAAACAGATCTAGCGCTAAAGCTTTAAGTAAAGGTCTTTGCACAACACACATACACACACACACACACACACACACACACACACACACACACACACACACACACGGCTCTCAATAAAATAAATAAATAAATCAGAGGAGTATTTAACTCCCAAAGCATTAGTGGGTATTAGTTTCCCCTTAGCTTGGGCAATCTAACCCAGAGAGAGCCTTTCTTGGCAGTGGGGATCCATCTTCCACCTTGGGCAAATCCCCTTTAAGATGGCCCCAGACTGTCTCAGGATAGTTCACAGGAATCCTTTAAATATCCTTTACCTGGAGAAACATGTGTGGTGCACACTGGTCCCAGTGTGGTCGCCTAATTTAGCCACTGGTGGAAAGCTCTAGCTCTCTCATCACTGATTTTTTTCCAGATGTATGCCTTATATTAGTATGCTGAGGCCCCCAAATCCATAAGCCAAAAGCTCTAAATTCTTTTGAATCTCCTCCTTCTTCCATTGTGTTTGAGTTTAGGAAAAGGGGTCCTACTCTTTCCCCAAGGGAGAAGATGTAGCATGCTTAAGACACTGAAATTCTCTCCAAAAGATTCCTCTACTTTTCAACAGCTCCAGGTCTTTCGTACCCTCAAGAAGGATATGTCTCCAAGGGTTGTGAAAGATTTTAGGATAATTCTCAGCATGTCTTGCATAGAATGTCAGCATGTGCCTTACATATAGAGTTGTTGGCTCCTATTGTTTTGAGATTCATCCATATATGTGACAGAATAGCTTCATGTTAGCATCCAATGACATGAAGATGTTTCTCCTGTCTCTTGCTCTCTCAGCTTACACACACATATGTGAACACACACACATTATATTTTTAAGAAAAAAAATAAATCTTAGTCTGTCATTTACTTCAAATTAAAAATAAATGTCTTTATCCTTATTTCAATAATAAAAAATATCAGAGCAAATAAGAGCAATCAGAGCAAATAAGAACTAAAGGTTTTGGTATTTCGAGAATATTAGTTTATTTCAAGTTGACATTTTGTTAGTTTTCTGAACAACTAGTTTATTGATTCATTCACTGATTCAAAAATAGCTGTGTCTGTGCAAGGCATTTAGGGGGTATGGAAACTAATAAGACATAGTCCCTGTTCTCAGTGATGTCATGATGTTATTATAGAAATGCTTTTAATTGTACCAACAAGCAATCCATACTATGATAGCAACATGAATAAAGTGTGAAGGGAGCATGGAGAAAGCAGAAAAGGGAAGCTAGAGGAGCAGGAGAAATTAGGAGACAGCATGCCACAGGAATGATATTTGAGTGGGAAAGTTCCAGCTGGTTGAACGGAGATAAATCTCTTCAAGCCCTGGTCACAATATGAGCAGAGGTGCAGAGACATCAGAACATGGTAGATCCAAAGGGAATGAGTGCACGCTACACATTTGCCATGTCCTATTATGCACCAAACCCCGAACTAGACATATGTGTTATTTTCCTTCAATCCTCAACTTTACAGATCAGAAAACTGAAAGGGATTTTTTCAACTTAATTTTTTCAAAACTTTAAATTCAGCATTTACTGTGTATCAGATCTTTTGCTAGACACTAGACTGAATGAAGAACTCATCTGTAGTCAACTTTTGCTGGCTTAAGAAGTTAATTGAGGTCATGATGTGAAATAAGAGTGTGATGACTTGATGAAACTTTTCAGCTGTGGTTATGTAAAATATAAAGTTCAAACTTTGATATTTTTCACAACACTATTAGAGTTTTCTCAGAAAAATAAAAATTAGAACAGCCAGTGAGTACAATATGACATTGGATGGCATACACGAAAGTAATTTTTAGCTACCAAGATCTCCCATAGACACAAGGTGATTAACCACAGCAGGTAGAATTCTTATAAAACAAAACCAGACCTTTCTGTGTCATATAATATTTACACTTTCTTTTTTTTTGTGAAGTAGATTTAAAGGAAGAAGGAAGTAGAAGTAAAACCCAAGCTCTGGAGGAAATGTGGATAGGAAGAGAGTTTCATATTTCTACTGGTTCCTTGGGTGACTGGACCAGAGTTCCAGCTAGTGGAGGGGAAATTTGGAGGTAGCTTGGAAAGGCATGTATGGGGTTCCACTAATAAGTGGCCTCTGATAAGTGAGACCAGGGACAGCAGATGTCTGACATAGGGGAACTGTGGTAGCAGGATAAGGGAGAGAATGGTCCCTAGAAAAATACACTCCTCTCTTTTCCTCAGCCACAAGGACAGTCCTTGGATTCATGCAGCTCCTGAGATTTAAAAAAAAAATGTACACCATCCAGATAACAAAAAGTGTCTGATTGGTTTTGTCATTGACAGGCCAGGATGGGAGTGGAGGTTCAGTCCAGGGATTGGCAAATTTTCTTATGTGGTTGAGATCTTCAGAGTCCTTTATAGCTCCACTAAGAAAGAGAAAGGAAGCAGAGTCAATAATTCAGTCATTCAAGTGTGTGTGCATGTATGCATAGTACTTACTATGTGCCCAGCCATCATGGAACATTCATTGTTGTCCTGATCCCAGTCATCTATAGATTTTGATTTCACACTAGAGATATTTGGAGGAGATGAGAGAGATGGTGGCAATGAATGTCAGTTATTAATCTTCTTTTATAGCAATTAATTATGTATGGCATATGCATTTCCCAGAAACCAGAAGGGAAGTGCTCTATGCCATTTGCTAGAAATACTTTAAAATTAAAAACTCAATATAGCTATTACCCTTACTGTGAAAACTTTAGTATTCAATTGATTATTGAGATTCTTATGAAGGGACAATGGGTAATTTCCCTCAAGTAAACAAATGAGTATAATTTTCCTTTCTAACCAATTTCTCAAGAAGTAGAACGTTAAGGCAGTCATAAAAGTCTTTAGAGACATGCTGTATAAGTTAAAAATAAGAGAAAGAAAAAAGCTGATGCCATTAAGATGCTTATTTTATTAGCAATGCTATAAATTCTGCCCTCTTGAGGAAGATTGAAATATCCATTCCAGATTGCTCTCTTAGGGAATCATATCATATGCTCCCCATGGAGATGAGGAAAGATGTCAAACCCCATGAAAATCCCCTAGTATTAAAAAAATACACACACACATTTTTTTCCCCTAGTGGAATATTGCCTTCAATAAGCGATGACATTTTGAGGGGAGTGGCAGAAGAATTTTTCTTTCCTTCCTTGCATTTTGCTGTTTCTAGATAGTAATTCTTCTTCTTAAAGGAAACAGAGAAGTAAAATATTATCCATCATTCACAGAAACAACAACCTGTGGAAATTTAATGCAGATTTTTAAAAGAGGAATTCAATGTGGACTCATCACCTTTTCCCAGTTCTGGCTGTCAGGGGATGCAGGAGATGAGGAGACTCATTCCAGTCTCAAGGTCCATAGCAGTCATTTGCCATCAGAGTAACCAGTGACATTTTATATCCAATAATTATCAAAGGTAAGCCTGGCTGGAATTAATATGATTCCATTGAGAGAAACTTGCACCAAACCATTTATACAAACTGTAGATAATTTTTCTTAAGTTGCTAGTTAAAAACAGAGGCTTGGAAAGAACTCTAACTTAGCCATTTTACTCATGTAGAATTCCCTCCCACTGCTTTCCTATCAGCTAGGGGTGCAAAATCAATCAATTTATTCAACATAATAGTGGATACGTTTTGGTGAGGGGGCAGTGTTGAATGCCAGAAATTTCTTCCTCATACTGAACTGAAATGTTGTTCCCTATAACATGTTTCCTTTCTTGTTCTGGAAGAAAGTAGAAGCCACTCTCACTGAGAATATTTGAAAATAGCAATTGTGTGATGCTCACTTCTTTCCTTCTTTAGGTTAACCTGCCTAAATTTGTTTGTTTAAATTTTTATTATAACATATCGGTCTCTGAGCTTCCTCACCTTCCTGGTTGTCTTCTGTTTAGTTGTACATATGTATGCACACATGTATGTATGTTTTCTAGTGACTTTAAATAGATACATATAAATAAATGGGTATATGTATCTATTTATATACTTAAATATTTATATATATAAACACACATATATAAATACATTCCATTAGAATGATATATTTTTTAGAAAATGATTTGAATCCCTAAAGGGATCAAAGTTTGCATATAACTTTAATATGTTGTAACATACACTGATTAATAATTTAAAATGTACTGCATTGGTCTAGCATTTAGAAGGTAACAACACATACATTTCAATTCTTAACTATTTAACATAGCTTTAAAATATTGTATACAAAATAAGTGCTGTTTTAGACCATTTCAGGACTCCATACTGATCATGAACAAGAAGATCATCTGTGATTGAATATCTTAGCTTTCATAAGGAATTATTTGTATGATATACAGTTTTTATTAAACTAGATGAAAATATGACCTGTGTACGTTGTCCTTCCCCATAATCCACCCATGCTGACTCTGTTATATGGCAGCCATGTGCCCAGGGGTTGGCATTAATTGATAAGACAATGAGTCTCAACTGTAATCTCGATGTCATCCTTTGTAATGCATTCCTTGTTATCCTAACATGAGAGTCAGCCACTTACTTATTCAGAAAAAAAAGTAATATAATATTTTAATTGTAATACAAAGTATCCATTAAAATTATGTAATGTTAATGCTATCATGTGGGTTTCAATATGTAAATGCTCAGTCACAACTCCACTAGAAACATACTCAAGTCACTAAATTCTCAAATATCTTTACAGTGAACAAGTTCACATTTAAAAGAAGTCAGAAAATCAGAAGCCATCCCATACAAGAAGTACAGGAATAATGGAAAGTAGAAGTGTGGATGGAACTTAAAGCAAAAGGATTAGTAATAATGGACCAGTACCAATTTCAATTGTATATGACTTTCTACATGAGTGTCTATCACAGGACATTTGAAAGTCTCCTGGAACACCAGGGAATTCTTTTTTATGTAGAATTATTCTGTGCATGACTCCTGGCATCCTTCACCTCCCCCTACCCTCATTCACTAAATACCTTTAAATCTCTTTAACAATTAGAATAGGTTGTTTTTTTTTTTTTTTAAGCTGCTTCAAATTTCTAAAATGCTTCCTCAGGGTTGTTCTGTTTTTGCTATGATTTTGCTAGTCAAGTTTAATTCTATCCTCTTATCAAGGAGTATTGAGTCAAGCATCCCAATCTAAGATCTAAATCCATTGGCATGTGGCATTCTTATGGTCACATGGGCCTCTACTAATCCATCCATATGATTCTGTCACACTACTTTTGCTTTCCATATGAAAGGGCTTAGCCAAAGATGGAACAGTAAGAGACGAAGGTAAAGCAAGAGACCTATTGAGTTAGCCCTTATTGAACAATTCTCTTTTTATAATCATAATACCTCCATTAATAAGACAATATTAGTATTTCATATTCTACTTCTTTTCCAACACACAAAACACCTTCTAACTATTAAAAGTAGATTATATGGATCCTTAATGTTTGGCAAAAGATGGAATGACCAAAAAGCAAAAAGACAAATATGTGAGGAGTAGAAAGACATCTAGGTCCTAGATCTGATTTTTACACCAACTAATGGAAGCATTTGGCCAACTCATCTAATATTGCCATGACTAAGTTTTCCTAGGAGAAAATTGAAAAGATTAGATGACATATTCTCACATCAATGTCATAGGTCTCTGGGGAGGGCTAATGGCTCTGAGAGGTGTTCTGTTGGAAATATATTTAGGCCAACCCGTAATGCAAAAATCAAATGTGGAGTAATAATAAAGAACTCTTAGTTTGAAAGACTTCCAAGATATGTCCAATTACAATTCTTTTTAAAAATTCAACTTTTATGGATATATGCATTTAATCATTTAGTGAGTCAAGTCTAAACCATGCAATTTTTTTATAGGAATTAGAATGTATCCTTTAAACATCCACACAGTTTTTCCAGTAGAATGATTTTAGTATGCAGAGTATCTAACCACAGGAGATCAAAAACGTTTAAAAAAACAAGACGAGTTCATTTGAGATGAAAACTAATGCCTACTAAATAAGTTTAATTTAAAATGTAACACCACTAAATAGAAAAGGCTCTGATATTAAAGAAACACAATGCAAGAGCAAAATCAATAGAATAAGATAGCATTGCAATTGATTAAATATGTGACTTAACACCTCCTCAGAAGCTACAGGATAAAAACCCTGAATTTGAAGTAGACAATCATTTCAAAATGCCTTTATATCTCATCTTGCCCTAATCATCCATGACTGAAACACTGTTATTCTAAGATTATAAATAGCATCAAAACCTGTGTAATTGAAATTGGGTGGGAATGCCAAATTAGGATAGCAGCTTTGTATGTGAAATACATTTGTATCATCAGTCAATGCTGTTGGCTGTGGAAAAAAAAAATTTGAGACTTTATTCAAGATAAGCACTTCAATTATTAATATCAACCTAATTAGAAGTAAACAAGATCAAAGTAAGGCAATCAAAAGACACAGAATGACTGGGGTACTGAAGTGAAGAAAAATGTTTAAGAACCATGAGTACAAATCAATGCATGGTCTATCTAAAATCTGGTTAGCTAAAATATGCAAATTACAGGGAAGCCACAGCAAGGAATGAATTATAGAAACTATTTGGATAGCTGGATCAAGAGAATATGAATGATTCCTGCTGAGTGTGTACGCATTTACCTTAAGAAGCAGCTTGCTATCAGAAGGAACATGGAATTTACAGTCACTGGTTATGAATATTGACATTTCCACCTACTCTCTGTGTGAATTTGGAAAAGTAATCTCACCTCCATAAGGCACAATTTCCTCAATTTTATATAGGACATAGTGACACCAGCTGTTCATAGGGTAGTTCAAATGAGATCTCACATGTCAAAGCAGTTTGTAATCTGTAAAATGACATTCAAATGCTGGTTTATTACTATTTCTTTGCAAGTGTCTTACATGATTCTTTCAGTCATTACCTTTGCCCTAACCAGGGGAACTGTTAGTTAAGGGTATAGTCAGGCCACCAAGATTGTAATCCAGTTCTTCAGTCACCCTGTGGTAGACGTGTCAACTAGTCTGCCTTCCTAAAATGCAGGAAGTACTCAGAATCATAAATCACTCTTTTACAATTTGATCACTACTGGACTTCTATGTTGATATAACAGAAAAATTAAGTTGCTCTTTCCCCACAATGTGAAGACATAATCTCTAGGTCAGTTAATTCAGTGCATGTAATTATTATGCCTTGTTCACAGAGACTAATAGCATTGGGAGGGAATTAATTGTTTTTGGAGTGTTCTTTGTTTATGCCTTACCATATTATGGTTTGGGATTAACACATTTAGATCCCGAGAGTAAATAAATGATAGATGGGTTTAAAAAGTGTATGGTTCATTTTTTTCTAAACATGAATTTTGAAATGGGTAGATAAATCCTGAAGTGTTCTAAATTCTACTTTCAGTTTACTTAATATGTTTTTTCCTTACAAAAAATAATAATTTACTTATTCTTATCATAGAGTACAAGTTCATTCTGTAAGGATACTTTCTTTGATATTCTAGTATATAGAATTTATTTCATTAAGTGACTCCTTTTAATACTCTAGAAGTCAATTCATGGAAATTACTGTGGCAAATTATTCCATATAATATGTTTCTATATAGAATTCCACTAAAGATAATTTAGTCAGTTAAATTACAAGAAATAAATGAGGAAATCCTACTAATAAAATGATTCAAGAGACAATTCTGAGGGAAATAGGTAGTATAGAAAATTCTTATTTATTTATATTAATCAAGCATAGAATTAACATTAATTGTTTAGAGACCATCTAGCAGACAAAAGGAAATCACAATTTAGAAATCAAATGAGAAAAAAAAAAAAGAAAGAAAAGGAAAAAGGAACTAAATGGTACTTTTACCATCTGAATAGAAACTTTTCTCAAAAATAAAATTTCCCTTTACTTCTAATTCTTCAGGTTGAATTACTTATTCATGCAACCAACAAATATTTAAAAGTGCCTGTATGTGATATTAAACCAAAAATTTTGGGGAACACACTTCTGCCTTTAGGTTACTAATAATCTAGCTGGAGAAGCATAACATCTATGGAAAATATCTATAAAAATTAAGTATATTTATAATAATGTAATACCTTTGCACAATGCTTGATAATTCTCAAAGCACTTTTGAATATAATTATTTTGTTTGACCATTGCAGGCAGTAATTATCAGTGGTAAATATTTGATACCAGTAAAGAAATGCCATGGTTCAAAGAGAATTTATGGCCTAGAGATATTGAAAAATAGTGCTCTGGACTGTAGGAAGGGATAAAAATGATGGTATCTATCACAGAAATGGAAAATAAGTTGGATCAACTGGTTGGTGGGAAGATGAATCCCTTTTTGGACATAATGAGATAGAGTTGACAATGGTAGCCTTAGGACATATATGAGAAAACTTCCAGCAGGTAATAATATGTATTTACAAAATACAAAGATGGGCAAAGGGCAAAGAACATGAATAGGCATCTAACAAAGAAGAAACTCAAATGACCAAGAACACACTTTTTTTTTCCAAAGAAGAAAATAAAGTATCTAGGGGACAGATGAAAGTTTAGATATAAGACAGGAAGCAAGTTAGGGTCAGATATGTGGATTTTTTTGAAGCCATCCACATAGTAAGAACATTTATAAACTGCTACAAACATGTCTGTAATGGTGACAATTGAAATAATAAGTTATAAAAGACATTGTAACAATGGCTATTGCACTGGTAAATTGTAATGGTCATTGTGAACAGTCCAAAAATAATCTATCAAAGGAAATTTTACCAATAGATCAATAAACTAAATAATTTGGTGAAAGCTGGGGGAAACGGGTTGACTATAAGAGGAAGAGAGTAGAAGTATAATAATTTTTTTAAAATAATTGCAGCCCAAGAAGAATCCAGACACCTAAAGGGCAATACCATTTTACCAACAACATTTTAACGCTAAAATCCATCCATGTTGGATGAGAGGTGAAATTGCAAGAATTCTCCAAGAAAGAGAGGGAAGATAAAGGAGAGTGAAGAGTTAACTTTGTAGAGAAATGGGAGAAAGAAATGACAGTTAAAGAAACAGGAAAGGGCTTCCCTGGTGGTGCAGCGGTTGAGAGTCCGCCTGCCGATGCAGGGGACACGGGTTCGTGACCCGGTCCGGGAAGATCCCACATGCCGCGGAGCGGCTGGGCCCGTGAGCCGTGGCCGCTGAGCCTGTGCGTCTGGAACCTGTACTCCGCAACGGGAGAGGCCACAACAGTGAGAGGCCCGCATACTGCAAGAAAAAAGAAAAAAAAAAAAAAAACAGGAAAAATTGTGAATTAGCAGAAAAGGGAAGAAGAAGAAGAGTGTAGCAAAAACATAACGCCCCCTCCTCCCCTCCCTCCCCCCCCCCGTAGCTTCAGAAGGTGTTCTCAAGCAGTAAATACATGAAACCTTGCAAAATGGACAGATGGCTAGAGAAATGTGTCACTAAGCACAACTGTGGCTCACCTCAGATAGAAATGGCCGACTGACCAGAGTCAGTATTTTTTACTTTTTCCATTTTAATATGTTTCCATTTCTGAAAGTGTTGGAATATATTAAATATATTTAAAATTGTTAAACAGCTACTATGATCTCTTATTTTTCAGAATTAGTTTTGTCTCACAAAATGGGGTGAGACAAGTTCTTAACAATTTACGAGAATCAGCAATAAGGAAGGATGCAGGAAAGGGTTTATTTTAGTGGTGAGAGGACTGTTGTTTCCTGAGCCGACTGAAGAGGCTTATTCCCAGAACTGAGTGAATTTTGTTTGGCTTTGCTTTGGATTCTTTCTCCCCTCAAAAATAATGATTATTCAAAACAAGCCTATTGGCATAATAGTCTGATCTGATTATCAGTCTGAAGGCTGAGTTCAGAGAAGGGGAGGGAAATCTATTGCTAAAACTTCTAATTATCTTAAACTACTACATTGACAGAAGTCTATTTTTTATTGCATTTTGAATTCACGTGATGTTTAAACCCTTTCAAAAACATTTTATTCACTGCAACTCTAGTGTTATAGAAATTCTAGTGTTTCTTCAAGCACTATTATATTTGTCCTTTGACTTGGTAAAAATTTGTTAATTAAATGATGTATAAAATGTGTATAAAACCTACATATAAATATCATATGATAGAATTGTATGATATTCACTAAGAAATCTAGATTCTACGTATACCTTTGGCCTCTAGCAGTTTTTTTTTTTTTAACCAGCATTGAAGATGACCCCAGGCCTGAAGAGCATGATGACTATTTAGCAAGTTTATCCTTTAAACCAAATAATTTGAGGAAACCACAACTACTGTAAAAGATGGGAGAAGGAGCTTATATTTTAGTTGTTTTGTGAACTGTAGAAAATTATTCACCATCTCAGTCGTATCTTTATTATAATTTCCAATCATGCTTTTAAGAGAGAAGATGGTATATGTATGGCTTTAGAACCATCAGTAAATATCATTTGGTATTTGGATAAAAAGCACAAAATACTCTCGACCATATCTTTATTTCTAGGTAGAGAACAGCCCACTGCTATGAAATAAGAAATTTCCCCAAATCCATCCTCCTAGGTTTCTTAAAATTTGTCATGTGTAAACTTAACGTGATGAGTAAAATATGTACTTTTGATGAATAAGTAATTTTTGCTGTTAAAAACATCACCAACTTTATTACAGGACAATGGTGAATTTGTTGAGGAAAGGGTATGTTTGTCGCTTCTGAGCATTATCAAAGGAAGAATGGCAAAATGAAAATCTCAAGTTTCCCCCCCAACTCTTAGTATTGATAAAAAAGGCACAGGACTACAGATCTCTAAGTTCCTTTGAAAAGCTAATCATTTGGTATAATTCCCTCAGGAACTCATATTTTTTCTATTTTAGAATTACTTTTTCCATTTCTTTGGTTCACTTTCTTTCAAGTTGGAAAAGTCTCTATGCATAGCTGTTTTTGCTGAGAATTAAGTGGCTTACAATCCAGAAAGCATCTAAAGGAGTGCTTGGCACTTGGTAATCACCACACTGGTGTTTATTGCCTGTGTAAAATCCTCAGGGGAAGGGACTTTTTTTACATGTTACTGTGTTACCGAATCTAGGACTGTACTTCATACTGAAGGACATGAATTGGACCCAGAGAGTCTCAGGCTTCCCTTGTATTGCTTCATTCACAGGCATCGCAATGCAGTGTAAAAAAAGCGAAAATGGCAATCATTTAACTAAGAGTATTAGTGAGGCCAAACTTAACTGTGAAGGTGTCCAGGAAATTGTTTGAGTCTTTTAGCAGGCCCAAGACTCAGTTGACTCAAGTGTACAATGGGTTGAGTATTATCACCTGTAGTGTCTCTCTCAGCTCTACATTTGCTCTGAGACATAAATTGCATTTTGAGAGATACTTTTAGTGAGGACAGAAAACACACTAGAAATTTCTCTTATAAAGAAGCCTCAATATGTGACATCTAAAATATGACACAAATGAACCTATCTACAAAACAGAAACAGACTCACTGACATAGAGAACAGATTGGTGGTTGCCAAGGGGGTGGGGGGGTTGGGAAAGTGATGGAGTGGGAGATTGAGGTTAGCAGAGGTAAGGTTCTATATATAGGACAGATAGAAAACAAGGTCCTGCAGATGTAGAGAATGGACTTGAGGACACAGGGAGGGGGAAGGGTAAGCTGGGATGAAGTGAGAGAGTGGCATGGACTTATATATACTACCAAATGTAAAATAGATAGCTAGTGGGAAGCAGCTGCATAGCACAGGGAGATCAGCTCGGTGCTTTGTGACCACCTAGAGGGATTGGATAGGGAGGGTGGGAGGGAGACACAAGAGGGAGGAGATGTGGGGATATACGTATATGTAGAGTTGATTCACTTTGTTATAAAGCAGAAACTAACACACCATTGTAAAGGAATTATACTCCAATAAAAATGTCTAAAAATAAAAACACAAATAATGTCCTGCTGTATAGAACAGGGAACTATATTCAGTATCCTGAATAAACCATAATGGAAAGAAAATATAGAAATATACTGTATATATATGTATAAATGAACCACTTTGCAGTACAGCAGAAATTAACACATTGTAAATCAATTATACTTCAATTTAAAAAAGAGTCTAAAAACTAAAAGAAAAAGCCTCAGACTGCAAGTACATGTACTATGTCCACATCCCAATTTTCCTGTGAGCTTAACATTTCCTATAGAGTATTAGTTCATCTCTAAGCTTTTATTTACAGAGACCTCACTCTTTGATGTCAGAAAAGTCCAGGCAATGGCTACAAAGAGGTGACTAACTTTGGGAGGCTGATACTAACGCTTACCTTTGTGCTTCTAGATCTCTGTGGCCTTTTCATTCATCTGTAGTGACCGAATTTCCTGTGATCATTACTGGGCTTTAGGAAGATGCTGGTGTCATATCCAAGGTGGCCTTAAGAATAACAACAGGCTGATGTATTCCCAGAAGTTCAGTCACTCTCTAATTCTTGTGATTTCAGTTAAAGAAGATTGTTTCCCATTATGATCCAGTCTAATGTCTGAGAGCTTCAGTGAGGTAGTGAGAAATTCAACTGTGAATTATGAGGATACAAAAAGGAAATTAAAGGTCTTAGCTATCTTTAAAATTTTTTTAGCAATCAGTTTTAAACACTCCAAGCAAAATAATCTATGTATAAACTAAACCCTGTATATCTTCATAATCTTACATGAATGCTTTTCTATCTCAAACTGTCTAGCAATAATTTGAACAGGAAAAGATGGCTTGTTACCTAGGAGACGGGGTTGGCAAACTATAGCCTGGCACATATATTTTATAAACAAAATTTCATTAGAGCACACTCATGAATTGACTATGACTGTTTTTACGATAGAGACTGTATGGCCCACAAAACCTAAAATACTTACTGGCCATTTATAGAAAAAGTGTGCTGATCCCTAGCTTAGAACCTTACTTCATTTTATGACATGAGTCTGAGGGCTTAGTGTTACATCCAGAGATAGAGGCAAAATCCCAAAGAAACTTACCTCTTCCAATGCTACTAAAATTATTGATAAAATTTTTAACCATTCATGAAGGAAAACCTTTTCTATTTTTAATTCAAATTTGTAAATAAAATGTAGTCAGATCCTTTTCATAACACATAGTACATCATTTAAGATAGGAATGCCTTGGTCAAAATCTCACCCTGAAAAACAGTTATGGTGTATAGTATATTTTTTATTGAATTATAGTTGATTTACAACATTATATTAGCTTCAGGCTTGCAGCATAGTAATTCAGTATTTTTACAGGTTATAGTCTTTTAAAAGTTATTATAAGATAATTGCTAAAATTCCCTGTGCTGTACAATATATCCTAGTTGCTTATCTATTTTATACATAGTAGTTTGTATCTGTTAATCCCATACCCCTATCTTGCCCCTCCTTACTTGCCATACCAAGTAACCACCAGTTTTTCTCTATCTCTGAGTCTGATTTTGCTTTGCTATATACATTCATTTGTTTTATTTTTTAGATTCCACATATAAGTGATACCATAAAATATTTGTATTTTTCTATCTGACATTTCACTAAGCATAATATTCTTTAGATCCATCCATATTGCCACAAATGGCAGAATTTCATTCTTTTTATGGCTGAGTAATATTCCATTGTATGTACTTTACCAGTCTGTCTGTTGATAGATACTGGGTTGCTTCCATATCTTGTTTATTGCAAATAGTGCTTCTGTGCATACTGGGCTGCATGTATCTTTTTGAATTAGTGTTTTCTTCAGATATATGCCCAGAAGTGGTATCACTGGATCATATGTAATTCTATTTTTAGTTTTTTGTGGAAACTCCATACTGTTGTGCATAGTGGCTGTACCATGTTACATTCCCATCAACAGCGTACAAGCTTTCTCTTTTCTCCTTTCTCTTTTCTCTTTCTCATCCTCTCCCACATTTGTTATTTGTAGACATTTTCATGATAGCCATTCTGACAGGTGTGAGGTGATATCTCATTATTGTTTTGATTTGCATTTCTCTAATAATTAGCCACGTTGAGTATCTTGTCATGTGCCTGTTAGCCATTTGTATGTCTTCCTTGGAAAAACAAGTCTATTCAGGTCTTCTGCCCATTTTTTCTCTGGGTTGTTTGTTTTGTTTTGTTTTTGATATTGAGTTGTATGAGCTGTTTATATATTTTGGATATTAACCCCTTGTTCATCATACCATTTGCAAATTTTTTCTCCCATTCAGTAGGTTGTCTTTTGATTTTGTCAATGGTTTCCTTTGTGTGCAAAAGCTTTTAAATTTAATTAGGTCTCATTTATTTATTTTTGCTTTTATTTCTTTTGCCTTAGGAGACATAACAAAAAATTATTGCTATGGTTTATGTCAAAGAGTGTTCTGCCTATGTTCTCTTCTAAAAGTTTTATAGTTTCAGGTCTTAAACCATTTTGAGTTTATTTTTTATATGTTATAAGGAAATGTTCTAATCTTATTGTTTTACCTATAGCTGTCCAGTTTTCCCAAGACATGTCTCTGGACTCCATGACTGTTTAGAGATCAGGTGGGGTGATGATCCTGAAGTTACTCAGAGAGCAGGGGCCAGAGATCTAAGTTTGAGTGTTGATGCTAATACAGTATCATTTGTACCTGCAAGTTGGACGGACCTAACGATGCTCAGATTACATTTCTATTCCACACCTCATGCTTCGTCTGACAATTGTTTAATTAAATTTCAATGATCACTCTGCCCCAAACTGCCTTTCAACCTCACCTCCCAGCAGTATTTTCACTCGTCCCTCTGCTCCTACCGTTCACCAAAATCGCATTGAATTACCTTCCTGACACACTCACTTCAGTGCTCTGTGCTTTTGATCCTATTTTATCTCTCCCTGGAATACTTATCTCATTTTTTCTTCCTCTCAAAATCTTAGTCACTCTATAAGGCTTAACTAGGTAAATGTTATCTGTTCTCTTATTTCTCAAAGAGCACAGACTCCCCCATGCATTCATGGGTCACTTCAAACTTCCATAAATCATCACGTGGTATTTTAAGTCTTCGTAGTCCTTGTATCTCTCTTCCTGCTGTATATGTTACTTGTCTTTTATTTCCCCAGTGACTGGTATGACCCTTGATATATAATAGAAGCTCAATAAATATTACATATTTTTTACATTATTGAACTCAACTCTAGCACAAAGTGTGAGTTTTTAAAAGCTCTCAAAACACTTTTATGGGGAATTGCCATTTTGCCCAACCACTTTTAAATCATTGCTGTCTTTTGTAAAACTGGGAAGAGATTGTAAATTCACTCTAGTTTTCCAAAATATACGTGCTGATTACCTTTCACAGCTTTTCTGTGCGTTATCATTCAAATGAGTCTCTTTATGGCATCCCTGACAGGTGGTCTTGAGTGGCTCAGATTAAATGGGTGTTTTCATGTGCTCATGGGGAAGGCTTAGTTTTGGCTTATTACTGACACTAAATCCATTCAGATCTATTGAAAAATTTACTCTTCAGTTTTATATCCTAGTGAGTTATCTTCCTTTCAGAAACGTTTATCACAAGTTTCAAAAATATTAGTGTATGCTGTATATGGCTTACTTTGTATCTTTTTTAAAAGCTGTTTGCTTACACTGGAAAATGTTTCTGATGTTTAATTAATGTTAAATCCCTAATACAAAGAATATCCTCACAGGCCAAAACAAGAATCAAATTGGACATGATCTTACCGAACACCCCTCTCTCTGTGGACTGTTGGCATAGAATTTTATGTGCCGTCTAAACTCACCTTGCTTTCCTAATGATTTGTTGTTTCTGGGATATATCTCCACTTAAAGGGTGAGATAAGCATCTCCACAAGACAGCCACAAATAATTATCAAATGAAACGCAATGCAAGAGCAGTTCTGAGTTCTCTTGCTTTCTTGTCTCTCCAAGACTGATCTTTGACATTTATTCAATTGTCTTTTAAAATCTGGGTCTTAATTGGTACATTTTCAATTCTCGAGGAATAAATTCACACAAATCTGTCAGAAATGAACATTTTTGAAGCTTCTGTTAACAGCTGCTAGAAGCAGCTGGACTCATAGACAGTTTAGAATATGACAAGTCATCTAATTCCTTTGGCACTGAAGGCTGGCGTGACTTTAAATCCTTGAACTGCTGTAATCAGAGTTTAAAATAGACAAGAATTGTGTAGAGTTTTTTGAATGTGGAATTTCTCCACTTATTTTACCATTCATTTCTTTAGCACCTCTGTAATACAGAATGATAGCAAATGACAAATATAAATATTATCATATTAAGAAAAAGAAGATATGGCTATCAGTTTGGATGGTTGGCAAGGGGAAGGCTGTGTTGAGGAGCTGAATCTTAAAAGTCAATCAATTTTACTCATTAAAAAAGGAAATAATTGAACAGTTATTTATACCACATACTTTACTATTCAAGGGATAATTACAAGAGTAATGCCTGTGCCTTGCCTTTTCTATATATGGTGTCAATGTGATTTAAGCTACAACATTCATTTATTCATTGTTTTATTTAAGTTGCGTGAATAATCAAGACACTATTGTTCCTCTATATGAACTGAAGTGTGTTTTACATTGTCAATGCATTATAGAAAGCAGAATTGCTTTCTTTATATGGGTTTGTAAAGAATTGTTTAAGAAGTTCAATATTTTAGATTAACTCACACATGTCCAGGATGGGCATTGGTTTTTGCTATTTACCAAGGCTAAGTAACCATTTGCATAGTTAATGAAGGTTTTTTGTGTGATGTAAATACTCAAATCGAGAATATCATTTTAAGTAGGCATACCAGGATTATAAATGATTTATTGGAAAGTTAATGAAGGCAATTCTATAAAAACAACCATTCAATTTTGTGAACTTCAGCTGACCATGAGGCATGTTATTTATAAATACAGAGGTTGGGAAAGGCCATATTAGTTTGATATGGAAACATAACGCATTATCAACTGAAAAAAAGTGCACAAAGTGAGAGCTGTGAGTTAAGGTTTTTTTTTTTTTTTGAATTTTATTTTATCTATTTTTTTTATACAGCAGGCTCTTATTAGCTTTCCATTTTATACATATTAGTGTATATATGTCAATCCCAATCTCCCAATTCATCCCACCACCACCACTACCACCCGCCACTATCCCCCCTTGGTGTCCATACATTTGTTCTCTACCTCTGTGTCTCAATTTCTGCCCTGCAAACTGGTTCATCTGTACCATTTTTCTAGGTTCCACATATATGCATTAATATACAGTATTTGTCCTTCTCTTTCTGACTTACTTCACTCTGTATGACAATCTCTAGATCCATCCACGTCTCTACAAATGACCCAATTTCGTTCCTGTTTATGGCTGAGTAATATTCCACTGTGTATATGTACCACATCTTCTTTATCCATTTGTCTGTCGATGGGTATTTAGGTTGCTTCCATGACCTGGCTATTGTAAATAGTGCTGCAATGAACATTGGGGTGCATGTGTCTTTTCGAATTATGTTTTTCTCTGGGTATATGCCCAGTAGTGGGATTGCTGTGTCATATGGTAATTCTATTTTTAGTTTTTAAAGGAATCTCCATACTGTTCTCCGTAGTGGCTGTATCAATTTACATACCCACCAACAGTGCAAGAGGGTTCCCTTTTCTCCACACCCTCTCCAGCATTTGTTGTTTGTAGATTTTCTGATGATGCCCATTCTAACTGGTGTGAGGTGATACCTCATTGTAGTTTTGATTTGCATTTCTCTAATAATTAATGATGTTGAGCAGCTTTTCATGTGCTTCTTGGCCATCTGTATGTCTTCTTTGGAGAAATGTCTATTTAGGTCTTCTGCCCTTTTTTGATTGGGTTCTTTGTTTTTTTAATATTCAGCTGCAGGTGTTGTTTGTATATTTTGGAGATTAATCCTTTGCCCCTTGATTTGTTGGCAAACATTTTCTCCCATTCTGAGGCTTGCCTTTTCATCTTGTTTGTAGCTTCCTTTGCTTTGCAAAAGCTTTTAAGTTTCATTAGGTCCAATTTGTTTATTTTTGTTTTTATTTCCATTACTCTTGGAGGTGGATCAAAGAAGATCTTGCTATGATTTATGTCAAACAGTGTTCTTCCTATGTTTTCCTCTAAGAGTTTTACAGTGTCTAGTCTTACATTTAGGTCTCTAATCCATTTTGAGTTTATCTTTGTGTGTGGCATTAGGGAGTGTTCTAATTTCTTTCTTTTACATGTAGCTGTCCAGTTTTCCTAGCACCACTTATTGAAGAGACTGTCTTTTCTACATTGTATATCCTTGCTTCCTTTGTCATAGATTAGTTGACCATAGGTGTGTGGGTTTACCTGTGGGCTTTCTATCCTGTTCCATTGATCTATATTTCTGTTTATGTGCCAGTACCATACTGTCTGTGTTACGGTAGCTTTGTAGTACAGTCTGAAGTCAGGGAGTCTGATTCCTTCAGTCCCATTTTTTTCCCTAAATACTGCTTTGGCTATTCGGGGTCTTTTGTGTCTCCATACAAATTTTAACATTTTTTGTTCTACTTCTGCAAAAAATGCCATTGGTAATTTGATAGGGATTGCACTGAATCTGTATATTTCTTTGGATAGTATAGTCATTTTCACAATGTTGATTCTTCCAGTCCAAAAACATGGTATATCTCTCCATCTGTTGGTATCATCTTTAATTTCTTTCATCAGTGTCTTATAGCTTTCTGGATAAAGGTCTTTTGTCTCCCTAGGTAGGTTTATTCCTAGGTATTTTATTCTTTTTGTTGCAGTGGTAAATGGGAGTGTTTCCTTAATTTCTCTTTAAGATTTTCCCTCATTAGTGTATAGGAATGCAAGAGATTTCTGTGTATTAATTTTGTATCCTCCAACTTCACCAAATTCATTGATTAGTTCTAATAGTTTTCTGGTGACATCTTTAGGATTATCTATGTATAATATCATGTTATCTGCAAACACTGACAATTTTACTTCTTCTTTTCCAATTTGCATTTGTTTTATTTATTTTTCTTCTCTGATTGCCGTGGCTAGGACTTCCAAAACAATGTTGAATAATAGTGGTGAGAGTGGACATCCTTGTCTTGATCCTGATCTTAGAGGAAATGCTTCCAGTTTTTCACCATTGAGAATGATGTTTGCTGTGGGTTTGTCATATATGGCATTTATTATGTTGAGGTAGTTTCCCTCTTTGCCCACTTTCTGGAGAGTTTTTATCATAAATGGGTGTTGAATTTTGTTGAAAGCTTTTTCTGCATCTATTGAGATGATCATATGCTTTTTATTCTTCAATTTGTTAATATGGTGTAACACATAGATTGATTTGCGTATATTGAAGAATCCTTGAATCCCTGGGATAAATTCCACTTGAATATGGTGTATGATTCTTTTAATGTATTGTTGGATTCTGTTTGCTAGCATTTTGTTGAGAATTTTTGCATCTATATTCTTCAGTGATATTGGTCTGTAATTTTCTTTTTTTATAGTATCTTTGTTTGGTTATGATATCAGGGTGATAGTTGCCTCATAGAAGGAGTTTGGGAGTGTTCCTTCCTCTGCAATTTTTTTTTTTTTTTTTTGCGAAGGATGGGTGTTAGCTCTTCTCTACATGTTTGATAGAATTCACCTTTGAAGCCATCTAGTCCTGGACTTTTGTTTGTTGGAAGACTTTTAATCACAGTTTCAATTTCGTTACTTGTGTTTGGTCTGTTCATATTTTCTATTTCTTCCTGGTTCAGTCTTGGAAGGTTATACCCTTCTCAGAATTTGTCCATTTCTCCCAGGTTGTCCATTTTATTGGCATAGAGTTGCTTGTAGTCAACTCTTAGGATGCTTTGTATTTCTGCGGTGTCAGTTGTAACTTCTCCTTTTTCATTTCTAATTTTATTGATTTGAATCCTCTCCCTCTTTTTCTTGATGAGTCTGGCTAATGTTTTATCAATTTGTTTATGTTCTCAAAAACCAGCTTTTAATTTTATTAATGTTTGCAATTGTTTTCTTCATTTCTTTTTCATTTTTTTTCTGCTCTGATCTTTATGACTTTTTTCCTTCTGCTAACTTTGTGTTTTGTTTGTTCTTCTTTCTCTAGTTCCTTTAGGTGTAAGTTAGATTGTTTATTTGAGATTTTTCTTGTTCTTGAGGTAGGCTTGTATGGCTATAAACTTCCCTCTTAGAACTGCTTTTGCTGCATCCCATAGGTTTTGGATCATTGTGTTTTCATTGTCATTTGTCTCTAGTATTTTTTGATTTCCTCTTTGATTTCTTCAGTGACCTCTTGGTTATTTCATAATGTTCTGTTTAGCCTCCATGTACGTGTGTTTTTTACAATTTTTCCCTGTAATTGATTTCTAATCTCATAGCGCTGTAGTCAGAAATTATGCTTGATATGATTTCAATTTTCTTAAATTTACTGAGGCTTGATTTGTGACCCATGATGTGATCTATCCTGGAGAATGTTCCAGGCACACTTGAGAAAAAAGTATAATCTGCTGTTTTTGGATGTAATGTCCTATAAATATCAATTTAATCTATCTCGTCTCTTGTGTCATTTAAAGCTTGTGTTTCCTTATTAATTTTATGTTTGGTTGATCTGTCCATTGGTGTAAGTGAGGTGTTAAAGTCTCCCACTCTTATTGTGTTACTGTCGATTTCCTCTTTTAGAGCTATTAGCAATTGCCTTATGTATTGTGGTGCTACTATGTTGGGTGCATATATATTTATAATTGTTATATCTTCTTCTTGGATTGATCCCTTGATCATTATGTAGTGCCCTTCCTTGTCTCTTGTAATATTCTGTATTTTAAAGTCTATTTTATCTGATATGAGTATTGCTACTCCAGCTTTCTTTTGATTTCTATTTTCACGGAATATCTTTTTCCATCTCCTCACTTTCAGTCTGTATGTGACACTAGGTCTGAGCTGAGTCTCTTGTAGACAGTGTATATATGGGTCTTTTTTTTTGTATCCATTCAGCAATACTGTGTGTTTTGGTTGGAAAATTTAATCCATTCACATTTAAGGTAATTATCGATATGTAAGTTCCTATTACCATTTTCTTAATTGTAATGGGTTTGCTTTTGTTCATCCTTTTCTTCTTTTGTGTTTCTCATTAGAGATGTTCCTTTAGCATTTGTTGTAGAGCTGGTTTGGTGGTGCTGAATTCTCTTAACTTTTGCTTGTCTGTAAAGCTTTTGATTTCTCCGTCAAATCTGAATGAGATCCTTGATGGATAGAGTAATCTTGGTTGTAAGTTCTTCCATTTCATCACTTTAAATATGTCATGCCACCCCCTCTGGCTTGTAGAGCTTCTGCTGAGAAATCAACTGTTAACCTTATGGGTGTTCCCTTGTATGTTTTCTTTTGTTTTTCCCTTGTTGCTTTCAATAATTTTTCTTTGCCTTTAATTTTTGTCAATTTGATTACTATTGTCTCGGCATGTTTCTCCTTGGGTTTATCCTGCCTGGGACTCTCTGTGCTTCTTGGACTCTGGTGGCTATTTCCTTTCCCATGTTAGGGAAGTTTTTGACTACAATCTCTTCAAATATTTTCTCAAGTCCTTTCTCTCTCTTCTCCTTCTGAGACACCTATAATGTGACTGTTGTTGCTTTTAATGTTGACCCAGAAGTCTCTTAGTCTGTCTTTATATCTTTTCATTCTTTTTTCTTTATTCTGTTCCATGGCAGTGAACTCCACCATTCTCTCTTCCAAGTCACTTATATGTTCTGCTACCTCTGTTATTCTGCTATTGATTCCTTCTAGTGTATTTTTCATTTCAGTTATTGTATTGTTCATCTCTCTTTGTTCTTTAATTCTTCTAGATCTTTGTTACACATTCCTTGCATCTTCTCAATCTTTGCCTCTATTCTTTTTCTGAGGTCCTGGATCATCTTCACTATCATTGTTCTGAATTCCTTTTTCTGGAAGGTTGCCTATCTTCACTTCATTTAGTTGTTTTTCTGGAGTTTTTTCTTGTTCCTTCATCTGGTACATAGCCCTCTGCCTTTTAATCTTGTCTATCTTTCTGTGAATGTGGTTTTTGTTCCACAGGCTGCAGCATTGTAGTTCTTCTTGCTTCTGCTGTCTGCCCTTTGGTGGATGAGGCTATCTATGAGTTAAGTTTAACTGGGGCAAAATGTTGAGTATAGCCTGGGAGTCAGCATTTCAGATAAGTTCTGAGAAACTGCTCCAAAGTGGTAGGGGGAAAGTTAGTATATATGTGATTTTGGTGAAGGGGGAGTACATGCAATCAAGCACACATTTTTTGCAGAAGCTTTCTACTAGTCTTGTGAAGGTTAATGCTAGTCACGATGAGCAGTCATCACCATGAAGGATTTTAGTGCTTTTCTAAAATGAAGATATGAGGAGATGCAAGAATTGGGCTCTCAAAATTGTCTCCTGAAAATATCTAACTATCTGAAGACGTTTTCTGCCAGTTTTTCTCAGAACACAGAGTGCCTCGTTCCTGATCTCCACCCTGAGCTCCTTTCAGGGGGTGTTGAAGGTCAGTAGCTGTAGCAGCTCATAATCTGATCCTTTTAGAAGTAGATGGCAAGAGCCAATTTGTAGGTGACACCACTAAAATGCAGAATACTTACTTTTCTGATCTTCTTCTAGAGGTTATAAAATGAGTTAAAATAAGCTTTTCAGAAAGCTTTGTAGAACTCAGATGGACCAGAAACAATGGAATGATGTCTCAGGCATCACATTGCTTAGAAGAGGAAAATATGAGCAAGTTAACTAGTAAAAATCAGGATAAATTCTGTCATGGTGGTGTTGGATAGATAGCGGGGGTATTTAGAGAAGTGAAGAGGAAAGAAAAATTGGAAATAGGAAGTGTTTGGATTAAAAATCTGAAGTTCACAAGTGAGCATGGTGTGTTTTACCATCAGTAGGAAAGACTTGGCCTTGAGCTGAGGACTTAATTTGGTGTGAAATATACAGAAAGACCAAGTTAGCTTGATATCGTAACTTCAAAATATGGATGATATTTTTCTTATAGCTCTTAAAAAACAATGGCAGATTTTGAACAAGTAAGGATAGATAATTGTGAAGATCAGTTAGGGGAGCAGAAGAGTAGAGAGTAAAATGAAATGTAAGCAATACACCAAGTTTGTACTCCTTTACATAGTTGAGGCAGGACATGGGCTGTGGCTGTGGTAGTGAAAAAAATGAGAGAGGACAATTGAGAATTTAGTGACAGATTGAAAAGAAAGCTATTTCAAAACTGGCTTTGAGATTTGAAGCTTGGCTATTGGGAAAGAAGAAAAATTATTGACAGAAATGAAGAATCAGTTTGGATAGGAGATATGGCATTAAACTTGATTTTAAAAAAATAAATTAAAAATAAATGTATTTCATTTGAAGAGATAATGAAATAAGCAAGGAGTGATAACATGGAGAAAGCATGTGTAAGGACAAATAAAAAGTAAAAATATACAACTTAATTCTCATTTACCTTAGAAAACTTGCAAGTACTTTCTCATCTGTTCAAATGTATATAAATCCTTTTGAAGATGAGATATGCTTTTTGTCAGCTTTATGACCGCAAAATGTCCTTCTCTTGAACCTGTGAGACTTTAAAATGCAAGCGTTAAGGGAGACAGCACCCCATCCAACCCCCAGTTTCTATCGGAAGGGTAGGAACCTAACTTGCAACTAGGTGAGCCCTGCCTCACTCCAAGTTGCAAAACTACATTCTATCATAAAGAGAGATGGATAATGCTAATTAGCTCACACAGATGGTCACCCCAATATCCAGGCAAAGTTAGGATGAATTATGAGTGACAAATGGTACTTCAAGTCCTCTTACTTGAGGACTAGTTATAGCTTATGTTGAAAACATGTCTGTGATGGGTTGTATCTGCTTGGCTATATATGGGGGTGAGATTTATTTTTGTCTTTACCATTTCTTAGCTGATTGTCTACAATGCTTATCTCATTCTGATTTAATACTTATTCAGTAAGATAATTGTTTCTTTCTCTTCTACCTTTGTGAAGAGGTTTTCTGGGTTAGGAGAAGATTTTGTTTTTAATTATATTTTCCCACTGCCTGATATTGTAGACAAAGGGTCAGTGTTGAATATGGACATTTAAATTTCTCATAATAGAGACAACAATTGAAAATGATGAGGGTAAGAACAGTTAACTAAGAAAGTGAAAGTGAGAATAGTTAGGGGCAAGGGTCTACATTTTTTAGAGCACTAGAGGGGCAGGGATGGAAGAAGAAGTGGGTTAGTGAACAGTGGGAGTGGGAACCTTCTCCAGTGAAATACTGGTAGAACTATTCTGCATAATAACATAGAAGATGAGGAAGGTAGAGAAACAGTTTATGAAATAAATGTTCAGCTGTCCAAAGTCCCCCATGACATGGCTTCTCGTCTGTCTCTCCAGCCACTCTTTTCCTCTCAACATTCAACTCCTAAGGTAACTGGACATTTCGAGTCTGTTGGTTTATTTGAATCTCAGTGATGATCCCTTGTCTGGAATCCCCTTTCCTTCACCAAGATAAGCTCTCCTCAGTCCTAAGGCTAAGTGTTGGTATCTCATCTTCCAGGAGGCCTGTCCTAACCACTTTCCTCCTAACTAGTGCTCTCCATGTGCTCCCTTAATGCCCTATGCATATTTCCTTTACAATCTTTCACATAATTTTTATAATGACCTTTTCTGTGTATCATTAATCAATACTGTGTGCTCCTTCGGGGGCAAGGGTGGGGAGAGTAAGGATGGCTTATCTATCTGTGTGTTGTCAGTACTTAACATGAGGCCAACCACATTAATATGTTTGTTTAATCAAAACAGATAAGCGTCAGGAGGGCTTAATAGAATGAGATTTCTTTAGCAGAATAAATCCTTGTAATCAGCTCTGTTGAATATGTAAGCCTCTAGCTACTTGTGAATTGCAATGTGACTAGTCCAAGTTGAGCTGTACTGTAAGTGTAAAATACACACTAAATCACTGAGTCCAAACATTGTGAAATAACCTTTGAATGATTTTATATTTACCACATGTTTACCAATACAACATTATAAAATGATATTTTGGGTTAAATAAAATATAGTAGCAAAATTTTCTCTTTTAATTTTTTAAATGTAAAATTGTATATGTGGCTCACATAATATTTCTATTGAAAAGCACTAGTCTAAATGAATGAATTTCCAATAATATGTTCAAATATAAAATCACTAAAATTAATATGCCTAAATGCTGGAAAAACTATGATATTTTCTGATATTTCCAACTCTAGAGATAATGGCTCCTTGGTCAAAACTCAGGCTTTTGTCAGATTTTTAAAATGATAGGTCTGGAAAACCAACTTGCTTCCTGACAAAATTTTATAGAAACCACTTAATAGAACAAGCAGGCTAGAATTTTTCCTTTTAAGAGATGAGTTCCCAGCACACTCAGTGTGTGTGTTCTTACAATATCCTAGCTCTAATACCCACACTGATCACCCCTTCTGTGCCCTAAGAATATGTAAAGCAGAATTAAGGTAATCATTAATCCTTGATGAGTTAACCATTTGCTTGTCATCCATGGATTCAGCACACATTTACTGCATGTTTTGCGTGCACAAAGCACAACTGCAAAAATAGAGGATCCCACACTGAAATAAACAAACACGATCTCTATATTCACACAGCTTACAGTTTAAACAGAATAGAAACAAGAATCAAGTAAGTAAATGAATAAATAAGATCATTCCACGTTTCTTTGAGGATTGCTTTTGGCCACACATAACAGAATACCTGGACAACAATGGCTTAAACTGTAAGGATGATCAGTGTTTGTAGAACAAAAAATTCAGAGAAAAGCAGCATCAGGTAGGGTCAGACAACCAAATAGGGACCCGGAGCTCAGGGTTTTTCCCCTTTCCAAACCATAGTCTTTAGTGTGATTGCTTTTAGTTTTTATGATTTTTTTAATTTTCAAGTGTTTATGATGGATGGTACAGCTCCCAGTATCTCATCTGAGATCAAGAGAGCTCTTCTTTCCCAGGAATGCTCAACACTCTTCCCCTTATTGAACAGAACTGGGTCACAGGGACTTGTTCAGCTGCAAGCATGTGTTCACAGACCCTGTAATGGAGCCTGCAAGAGAGAAGCATGTGTTCACAGACCCTGTAGTGGAGCCGGCAAGAGAGAAGGAAGTTGCAAAATAGCCCCAGTGTGGTTTTCTTTCTCTTTTGATTGCACTCAGATGGGTCTTACAAAGAAAATAGAATAATGAAATAGAGAACAACTGGTGTATGGGGTGAATATTTGAAGAAGATCTGAAAGGACATTTTAAAGGTGATATTTGAGAAGAGACTTAAATGATGAGAAGAAAACAACCTTGCAAATATTTGAGAGAAAGTGTTCCGTGGACATGTCAGGCCAGTAGAAAATTCAAAGCTTCTTGTTCTCAAAAGGGATCCTGTACAATTTGATGCTGAGCCTCTGTATTAATCAGGGTTTTCCCAAGAAACTGAACAAGCAGGGTATACTATTATTAATAGAAAATAATTTCTTTTAATTCTCCCCTCATATGACTTTTTGACAATACACTTTACTATTTCTCCAATTTCTCTAGAAGATTTTAAACTTAATATTTTAAAATGAATAATCGAAATAGTCACTCATTTCAACAACACTTCAACTAATTAAAAAAGGCAAGTGCAATGAATATTCCTGAATAAGATATTGAATTGACAGAAACCTAAAACAGAATGAAGTACTTGACACTTTCCTTTCAAGTCATGTTGATATTAAAAGAGATGAAACATAAGTACACATGTTATAAGACATTAGATGACAGCTTTCCATCATCATCATAACAATGCTGCAAAGTGCTGCATTTGGTAGGCTGAATACAGAAATATAAACTAAATGGAATATAGTATTGAAAAGAGTATCAGCTTTGCAAATTTCTGGTTAAAAAATATCTTACTTCTTTCCTTCCTCCTTTTCTTTCTAGAAATCTCACTCATTTCTGTTTATCTCCATGAAGAGAATCCAAACATCAGCCTATAGCAAAAACATTCAGAAACACATATTCCCATCAAACAGAGGCAGTAATAGACAGTTCTTACATTACAGTAATGACAGTTCTTACATCACACTGATGCCAGATTTGCTGTATGCTTCTTACAGGCTGGAAAGAGCAGGTGGATAAAAAAGACAAAAGCAGTTGTGATGAGAAGAGGAAAAGAGAAGTCAAATACAAAATGGTTGGAAAAAATATGTATACTGTGCCAAAATATCACACCAACACTAAATTGAGAGTTAGGAAGGGCCAATAGTAGACTCTAGTGTCAAATAATTTATGTATTGCTTCAGTTTAAGTTAAAATATTGTCTAGATCTGAACAATCAAGATAGCAATAATAATCAATAGCTATAATTAGAATTAAGATATTTATCATCCAATATTCAAATTTATTTTCAATATTATATATACTATATGCTATATATAATATTGAAAGAGCATGTGTACTTTTCATTGTACTAGGCACTGATGGTTCACAAATCCACCGATGGATCTAATATTGGCTGCAATTAAGAAGATCATGATCTAATAGGGGGATTTGAGGGTAAGGACCATGATGATGGACACCTAAAAATTACAGAATTACAGCACAATGTGACACATGCTCCAAAAGACCTACATCCACAGAGCCACACATGCACACAAAAAGAATCAGATAATATTTTACACAGCAGGTGTCACTTCCATTGAAGTCTTAAGGCTGATGAAGTTGTTAAATATACTGTAAACTGATTCACTCAATACCCATTTCTACACCTTTTTCCAGTGCTATTTTCCCAGAAAGCCTTGTAAATAGGTGTGACCAGTGAGACATAAGGGGAAGTCTAATGGGGATTTATGGGAAAGTCTTTGCTCTCATGCTGAAGGTTCTGCCCTTTTTTCCACTTTTGCTTCTTTATTCATCTCTAATCTAGACTGTGGAAAGGACGGCCAAGCTACACCAGTCATACTGTCTAACATTAGGAAAGACAGAGAAATTTTCTTTGACACCTTGAAGCTCTAAACAACACCAGCAACCACCAATCTGATTTAATCTTGGTGCATGGAAAGAAGGAAACCACTATTTAACCAAACCCCTGTAGAGTATTCATCTTTTTCTCTTGCAGCTGAACGCTTCTAAGCCATAGGAGGAGATGAGATCACTCACTGTGAATGCAGAAGAAAAAAGAAAGAAAGAAAGAAAACAGTCACAGGGAATCCCCAAATTAAAGGACTGCAAGGCTGGAGCAGATAGCAATGTCTAGAATTCCACAGACAGATTAAAAATGGTTTTGTGGACAACAAAAGAAGAGGCATTTTCTCATAGAATAAATGTTCAAATAGGTCAGTTGCTGTGAAATTTGGGTAAAAGTGAGAAGAGCCTGTTGGATTTGACCATTAGTGGGGGCATTGCTGTTGTGGAGAGAGTAGATTTAGTGAAGTGCTGAGGATGTGAATGAGATGGGCATGGACTGTGGAGCACATGGGAGAAGGTGTGAGAACAGTGAGGACAGAATGATAAAGGTACATCATTTAAATGGCGGAAAGAGATATGACAGTGATTTTGAGAAAGAAGCAATGTTGGGGAAGTTTTCTTTAGCTTCAGGATGTGATGAACTTAAGAAACAATGTTCACTGGAGAGAGAAGTACAGTAAGGACAAGAGGTCATGAAGGGAGTGGAAGAGAAATGATGCCCAGGCGTGGTATGGAGGGACCAGAGGCCAGCTCCCCAAAGGAGCAGCATCCATGTCCTTCAGAGAGGAAAGGGTGGGTGTGGATATAAGAAAGAGGGATACAGAGAGAAAGCACTGCTAATATTCTTTATTTCCTTTGTGAAAAGATTTAGTCAACTTCTTAGGGCAAGAAGCTAGACGTCAGGTACAGGATTTCAGGATCTGGTAGAGGTTTGGAACAACCAAGTGAAGAGATGAGATTGGACAAGGACTCCTGGAGGGCCAGGTACAAAGTTGCAAAGATGATTTAAGCCCCATCTACGGCTGTAAGCTGTTGGTCCTTCAATAAATGCCTAGAGTCTGGACATGACAGCTGCTCGTTTGTGCACAGATATGGGTTTAGTGTAGATGTCTGATGAGGCTTCTTTTCTGCACCCGATTCTCATTTGTATAAAACACAACAGTTACAATAAGCATCAAAGGGAATTTGGAAGAGGTGAAGAAGTTGCAGAAGGACAGAGAGTCCTAGTGGGTTGGAAGGAGGGGTTGAAGGAGTGACATGTGGGTACACAGTGGGTAGGGGGAGGCATTCCTGTCTGCTTTGCTCTCAAGGGAATTGATTGGGGAAGGAGAACATGGGCCTTCATCCCTTTCTGGCCCCATCTTGTTATTTTCATGCTCCTTCTGAGACAGGCTGGGATCTGGGACGCTTTGCTACAGTGCTGCTATGCTTGCACCTGGACAGCAAAATACGAAGAGACTATAAGGGACTAAAAATAACTGTGTGCATGTGTAGTTGGGGCAAATTATGGACAAAAAGATACAAAAAGACCAAAGAACCCAACTGATACTTCTGAAGAGTGGGTAGCAGAAACAGGGTGTTGGGAGCAAAAGCAGGGTACTGCGCATGCCTCCTGCACTCAACACCACCAAAGTGGTGGGTAGACCACCTAAGCCACCCCTCCAGCTGACCCCTCAACACATCCTTACCCTCACCCTATATAAGGAGTCAGCTCAGTCCCCCTCGTGGAGCTAGTGAGCAAGGGAAACTGTTCCTTGTGTTCACTCCCTGCTGTGGCTGCAGGGACCCCAGTGAAACCTTGGCTGAATTTCTTGTCTGGCCTCTAGTCAACTTCTATTGATTGCGGAAGGCCAAGAACCCTGGTCAGTATCACTTCCACCCCCAGAGTCACACAATTCAGCAATAACTTCATAGTATCCCCAGGAAGACATCCCATAGTGTAAGTCCATATTTTCTCTGTTTTAGGCATTTGTAAATGTTTTAAAAATGTTCTAGGTTCTGAATAAATTGTACTTCAACCTCATCTGCTTGTAATATATATGACACATGCATTTATACATGTGTTGTATCTTTTTCTAATTTTTATCTCATTGCAGAGAGAAATCATTCTAAAGTGAGGTTAACACCGAATAAGAATATTTTAATTTTCAAAGGAAATTGTTTCTATATTTAATTAGACTAAACTGTAATTCCTATATTTTTGAAGTATTATCAAAGCATAAAATTTAAAAATATATTTCAGCCTCTGAAGGGCATTCGAGTCTATGGCCTGTAAGGGAATTCTCTATTTCTTTTTAAATATGTTCTCAAAATGCTTGATCAGCCCAGCTCTTGACTCCTCTGACCGGCTACCCTGGGGCAAATGATTATTCTGGCAACGCAGAGCATCAGCATTTTTCTGTGGGTTTTCCCTCAGTGAATAACAGCAGACATTTTCAAAGACAAAGTAGTACTTCTGAACGGTCTTCCTAAACCTGTGATTCCATCAGACATGAGCAGGGCAGGAATTTTCTTCCCTCAACTCAGAATTAGCGAGATACCTGTCAAACCGGCTATACCTGCCTACATTCTCAGGCTCAGGGCGGCTCCCTTACCCTTGTTAAAAAAAAACCATCGAAGAAAGCAAGGCTGTGTGACTAAGGCCATATTCAGTACTATTAGAGACTTTGCTAGAAGCCCAGGAAGAAATTATGATAAATGTTCAAAGTCCTTGACATATCTGAACAATAAACTGGCAATTCAGAAGAACTGACCTCAAAGAAAACCTCGGCCATCACGTGGAAGGTTCTATGTCACCTTGTAGGAGTGACTTTGGAATGACTGAAGGATGTTGAAAGTAGGGCAATTCAGGCACAGAATAAAAAGTTGCTTTTTTTTCCCTTATAACTGGAGCTTTCTGGTGGTGGAAGGGCACACTTCTATGACTTTGGAGGTAGGGGCTGATGAACCTTCTGTGAGGATTGCTGTAAGAGTGGAAATTTGAACTAAATACTTCTAAATTTCTATCCATTTGGAGTCAATAAATAAATATGTTTCTAACATTTCTCAAATTTTATTCTTTATGGGAAGTTAATATGCTTTTTAAAAAATGGTTCTCCAGTTAATTTATGTTTGGGAAACACTGCAAGACATTTTCCTTTTTTCAGACATATGGTGCACATTAGTATATTAAATTTTGAGTAGGCATATGTTTTAACCAAATGCTTTCCAAATGTTTCCTACCATAGAACTGGCTTTTAGTTTGTTTTCAAGGCTTTTAGAAGGAAGTTTTTGTTTTGTTTTGCTTTATTTTCTTTAAAATTCTTGTTAACTTCTTAAGGACACCAGACACATAATATAAAGATTTGAGGATGATCTATTTCCCTAATAATCTATATTTTCTAGGCAATATGCTAAATTCCAATGGTCAGAAAATATAAGACCAGCTCTTAAAATGTGTGTTTTTTTAAGTATCAAGGTATTATGCCTTCCTTCTAAAATTAAATCCCATATACTATTTATCTTCTAAGCTATGATACATAATAAAAATCCTTTACAATAAAGCTCATAACTTCCTGAGAACAGGTGTGTGGCTCAACTAAATGCTTTGCTCAGAAGGAAGGTGATGCTCTTACCTGCCCAGAATCACTGTGCCTGGGAGAAGGGAGGGGTCATTATTTCAAGACAGTCACACACCCTATTATTGTAAGTGCTGCTCATGAGTGATGATGGCTGTCATTTCAGGCATAAAGCAGAAATAATGGTGAACTTGATTTTAAGGCTCCTATTTTGATGTAGATTTCATGAATCAGCTGCTTCCTTAAAAGTAACTCTCTAAAAGCAAGAGAGTGATATCCTAAATTGGATCCTGGAACATATAAAAGACATTAATGAAAAAAAAAAGGTAAAATCCAAATTAAAGTCTGTAGTTTCAGTTAAAGTATTGTAACAATGCTACTTTCGTAGTTTTGAAAAATATACTGTGGTCTTTCTGGTAAGTTGTGAACATTAGGGCAAGGCAGGGTGAACATGAACTCTAATATCTTTGCAAATTTTCTAATTAAAATTATTCCAAAATTGAAAAAAATAATAATCCAATATGAGGAAAGAAGTATTAGTTTCTTTTTAGCAATCCTGAGAATCATGGTTTTTGCTTTTCAGTGGATTAGATATGAGCAAACAATATGTAAAGAAATCTAAAACCAAAATTAAAAAAAGGCCCCATGTTATTTCTTAAACCTTAAGAGATGGAGGGAGGTAATTTTATCCTTGGCATCAGTATTCTTCTTAGAGAGATGACTCTTTTTTTAGGAATATACCTTGATAAGCTTATAAGACAGAGCCTAAGAGCATGGTCAAGCCAAAAAAAGAGTTAAGGGACCTTTGCATGACATTAAATTGGTTTTTGGTTTGTACAGGAAGGAGCAAAACACAGAGATAATAAGCGGAGAAGGAAAGAAGAGATGAAAAGATCCAGTGATATGGCTTGGGCAGCAGAAGTACGAGGATGAAGCTACCAGTGAATAAAGGTCCACAGCAAATGGTGCCAAGCCTTTTAGAACCAAGAATATCAACCACTTAAAATAGTTTGCATGTTACTCCATAAATCTCTCACTTGTCTCTTTAACTTTCTACAAAGTCAACAGTCTGTGTGCTTGAGTATTTGGATGTTTCTGTATGAGGGGAATGGGTTGGGAGGTTTGGGTGTGAAGTACAGAAAAAGCTGACTCCTTGGATAGTTGAAATGGAATAGCACAGATCTGATGTGAGCAGTACAATGAGACAACATTTAATGTTCATAAACTCAGGAAAATAACTCTAAATCCAAGGGTGACCAGGATTGGTTGAATTTTAGGAGTAGCCTTGGTTTTACACAATTCACTGGCTAGCAGATAAAATCAGTCTTATCAAACATTTCAGGGCTTCCCTGGTGGCCCAGTGGTTGAGAGTCCACCTGCCGATGCAGGGGACACGGGTTTGTGCCCTGGTCCGGAAGGATCCCACATGCTGCGGAGCGGCTGGGCCCATGAGCCATGGCCGCTGAGCCTGCGCGTCTGGAGCCTGTGCTCCGCAACTGGAGAGGCCACAACAGTGAGAGGCACGCGTACCGAAAAAAAAAAAAAAAAAAAAAATTCAGGGACAGAGTTCCAAACAGCCATTTAGACTTCTTTATTCTCACAATAAGATATATTATGCTAAACTAATATGCATTTGTCTGCTCATTTTAGTCATCTTTTTAATAAACAATTGGATTTTATAATGATTCAGAGTGAGGCATTTTTTACGTATTATTCACAGAGGATATAAAATTGCCAATCAGACGTGACAAACCCCATGTTTGATTTCTATAGTGTTTTAAAATATTTTGAATTGGTTTCCCAAATTGATGATTGGAGGCGTCTGAGGCCTCACAACAACTAAGTGCAACATGGGATTCTGGACTCAATCCTACAGCAGAAAAAAGATATCAGCAGGGCAAGTGGAGAAATTCAGAGATGGTCTGTAGATTTGATAACAGCATCATATAAATATTAATTCCTCACTTAGATAGTGGTACTAGAGCTATAGAAGTTATTAGCATTAGACAAACAAAGTGAGGAATAAACAGAAACTCCATGTGATATTCTTGTAACTTTTTTGGTAAGTTTAAAATTACTTCAAAGCAAAAAGGAAAAGGAAAACAGAGACAGAATTTAATAAAGCATGCCAACCTAAAGAGACTAATATAATTTTATGTTTACATAATATTTCATCACATGGATATAACTTAATTCAACCAATTCTCATTATTGACATTTACTGTGTCTTTTCATTTTGCTATTATAAATCATAATGTGATGACCTTCCTTATACAAGAGTCTTTGCTGAAATGAAAGCTACTCCAATAATGAAAATGTGAGGTAGAAGAAAAAATAATTACACACACGGAAAGAAACGGCCTGAGAAAATATGTAAAGCAGCAGCAACCCAGGCATGACCAACGTACTATATGAAGTCAGGTTCCCCTGGGAGAGAAGTTCACTATCAAGCCAAAGTAGTAAGATTGGGTTGTACTCTAGGGTCCCTAAGGCCACAATCTGTACTTCACTTGATAGTTGATAGATTGAAGGTTTGCCTCCAGATGTTTTTCTCCACCTGCCTCTCACTAATATCTAGCATGATACTTGTGATTTTTTTTAAATGGTTGCCAGGGAGGCTTAGAAACACAAAAATGTTTATGAAAATAATAACTTTATAAAAGGAATTTGGACTCTAAAAACAAGATCATTTACTAGGTCTATGCAAAAGATAGCAGCTACTCATTTCAGTTTAGAGTGGTGAATATGTGAATATTTAACTTTTAACAAGCTGAGAACCAGCTGAAACTAAGGGCCAGAAAGAGATCTACAATCATTTGATTTTGATGGCAATTTCTGAAAATTATTCACTTTTTACAGTAACTGAATATAGATAGATGAAATTATAATATACAAATGCCCTTTATATACATGAGGTACATTTAATAATATTACTTATCTTTTACCAACACCTTATATATTATGCATCATAAATGTGAAATGTAACTCAGATTTTGAGACATGAATTCTGAGATAGTATTTTGCAGCTTATTACTCTAAAAGCTTAACCTTTAGTTAAAATTCTATGAGCCTAGTTTCAAGTCATTGGAACAAATTATCCCTGTTATATAAATATTATGTAAATACATTACCTCTCCCATCGGATTACTCTTCATTGAATTTCTTAATATTGCAACCAGGTTTCCTAGTCAATATTAAGTTCTAAAAAGAATACAGTCAATTAGTCTATTAGTATTTAATGTAGAGTTAACCATTTCAACAAGACATACATAATCTCTATATTTAAATTTGATCAATAGTTCCACATTACACGCATTTACCTTTTACAGAGCTGTTTTCATTCTATGTACAGAGTGTTTGAAAATCTGATTAAAACAGAAATTTGGAAACACCTCATGTATTCTCCTCTTAAGTTTCCCCATCTTTTTGTTCAGAGAGAAAATATTTATACACATGATTATCTTTATACAAATGGATTAGATGAGTGCCTACTTAGTTGGTTTTGAAGGCCTCTGGGCAAAACTGCTGCCGCCCAAAATGCTCCGATTATCAATAAAGGATGACCTTTGTAGGCCTATTAGCCTGAGTGAATGTGACCTGAGAAGCACTGTACCAGATGCATAACAGTATCTGGTGGTGCTAAAGCCCACTAGCAAAAGACCCCACACCCCAGTGTATGCTCTGCCTCAGTGCAGCACACATTGATGAACTTGACCTGGTTGACCTCAACAGCATGGGAGTTCCTAGTGGTCTTTGGCTGATGGGCGTTTATCACTGTTAGTAATTTATCATTAGCTCCCTCTGAGTTTAGACTGAGATAGATGGAGAGAGGAAGTGAGAGGCCCCAAGTTAAATTTCAATACATCTTGGCCCTATAGCTGTCCATATCAAAAAGGATTAATAAGAAGGAAAATAAAAAGAAAGGAACTATAACCTTGACTTGAGTAGTGAAACAGGAGATATTGTGCTAAATGAAGTTGCAGCAATATTTGAGAGATGTTTAGAATAACCACATCATTGATCTCCAGACAGTCAAGTGCAATAGAGAGAGAACTTGATCGGTACAGCAACGTAGACTACATGAGAAAACCAGTGTCATGGTCAGTCTGCCAATGGCAAACAGCACAGTTATGTGAAAAAGACACTAGCCTTGGATTCAGAAGAAAGGAATTTTTATTCCAGGCTTTCACATCAACTACTTATGTTACCCTGGGCTAGTAAATTTCCCCTGATGATTCTCAACCCTTTATTGGTAACAGAAAAGGAGCAGACTTGATTAATTTATCTTTATTTTTCTTATTAGTAACAAGGTTCTTTACCTGTGAATATTAGCTACCAGTGACAATGCACAGGGGGTAAGTTTAAATAGCAAGATCATAGCAAACAGAAAATAAGAACAATCCATAAATATTCTTGCTTTTCAAATCTGAGGTAGGGACAGAATTAAGACTTTAAATAAGGGGATTCCCTTCCCGTGCTTCTCAAAGTATGGCCTTCAGCATGCCCTGGAAGCTTCCTAGAACTGGAATCTCAGGGCCCTCCCCAGATTTCCAGAATCAGAATCTGATCTCAGGGTAATTTGAGTACAGAATTATGTTTGAGAAGCCCTGCCCTAGATCATGGGTAGTATGTAAAATTCACAAATCTCACCTTGAGTTATCGGCATGCTTGGTTTAGGGCCTGGTGCATTGCAGGAAGACCATGCAGTGGGAAGAGGGCTGGATGTGTTGCAGTCTGGGAATGGGCCTTCCCCATTCCTGATCTTGTTTTCTATGTGGACATGTGATTATTCTGGCTCCCCTCTGCCTCATCACTTACTCCTTTCCAGGAGTAGTATCATGTCATTGGTTGATTTTGAAAGGAAAACTGGGAATGCTTTGTTTAGTTTCTGCCTTCGTTCTTTGGGAATTAGCTGCCTACAGGGAGTGTGCATTCTTTGCTGTCCTCCAGGGGCCCACCCTTCCCTTCTGGAGAAAGTCTGTCCTAGTCCAGTCTCGTGTGTACCTCTGACTGGCTGCCTGAGGCTGCCTAATCCTGCTTACCTTAGGAGGCCCTCTGGTGCTCTAGGTAAGCTGTATTCTCCAACCTAGCTATCATCAACAATAAAGATGGTTATTCTTTGTCTTCTTTTACATTTTGTTCAGAAATTGGGTGTGGAGAACATGATGCTATTATTTAGATGTCCTTAATCATCCTAACAGTTATCAGCAGGCCTGAATCTTGATTCAGGTGGTCACTGAAGATTAAAGGTCTTCAATTTCCTTTCCTGTAATGTGAGGTGGTTGGATGATATCAGTGGTACCCAAAGCTGGGTCAGCCTTAGAATCATCCATGGAGTTGAGAGAACAGTATACAGATCAAAATCTACAGCAGAGGGACCACACATCTGCATTAGGCAAAGGTGATTTGAGTGAGGCAAATCTTGGAGACTGTTTTAATGGATGTCCTTGTTCTTGTACTCAAAGTGTGGTCCATCTTCCAGCAGTGTAGGCACTACATAGGAGCTTGCTAGAAATGTAGAGCACTTGGCTTTGCTCCAGAAATACTGAATCAGGATCTGCATTTTAACAAGGTCACCAGGTTTTTATGTATGCATGTTAAACATGGAGAAACCTTGCCTTGGATGATATTATCTCAACAGTCCTTCCCAATCTGGAACTGCTGGGATTTTATTTCCTTTTCATTGCTCTGTCTCTGGTTCCTGTCATGTAACAAGGTCCTCAGTAAATATTTATTGAGCAAATTAATCCATTCTCTGCTCTGTTCACTGTAATATGACAATAGCTTAAACACTCAGTTATGTTCCTATGTGTTTATCCCTTAATAAACATCAGACAGAGGCATCGATCTCTCACTCTGGTCACTGAGAGTTAGAACAACCCTGAGTGTAAAATCTTGCTCACTTCATGCTCCCTCCCCTTTTCTGAATTCTGATAATAATTTAATGAGAAAAATCTTGTAGGACATTCCGTTGCCCAGCTTATAATTATTTCCTTTATGATTTTTTTTTTGGCCAAATTCAAAGGGCTTCTCTCAGATTTATAGTCCTAGGCCTCATTCTGGAAGCTTTTAACAGTATTTTAACGATATTTATAATTCTCCCCTTCTGGAAACTTTCTTCACTTGGCTTTCATGATATAAGATTTCTTTGTTCTGTTTTTGATCACTTCTTCTTTAGCTTTTTTACAGTCTCCTTTTCAATCTAATTTTTTAAATAAAAATGATCCATTCTTTATGGCACTACTGAATTATTGCCTCCAGAATGAAGGTTTGAAGTCTCTACCATCTCTAGTTAAATTAAGAACAAATCATCATTTAATTTTTGTCTAGTCATTTTATATGGGGTTAGAAAGAAAAGATCAGTACAAAAACATCTTACATTCCACAGCTGAGTTTTGCAGGTCTGGTGCAATTTTACAGACAGAGTAAATGGTTAATAAATAAATCTTTACATAATGGGGGGCCAACTTTGTTATATAGGAGGAGGAATTGGTCGCTAGGGGTGGTCTAGGGCAGAAAATTACCCCACTGGATCTTTAAAGAAACTCTGGATTCCTGAGACTTGTTCCTGCTGCAGATATTAATTCAGGAGGTCTGAGAAGGGAACACAGAGTTGATATTAAAATGAAAATATCCCCCAGGTGATTCTAAAGCAAAGCCATGGTTAGTATCTACGGAAATATCCAATTTTGTAGATAAAAAGTCCTTTAAGGACAAATTCAAAAGTCTAACTAAGAAACATTATTAAGAAGGCTTTTCTATTTCATTCTGCTAGCTAATATCATAGCTATCATGATATTTTGTGGGGGGAAAAAAGGAAAAGTCAGATAGAGATACAAAGCTGACAAAAATTCTAGTGGCTGAGTCTAACCATTGCCTAATACCACAAGTATGGGCTGGCTTTAACTCTGACTGGGAATGAAATTTTGATTACAAAGATGGCTTGACTGAAATAGTCAAGGTAAATGTTTCTACCATTTTGAAGATAGTTATAGCACCGTTGTCGTAGTCATCTAACAAGTAGCAGCAATAAAATTAGAATTTCCTTTCATGTAAAAAAGGAAAAGAAATGTTTGAAAATTTGTGACCAAATCTTCATTTGGATTATTATCCATTATTTCTGACATAATGGTAAACAATCCCATTATTCACAATCAGGCTCAGAACATCATAAAGTTTACCCATGTTGAGTTAACATCGGGCACTTAATTATTCTGTCTCCATGCGTCTGCAGGGCCCAGTAAATTTATGGGGCTCAAGCCAGGTTTTCTAATTCATTTCGACAGGTGTTCTCAAACTTCCTTTTGCAAATTTGTCGTCAAACAGGATTTCTTTGTCATGTCAATTTGTATACAATAACAGATGCTGTTGTTGTTCCTGTCTGAAATGGGGCACCACTGCTTGTCGTGTGGGGGGTTGGGAAAGGTTTGGTGACATTCGCTGCAGGACTGGTTATATCTCTTTACTGAAAAGACCAGTGGAACATTCTGGCACTCAGTCAATGCTTGTTGACTGTCTTCCCAGCTGTTTATTCAGCAGGTCGCTACCATTCTTCATTATGAGAAATTGTGTCTTGTCCTTCTGCTCATGCCATCCTATACTTATTCCACTTTTCAGCACCTAATTCAATATTCTGTTGGTCAACCCTGTATCACAACAATACACCCCCAAATTTCAGAAGACTCCTTATAATTTTTCCCGTTTCTGCAAGTCTGCATGGAACTTTTACTGTGATTTCCATTTACCTAGTTTTCAATTCACAGTGAGAATATTTCTGTTGTAGGTTCTGCTTGAGTGGCAGTGTTCTGTGTCAGGAGTAATAGCAGCTGAGTTTAGCAAGAACAAGACAGGTACAAACTCTCTACAACCAATCTCATTTGACCATCATAACAACACTACCATGCTAAATCCATTTTTTTTCCATTTTGCAGATGAGCAAACTGTGTAAATAATTAAAAGAGTAAAACTATGGCAAGTGATGCAATTTCTTCTGATTTGACATGATTGAGAAGGGATATTCACTCTTTGCTACATTGAAATTTTACCATGTCTATTAATGAAGCCTTCAAAGCCAACATTGTAGTAAAGAAAAATATTGCTGAATATATGCAAAAGAAGAGGTAGATATACACTAGAATTTAGTGTGGGAAATTAGTATTACAATACAAGTTTTCCTACTAAAATTATGGTGACACACAAATGGGAGTCTGGCTATATATTGCAATGTGGGGGCAGCAAGGCTGGGGAGTGCAATCTTCTTTGTAGAAGTTCATGAAACGATGGTTCATCTCAAAATACTCTAAATTAAAGCCATTGTTCTCAACTAATCTTAAACAGTCATAAAAGGGCTAAACACAGTCATGACATATTAGCAGCCAAAGTTCCTTATTTAGGAAATCAAAGAGCATAAAATCAAATTAAAATATATCATCTCTGCTGCTGATTCTTCTAGTGCTGGGCTTTCTGGAAATTTCTTTTCTAAACTTGCCCTTATATTGCTCTTTTGCTGCATAATGTTCATTTGATCAGAAGTTGATTTTTAAGGTGCATTTTGTAACAGATTTTATTTATCTCTTTTTTTCCAATTAGTATATGAAATGAAAAATATTGTGCTACATGGAGCAGGTAGCTCTATTATAATAAGTCATTTAGATTTTATGGCTATTTCTGCTACTAATAAACTGTGGAGTAGTAGTCGGGCGAAATGAAATCGGAAAGGTCAGAGCCAGGGGATGCTTAGTGGAATTAATATTTTTTAATTATTTTTTTCTTAATTTTTCTTTCTCTAATTTTTAAAATAAACTATTAAGCAAAGGCTTGGAAGAGAGGTCTCAGCTCTGCATTTGAATGTGTACATATAAGGAAAATAACTTCTTATAAGCTCTCCTAGATGTGCTTGTGATTTTAGCTTCTGTCTGAATGAGCCTACCTAGAAACTAAGAAAATATTTTAACTATGTTTCTTCCTGCTCAGGTTGCCCATTCCTCTTACCCCTTCTCCATCAGGTAGTTAGGTGCTAGGGTTACTGATAAATTAGGTCTGTGCCACTAGTGTTCAGCAAACAGATCAATTCAGGCTTTAACAGCCAGTAGTTAAGATCAGGGCATGGTCACAAATGGACAATTCACTAAGCCAAGCAGCCGGCTGCTGTGTGTTTCTTGTCCAGTGAGGTGGGACTTTGCTGTGGCTGCTACTTTGATTGTAGAAATCTATGCTTTCAATCACTATGGATACCTTTTCTAGGGAATGGACTCCTCGGTTAGATTTTGTTCTCCATTCCCAGCATTTTTACCCATAGCCACTTCATGCATTTATCCATCCTACCTAGCCTCTGAGGTGTTAGAATTTCAAATTCTTGACATCTTACACAGAGATTTATCAGAAAAATATATTTGCTTAAAAATAACAATCTTTTAAGTACGCATACTAAACAATTACGTTAAAAATCCTAAAGATTGAAAATATCCTATAGAAAAGTGTTTAAAATTGTGACAACATATCAAACATGAAAAATTATAGTATATTTGAAATATACCAAATTCATGTGAACTAGATTCAGACCAGAAATCCCTGAGCTAGTTATGTTTCTACCTGTGGATGGTTAAGGGTCTCTGTTTACCACCTCCTTCATTTCCTGTATATCATCCTGTTTAAGGGTGCTACAGGGGACATTAGACTCTTCCTTATCACTCAGTGTCAAAGAACTATTATTTCTATTAAGGCTTTGCTATCCCCTCTGCAAATGGTTTCAACTTCCCTCCTTTGAGACCTCTTTTTCTTGTGGGCATCTCACGCCACACTCCTTCAAAGTTCATCTCCTCTGGCTTCTGCTGCTTCTCTGTTGGCTGCCCTGTTTCTCCTGCAATCAAGTTCATCCTGCCCACACTTCACAGTCGTCAAACACATTCTCTGCATGCCTCTTGCTGTCTACCCCTGAGATCGCTCTCTGTGCTGCCCTCCAGCTACATGGACTGGTCCTGACTCTCGTCTTCAGTCTCCACCTGGGGAAGGCTGCTTCTCCATTCCTCCGGCTGGATATCCATCATTTCCTCAGTTCCCTCTTCTTTCATCTTCCCAGGATTATAAAACAAGCTGGCATTTTCAGTCTTAGAAGCAACTTGTTTATATGACTGAGCAGGGTAAGAGAGTAAATACAATGCACGTGAGTAATGATGTGAACCAGCAACATATGTTCTCTATCTGCAAGGAGGAGCATATATGTTACAGTCCAAACCTCTTTACTAGGAGAAAATTGGAAATTTTCCAAGTCTGTATATTTAATGAACTTAGATACTATTTAACAAGAAAAAAGTTAAGTAATTAAGAGAAGGACAAAACTTCTCTTGATTCTTGTACATAAGCATCCTGTATTCCCTGGCTCTTTCCTGCTACAGTGCTCAAATTTTGTAATAGGTAACTCACTTGTCCTAAATTTGTAATGAGATGCTTATTCAAGTTCATAATCATTTAATTAACTGAGTTTTTTTTTTGTTTTTTTTAAGATGTTTTTATTTTTTTTAACATCTTTATTGGAGTATAATTGCTTTACAATTTTGTGCCAGTTTCTGCTGTACAACAAAGTGCATCAGTTATATGTACGCATATACACCCATGAACCCTCCCTCTTGCATCTCCTTCCCACCCTCCCTATCCCACCCCTCTAGGTGGTTACAAAGCACCGAGGTGATCTCCCTGTGCTATGCAGCAGCTTCCCACTAACTATCTATTTTACATTTGGTAGTGTACATATGTCAATGCTACTCTAGCTGAGATATTTTTAAGTCTTTTGACTGTTTGCTTTTCTTTTGTTCTTTTTCATTGAGATTAAATTGCCTAATGCTACACAGTTATATTCTCCAGTTTTTGGGTTTTTCGTTTTTTTTTTTTTTTGCTAGAATGAACACAAAACTACATTAGTTTTAAGGGCATTTCAGATTGTGTTTATAATTCTGAGAATAGGTAAAGAATACACATTGGCTAATGTCTATGAACCTCGAATTCATGAATTAGATGTTTGTGTTCATGTTCTAGTTTAATTTTTACAGTTTTTGATTTAATTTTTAATAGTTTATTAATTTAATTTTAATTTAATTTGTAGCTATTGTCTAAACTCAGTTATTTGTAATTTCAACATAGCGACCCTGAAAGAGGAGAAGAAATGCTGTGTAATCCCAGGCGGCAACATTTAAACGTAACCATTTCCCCATAAAGCCATTCTGTTGTGTGTGACTTCATACTTCTAATGTCACTGTGTCTTCCCCATGGGGTAGCACAGCCTTCACTGTGGGTTCTCCTCAGGGGCTTGCTCTGAGGTACTCAGATGCAGTGTGAGCATCTGAACACCAGGTGGCACTATTGGTAACATACTCTAGCGAGTCACTCTTGGATCATGTAAGTAAGTTTAAGAAATTTATCCCAGGGATGCAAGGATTCTTCAATATAAGCAAATCAATCAATGTGATACACCACATTAACAAACTGAGGAATAAAAACCATATGATTATCTCAATAGATGAAGAAAAATCTTTTGACAAAATTCAACACCATTTATGATAAAAACTCTCCAGAAAATGGGCATAGACAGAACCTACCTCAACATAATAAAGGCCATATATGACAAACCCACAGAAAACATCACACTCAATGGTGAAAAACTGAAAGCATTTCCACTAAGATCAGGAATAAGACAAGGATGTCCATTTTTGCCACTCTTATTCAACATAGTTTTGGAAGTCCTAGCCACAGCAATCAGAGAATAAAAAGAAATAAAAGGAATACAAATTGGAAAAGAAGAAGTAAAACTGTCACTGAATTCCAATGACATGATACTATACATAGAAAATCCTAAAGATGCCACCAGAAAACTACTGGAACTAATCAATGAATTTGATAAGGTTGCAGGATACAAAATTAATGCACAGAAATCTCTGGCATTCCTATACTCTAACAATGAAAAATCAGAAAGAGAAGTTAAGGAAACACTCCAATTTACCACTGCAACAAAAAGAATAATATACCTAGGAATAAACCTGCTTAAGGAGGCAAAAGACTTGTACTCAGAAAACTATAAAAAACTGATGCAAGAAATCAAAGATGACATAAGCAGATGGAGAAATATACCACGTTCTTGGATTGGAAGAATCAACATTGTGAAAATGACTATACTGCCCAAAGCAATCTACAGATTCAATGCAATCCCTATCAAACTACCAATGGCATTTTTCACAGAACAAGAACAAAAAAATTTCACAATTTGTATGGAAACACAAAAGACCCCGAATAGCCAAAGCAATCTTGAAAAAGAAAAACAGAGTTGGAGGAATCAGTCTCCTTGACTTCAAACTATATCACAAAGCTACAGTAATCAAGACAGTACAGTACTGGTACAAAAACAGAAATATAGATCAATGGTACAAGATAGAATGCCCAGAGATAAACCTACACACATATGGGCACCTAATTCATGACAAAGGAGGCAAGGACATGCAATGGAGAAAAGACAGCCTCTTCAATAAGTGGTGCTGGGAAAACTGGACAGCTACATGTAAAAGAATGAAATTAGAACACCCCCTAACACCATAAACAAAAATAAACTCCAAATGGATTAAAGAGTTAAGTGTAAGACCAGACACTATAAAATTCTTAGAGGAAAACATAGGGAAAACACTCTTTGACATAAACCACAGCAAGATCTTTTTTGACCCATCTCCTAGAATAATGGAAATAAAAACAAAAATAAACAAATGAGACTTAATTAAACTTAAAAGCTTTTGCACAGCAAAGGAAACCATAAACAAGACAAAAAGACAACCCTCAGAATGGGAGAAAATATTTGCAAATGAGGTAACTGACAAAGGATTAATCTCCAAAATATACAAACACCTCATGGGGCTCAATATCAAAAATCAAACAATCCAGTTAAAAAACGGGCAGAAGACATTTCACCACAGATGACCAAGAGACACATGAAAAGCTGCTCAACATCACTAATTATTAGAGAAATGCAAATCAAACTACAATGAGGTATCACCTTACACTGGTCAGAATGACCACTATAAAATATCTAGAAACAATAAATGCTGGAAAACTAAAACTAAAAAACTAAAAATAGAACTACCATATGGCCCAGCAAATCCCACTACTGGGTATATACCCTGAGAAAGCCATAATTCAAAAAGAGACATGTACCACAAGTTCATTGCAGCACTATTTACAATAGCCAGGTCATGGAAGCAACCTAAGTGTCCACTGACAGATGAATGGATAAAGAAGATGTGGCACATATATACAATGGAATATTACTCAGCCATAAAAAGAAACAAAGCTGAGTTATTTGTAGTGAGGTGGATGGACCTAGAGTCTGTCATACAGAGTGAAGTAAGTCAGAAAGAGAAAAACAAATACCATATGCTAATGCATATATATGGAATCTAAAAAAAAAAAAAAAGAAAAAAAATGGTACTGATGAACCAGTTTCAGGATAGGAATAAAGATATAGACATAGAAAATGGACTTGAGGACATAGGTTGGGAGGGCAAAACTGGGACGAAGTGAGAGTAGCATCAACATATATACACAGCCGAATGTAAAATAGTTGGCTGGTGAGAAGCAGCTGCATAGCATAGGGAGATCGGCTAGGTGCTTTGTGATGACCTAGAGGGGTAGAATAGGGAGGATGGGAGGGGAGCTCAAGAGGGAGCAGATCTGGGGACATGTGTATGCATATGGCTGATTTTCTTTTTTGTGCAACAGAAACTAACACAGTATTGTGAAGCAATTATACTCCAATAAAGATCTATTTAAAAATATTTTTAATTAAAAAAAAAGAAATTTAGAAACATCCTGTTACCCTACTGTGTCTTCAAAAAAAATAAAATGTATAGCTTTATAATGTGTTTATGATATCAACTATCAATCAAATTTTACTCTTATAACCAATGACATACCTATGCATTCTCTTATGACTTACATTATCTACTTGCATCTACATCTTTCCCTTTGTTTAGCTGTCTGCCTTTCTCTGTGTCTCTCTACAATGCTTCCCAGCATTCTTCCATATAAACATATTAAAATCACTGCTAGAACTGTTTTAAGTTTTTGTGATTCACTTTACTGTGCTTTGCAGGTACTGCATTTTTCACAAATTGAAGGTTTGTGGCAACCTTGCATCAAGCAAGTCTATCAGTGCTCTTTCTCCAACAGCATTTGCTCACTTGGTGTCTCTATGTCATGTTTTGGTAATTCTTGCACTATTTCAAACTTTTTCATTATTATTTGTTAAGTTGACCTGTGCTCAATGATTTTGATGAAGCTATTGTAATTGTTTTGGGATGCCAGGAACAGCACCCAAATAAGACAGTGAACTTAATCAATAAATGTTGTGTATGTTCTGACTGCTCCACTGACCAGCTACTTCCTTGTCTCTCCTTCTCCCTCAGCTACCTTATTCCCTGAGACACAACAATATTGAAATTACGCCAATCAATAACTCTACAATTGCCTCCAAGTGTTCAAGTAAATGGGAGAGTTGCATGTCTCTCACTTTAAATCAAAGTTAGAAATGCTTAAGTTTAGTGAGGAAGACATGTCAAAAGCCAAGATAGGCTGAAAGCTAGGCCTCTTGTACCAAACTATTAGCCAAGTTGTGAATGAAAAGGAAAAGTTCTTAAAAAGAAATTCAAAATGCTACTCCAGTGAACATACAAATGATAAGAAAGTGAAACAACCTTATTGCTGATGTGGAGAAAGTTTTAGTGTCTGCATAGAAGATCAAGCCAGCTGAATCCAGGTCAAAGCCCTAACTCTTCTTAATTTTATGAAGACAGAGAGAGGTGAGGAAGCTGCAGAAGAAAAGTCTGAAGCTAGCAGAGGTTGGTTCATAAGGAAAGACGCCATCTCCATAACATAAAAGTGCAAGGTGAAGCAGCAAGTGCTGATGTAGAAGCTGCCCCAAATTATCCAGAAGAAATCTAGCTAAGATAATGAATGAAGGTGACTCCACTAAACAACAGGTTTTCAATGTAGATGAAACAGTCTTCTATTTGAAGAAGATGCCATGTAGGACTTTCATAGCTGAAGAGGAGAAGTCAATGCCTGGCTTCAAAGCTTCAAAGGACAGGCTGACTCTCTTGTTAGAGGCTAATGCAACTGGTGACTTCAAGTTGAATCCAATGTTTATTTACCATTCTGAAAATCCTAGGTTCCTTAAGAGTTATATCTACTCTGCCTCTGATCTATAAATAGAAAAACAAAGCCTTGATGGCAACACATCTGTTTACAACATGGTTTACTGAATACATGAAACACACTGTTAGACCTACTTCTCAAAATAAAAGACTCCTTTCAAAATACTACTGCTCATTGACAATGTACCTGGTTACTCAAGAACTTGATGGAGATGTACAGTAAGATTAATGTTGCTTTCATGTCTGCTAACACAACATCCATTCTGCAGCCCATGGATCAAGGAATAATTTTGACTTTCAAGTCTTATGATTTAAGAAATACATTTCATAAGGCTAGGGCTTCCACAGATAGTGATATCTCTGATAGATCTGGGCATGATCAGCTGAAAACTTTCTGGACAGGATTCACCATTCTAGATGCCATTAAGAACATTTGTGATTCATGGGAAGAGGTCCAAATATCAACATTTACAGGAGTTTGGAAAAAGTTGATTCTAACCTTCATGGATGACTGTGAGGGGTTCAAGACTTCAGTGGAGAGAGTAACTGTAGATGTGGTGGAAACAGCAAGAGCACTGGAATTAGAAGTGGACCCTGAAGACGTGACTGGACTGCTGCCATCTCAGGATAAAACTTGAACAGATGAGGAGTTGCTTCTTATGAATCAGCAAAAGTTTTTTTTTTTTTTTTTGAGATGGAATCTACTCCTGGTGAAGACACTGAAGATTGTTGAAATGACAACAAAGGATTTAGAATGCTCCATAAACTTAGTTGATAAAGCAGTGACAGAGTTTGAGAGGACTTACCCCAATTTTGAAAGAAGTTCTACTGTGAGTAAAATGCTATGAAGCAGCCTTGCCTGCTGTGGAGAAATCATTCATGAAAGGAAGAGCCAATGGATGTGTCTTGCTTTAAGAAATTGCCAGTCACCCAACTTTCAGCAACCACCAGCCTGACCAGTCAGCAGCTGTCAACTCCGAGATAAGACCCTCCACCAGCAGAATGTTATCACTCACCCAAAGCTCAGATGATGGTTAGCATTTTGGGCAGTATATTTTAATTAACATACGTACATTGTTTTTTTACACATAATGCATTTGCACACTAAATAGACTACAGCATAGTGTAAACACAACTTTTTATATGCACCGTGAAACCAAAACATTCATGTGATTCATTTTATCACAATATTTGTTCTATTGTGGTGGTCTGGAACAGAATCCACAATATCTCTGAGGTAGGTCTGTGATAGAATTGAGCTATTTTCTACGACTTCTTGAGTTTGTGCATTTTTCTCAGTTCTTTCTTTCTTACAACACTGCCTTCTCCCCCTATCTTAATTCCACATCCAACATTTAGTTAAATGGAGTCAAAATGATTATAAAACAATCATTACTTTCCTTTTCTACACTTGAATGTTCCAATCAGCAGAAACCTTTGAGCCAGATTCCCAACGGACTAGGGCAAGCCTGGGCAGTTGAATGACCTTATTGAGAACACAGTGGAATAATTGTTTAATAAGCCTTACCACTGGGCAGTCAAAAGCTGTCAGTCAACTTGTCTTTCATAGACATAATCAAAATCTACTTTTAAAAAATTCTCTAAACATTAACCAATATGAGTGACCTATTTTAAATAATGCAGTCTCCAAGAGGCCAGGCTGTGGTAGTAACATCAGACTTTCCCAGGCCTCATAAATCCAGGGAACTGGCAGTGGTGAACTTAGAGCAGTAAAAAAGGGTGGCTCTGTAAATTCATACCCACTACGTACTTAATTGCACTCATGGTGACTCACAGCACCTTGAACACAAAGGTTTTGTTATAGCAAATAAACAGGGACAGTGGTAGCTGAAGACACACACCAACTTGCCCCTTCACACGAGGGCTGGCTCTTCCTTTTGTACAAGTTAAATGGAGAAGAAAGATGTGCAGAGATAAACAACAGTGGATTAATGAAGTAAAATCAGTTTTAAAGGGTTTTCAGACTCTCTCTCTCTCCACCTCACTACTCCATGGTTGTCAGAAGAAGAATAACCTCAAGTATTCAGTTTATAGTATTGTGTATTCTTAGATCTTAGGGGGTTGTCCATGTTTGTTTTGGCTGACGTTCAATAGCTAATTAGCCTTAAACAATTTGGTAAGAGCATGAACGGAGACCATTTTTCCTTGAATTTCCCTCTGAGACTTTATAAGAAGCCTTTCCGATAACCTTTGAACAAATTTATAACAGTTTTAGACTCCAAGATTTTGGTGCTGAGTGTTTTCTTTTTTTCCTATTTGCATTGATCTGATTTAAAAAGTATATCTGGTTTATGTCATTGAATATGATAATAATAATAATTTGTGTAATTGAATGTGATAATAATGATGATGGCTGACATTTCTTGATGGTTTCCTATGTGCTAAACATTGATTCTCAGTATTTGATGCAAATTATCTCATTTAATCTTTATCAAAAACCCTGTCTTTATATTTCCATTTTTACAGTTGACAAAATTGACAATGAGATGATAGTCAAGTATGTAGTAGATTAAATACAGTATGTGTCAACATTTTATATTTCTGTTAAATTAGATGAAGCAGCATCAAGATGGAGAGTTTAAGCTCTGACTGATTTGTGTCAACTGAAGAAAACACATGCTTTATTTGAGAAAGAAAATAGAGAGGCTTCGTTCCCTGGAGAGAAAGCTTTCACATAAACAGACATTCTGACCTCACAGCATGCAGACAATAGTTCTAATCCTCTAAAATTTAGAGAAATGGCTTTGACTTTTTTTAATAATCATGGATCACAACTAAAAATTAAAACACTTTCCATCATGCCCCAATATTCACACAAATACACACATTCATGAAAATGTTCTCATTATATAATACTTACTCTTCCACTATGTAATAAAATCTGATATTTCTTATTTATTCTATTTGTTAAGTACTGATAGAGAATCATAAATTGATTCCATAAACCACCAATGGGTTATAACCTGCATTTTGAGAAATAAGCTGGTTTATATAACAAAAGCGAAACTAACATCAAGATCCAAATAGGTGTAAAGAGTTAACATTACACTTTACACTTCATCACACTCTGTTTGATATGGTCTTCTGTGATTAATGAATGATAGAGAATGAAGAAAATTCCCTATCATGGTATTTCTTGACTACAGTTCTGAGTTGGTTGTGAATTTCCCTGTGGAAATGTAAAAACGTTATCATGGTTTCCTTTGGGCAGCACAAAACTAAGAAAGCCTGGCTGCTGGTAGCTAAAGGATAGATTCAAAAGACAGAAGGAAACCAAACATCAGAATGGTAAGAGAGAAAGAAGTAAAAAGAAAAAGAAGAGTGCATTGGGGAAAAGAACCCTGAGAGTCATGTGAGAGTTTGGAACTTGGGTCTGCAGGGACTTTGACATGTTCGATGGGTGGGGAGAAGGGAGAAGGCAGGGCTGGCCCAGGAGGGGCGATGGGTGGACAGCTGAGCTAGATTACCCTGATGTGTGCAGGTCATTTGTGATTGACTCTGATGAGTGTCCAGATCCAGAATCCAATGGATCTTCTTATGGATCCCAGGAGAGGGAGATTCCAGACAGCTATGATGTTCAATGTTTAGCAAGACAATAGAATTGTGGACCAAGTAGTGGTTCTCAAACTAGTATGTATAGGAATTACCTGGGTGAGCTTATTTAAATTCAGATTCCTGAGTATCATCCTCATAAAGTCTGATTATTTACAGACTCACGATTGCTTGCATTGTTACAAGGGCATATCTATGCCTTGAGATATGTTGCTTTAGTATTCATAGCAAGATCTAAAGGGAGGTAGGAGAATGATGACAGTGGACACATGATAAGGACTTGGAAGATTCTGTAAATTTTTTTGAAAGACTAAATTTCAGTGGACTCTTTTCTGCTCAAGGCTTACCAGGAAGATGGGATGCCAGGTCTACAGCTACAAATTTGACCCTATAAAATGATGCTTCTAAGGCCCAGAATACCCTGCCTGCTATGGAGGTGGAACTGGCTCAGAAGCTTGGACAATCTTGCAAGGTGATGGATGTTGGTGATTATGTGGGACTGGACCCTATAGAGACATAAGTCTTATGAGAACTAATAAGAATGACTTCCTGAGGCATAGGATGGAAATTAGGGAAAACTCTAGATTATACCAAAGGTAGAAGTAGGACAAAGTTATGCCTCTCTGTGTCCAGAAAGAGAAGGGCATCAGACAGAACAAGGTTTTCTAAGGTAGCATAAGTGCCCTGAAGGACTCTTACTCATTCTGTCATTTCTTACCTGTATATGATTTGCCTTTATAAATCCTTATCTCAACACTATCAACAATTACCATCAACAAATACACACTAATGGATAAACAACAAGATCCTACTGTACAGCACAGGGAAAAATATTCAATATCCTTTGATAAACCATAATAGAAAAGAACATGAAAAAGAATATATTTATAAGTGAATCACTTTGCAGTACAGTAGAAATTAACACAACATTATAAATCAACTATAACTCCAATAAAATAAATTAAAACAAAACAAAACAAAAAACCAAATACACACTGAATGCTTTGTTCTACTCTTTTCTTGATGGGGCTTGATAGTTAAGATTTAGGAAATAGCTTGGGTTGCACTTCACCACAAAGCCCTTATAGGATTACTGATTGATAGTATGGAATTTGGAGTTAGATTTGAATTTGAATTCCCACTCATCCATTTTCAGCTATTTAACCTTGGACTAATTACTTGACCTAGACAGGTCTCAATTTTTACATATGTAAAACTGGAATAATTATATCAAATATTCAAGCAATATAGTAGAAATTAAATGAGATGAAACATATTTTCTCATTGTTCTTATATAAAGAGCTCAATAAAGATTAGATCTGATTATTAGAAATAATTTATGAGTATATTTTTGAAAGTAATCTGAGACTAAAGTAGAAAGTAATTACAGTTTACTGAGTGGCTGTTCTGGATCTGGGACTGTATTAAGCACTAAACATATATGATATCTAATTCTCTCAATAACACAGCAAGGCAAATGTATTAATTCCATCTTTTGGATGAAGAAATGGAAGCTTAAGAGGTTAGTAATTGAAAGTCACAAAGCTAGTAGTAAGTTGCACTGAGATGCTTTAACAGCAATGTCTAACCCTAAGTTTAGCATTTTCTTACTAATTCACATTTTTGCCTTTACTGCCCTCTGATATGATATCTTCTCCTTTGTCTTATGCTTGATCCAAACATCTACATGGTCCAAGACACCAGTAGAGGAAAATTTACCATCATTTCTGCCCTTAAGTTGAGACAAGGTGTGAGGGGAAAAATACCTTCTCTTTTCCAGTCCCCAGCGATAAATCCAGAATATCAGAACATGTACTTTAAAAGAATGAGAATGGTTCAACAAAACCCACTAGACAGAGATTTAGTTATTTTCATGAATTAATACTGCATTACTTAAGCATGAAGGTGTAGAGAACAATAATGTAATTAGAAAGGATCTCTGTGGATGAATGAATTTCTCAGGAGAATTATAATTTAAATGGCTCCACCTACTCTATCTGGGTTTTCTTGGCATTACTGAAAAAAACAAAAAAACACTGAATCTGTTTTTTTGTTGTGAAGGAAGCATCAGAACTTCATATCCAACCTTGGGGAAGTTTGCCCCACCTGACCTGGGATACTTGTTCATATGAACACAATATATTTAAGTAGGAATTTGGAAATCTACTCTCTGGGTCATTTGACCACAATATGGGAGCCAACATTTTCTTTCCTCTTTTCAAGTTGTTCTCTACATTACAAAACAAGCAATCTGGGTGTGACTTTGATGATTGTTTCTGGAGTTTGGAGCCAAGATAGAGAGACAGGTAACATTGCAACCTGGCTTTCTTGTCTGCTTCTAAAGGAAATAGGGAGAAGTGCCAATTTCATCAAGTTTTAGCCCAAGGACTCTTGTAAAACAACACATTACAGATGTCTGTATTTTTTAAAAGAGCATCACTTGTAAAATATGCATTCATGTTAATGTCAATAGTTTTATAAATTTAGGAAAACAAAACTCATTTTTTTCTGAAGCATTATGGAAATTTAAATTTGGAAATGTTTATAAGATAACATTTTTAGGTCATCAGAGTCATTTGTTCTAAACATTTTTCAAAGGAAAGGACTATCCATTATTGAATATATTTATTACCTATGTATCTTTGCCTTGAATTGAAATTTGTCAGATATTTTCATCATAAGATTCTCCGTACTTCTAATTCCAGGAATGAGTAAATTTTATATGTGGATGACAAAGTGTCTTGTTATTATTTCTTTTATGAGTAAATGAAACTATAGCAGGCTGTCAATCCACAATACAATTCTGCTTTCTCCCCTATCCTCTCAGTTTAAAATTGAACTTGGCACATTAATAGAAAACAGCAACTACATTAAACTCCTTAAAGTTTTTTCATATCTCTTGAATCAAAACTCTGCTTTTAACAAGCTGAGGATGGTGACTGTGGCTGGCATTAAATCAATGTACTGAAGGCTGAAGTTCTTTATCCAAAACACAAACCCAGCATGGAGAGCTGTAACTAGATTTCATGACTCTCTTCTACTGAGTTGCCTCCAACCAAACTCATGGGGGACTTTCTTCATCAATTTCTGAGTTTCTACATTCCTATAATCTTTAGACTTTCATCCCTGATTGTCACAAAGTTATTTCTATCTGTTACAGACAGGTGCCCAGACCACTTCTGACAGGAAATCTGCTAAACTACACCACTTCTCATTCCCATGGACTCAAGTCAGAATATATATTGGCGACCTGTCTTAGCATTAAGATTTGCTAGCTATCTCAATACCAGGCCATCAGCCAATCCCAACGTATTACTCATTATGAAGAGAAACCTTGGGAGGGACTTATATAACAATGAACAAATAAAGCCTATTTTTAAACTGTCTAAACAAGTATTTACATGAGAGATTCTTGACCCAGAGGGTTTTTTACTCTGTGGGATCATTCCTTTGAGGGTGAGATGAGTATGATTAGTGAAGATATGTACAGACATGTTTAGAATTCTATCTCAAATTCATCAAGATGAGTCCTCTCCCAATTGCATCTAGTAATTCTTCTATTCTGGAATATTTCATCCAGTTCACAAGCAGCTTGCCTGCTTTTCCACTTGCAGTCAGGAAATTGCATATGATGTTGAAAACATTGCTCCAAAGACATCATGTGAAAAAAAAAGGAAAATCCTTGGTTCAATATATTAGTGTGCTCAGTTAATAAACTGTAGGTTGTGTCCTTTTGTTTTCTTTTTTAATATCTTTACTAGAGAATAATTTTGTCACAATGTTGTGTCAGATTCTGCTGTATAAAAATGTGAATCAATTATATGTATACATATATCATCATATCCCCACCATCTTACGTCACCCTATCCCACCCCTCTAGGTAGTCACAAAACACCGAGTTGATCTCCCTGTGCTATGTAACTGCTTCCCACTATCTACCTATTTTACACTTGGTAGTGTTTATATGTCAATGCTATTCACGCACTTCGTCCTAATTTACCCTTCCCCTTCCCCGTGTCCTCAAGTCCATTCTCTACGTCGGAGTCTTTATTCCTATCCTGCCCCTAGGTTCATCAGAACCTTTTTTTTTTTTTTTTAGATTCCATATATATATGTTAGCTTATGGTATTTGTTTTTCTCTTTCTGACTTACTTCACCCTGTATGACAGACTGTAGGTCCATCCACCTCATTACAAATAACTCAGTTTCTTTTCTTTTTATGGTTGAGTAATATTCCATTGTATAAATGTGCCACACCTTCTCTATCCATTCAGCTGTTGATGGACACTTAGCTTGCTTCCATGTCCTAGCTATTGTAAATAGTGCTGCAATGAACATTGTGGTACAGGACTCTTTTTGAATAATGGTTTTCTCAGGGTATATGCCCAGTAGTGGGATTGCTGGGTCATATGGTAGTTCTAGTATTAGGTTTTTAAGGAACCTCCATACTGTTCCCCATAGTGGCTGTATCAATTTTCATTCCCACCAACAGTGCAGGAGGGTTCACTTTTCTCAACACCCTCTACAGCATTTATTGTTTGTAGATTTTTTGATGATGGCCATTCTGACCAGTGTGAGGTGATACCTCATTGTAGTTTTGATTTGCATTTCTCTAATGATTAATGATGTTGGGCATCCTTTCATATGTTTGTTGGCAACCTGTATATCTTCTCTGGAGAAAGGTCTATTTAGATCTTCTGCCCATTTTTGGATTGTGTTGTTTGTTTTTTTTTTTTTTTTTGATATTGAGCTGCATGTGTTGCTTGTAAATTTTGGAGATTAATCCTTTGTCAGTTGATTCATTTGCAGATATTTTCTCCCATTCTGAGGGTTGTCTCTTGTTTTGTTTATGGTTTCCTTTGCTGTGCAAAAGCTTTTAAGTTTCATTAAGTCCCATTCGTTTATGTTCATTTTAATTTCCATTTCTCCAGGAGGTGGGTCAAAAAGGATCTTGCTGTGATTTATGTCAAAAAGTTTTGTTCCTATGTTTTCCTCCAAGAGTTTTATGGTGTCTGGCCTTACATTTAGGTCTTTAATCCATTCTGAGTTTATTTTTGTGTATGATTTTAAGAAGTATTCTAATTTCATTCTTTTACATGTAGGTCTTTTTTCCCAGCACCACTTATTGAAGAGGCTGTCTTTTCTCCATTGTATATTCTTGCCTCTTTCATCAAAGATAAGATGACCATAAGTGCATGGGTTTACCTCTGGGCTTTCTATCCTGCTCCATTGATGTATGTTTCTGTTTTTGTGCCAGTACCATACTGTATTGATTACTGCAGCTTTGTAGTATAGTCTGAGGTCAGGAAGCCTGATTCCTCCAGCTCTGTTTTTCTTTCTCAAGCTTGCTTTGGCTATTCAGGGTCTTTTGTTTTTCGATACAAATTTCGAAATTTTTTGTTCTAGTCTGTGCAAAATGTCATTCATAGATTGATAGGGCTGCATTGAGTCTGTAGTTTTCTTTGTTTAGTATAGTTATTTTCACAACGTTGATTCTTCCAATACAAGAACATGGTATATCTCTCCATCTGTTTGTATCATCTTTAATTTCTTTCATCAATGTCTTATAGTTTTCTGCATACAAGTCTTTTTTCTCCTTAGGTAGGTTTATTCCTAGGTATTTTATTCTTTTCATTGCAATAGTAAATGGGAGCGTTTCCTTAATTTCTCTTTCAGATTTTTCATCATTAGTGTATAGGAATGCAAGAGATTTCTGTGCATTAATTTTGTATCCTGCTACTTTACCAACTTCATTGTTTAGCTCTAGTAGTTTTCTGGTAGCATCTTTAGGATGCTCTATGTATAGTATCATGTCATCTGCAAACAGTGACAGTTTTACTTCTTCTTTTCTGAATTGGGTTCCTTTTATTTCTTTTTCTTCTCTGATTGCTGTGGCTAAAACTTCCAAAACTATATTGAATAATACTCGTGAGCTTAGGCATCCTTGTCTTGTTCCTGATTTTAGAGGAAATGCTTTCAGTTTTTCACCATTGAGAACAATGTTGGCTGTGGGTTTGTAATATATGGCCTTTATTATGTTGAGGTAAGTTACTTCTGTGCCTACTCTCTGGAGAGTTTTTTTTTTTATCATAAATGGGTATTGAATTTTGTCAAAAGCTTTTTCTGCATCTATTGAGATGATCATATGGATTTTACCCTTCAGTTTGTTAATATTGTGTATCACATTGATTAATTTGTGTATATTGAAGAATCCTTGCATTCCTGGGATAAACTCCACTTGATCATAGTGCATGATCCTTTCACTGTGCTGTTAGATTCTGTTTGCTAGTATTCTATGGCCAATTTTTGCATCTATGTTCATCAGTAATATTGATCTGTAGTTTTCTTTTTTTGTGACATCTTTGCCTGGCTTTGGTATCAGGGTGATGGTGGCCTCATAGAATGAGTTTGGGAGCGTTCTTCCCTCTGCTATGTTTTGGAAGATTTTGAGAAGGATAGCTGTTAGCTCTTCTCTAAATGCTTGATAGAATTTGCCTGTGAAACCATCTGGTCCTGGGCTTTAGTTTGTTGGAAGATTTTTAATCACAGTTTCATTTTCAGTGATTGTGATTGGTCTGTTTATATTTTCTGTTTCTTCCTGGTTCAGTCTCGGAATGTTGTGCTTTTCTAAGAATTTGTCCATTTCTTCCAGTTGATCATTTTATTAGCATATATTTGCTTGTAGTAATCTCTCATGATCCTCTCTATTTCTGCAGGGTCAGTTGTTACTTCTCCTTTTTCATTTCTAATTCTCTTGATTTGAGTCTTCTCCCTTTTTTTCTTGATGAATCTGGCTAATGGTTTATCAATTTTGTTTATCTTCTCAAAGAATCAGCTTTTAGTTTTTTGATCTTTGCTATAATTTCCTTCATTTCTTTTTCATTTATTTCTTATCTGATCTTTATGATTTCTTTCCTTCTGCTAACTTTTGGTTTTTTTGTTCTTCTTTCTCTAATTGCTTCAGGTGCAAGGATAGGTTGTTGATTTGAGATGTTTCCTGTTTCTTAAGGTAGAATTGTATTCGTATAAACTTCCCTCTTAGAAGTGCTTTTGCTGAATCCCATAGGTTTTGGGTCATCGTGTCTCCATTGTCATTTGTTTCTAGGTATTTTTTGATTTCCTTTTTGATTTCTTTAGTGATCACTTCGTTATTAAGTAGTATATGGTTTAGCCTCCATGTGTTTGTAGTTTTTACAGATCTTTTCCTGTAATTGATATCTAGTCTCATAGTGTTGTTGTCAGAAAAGATATTTGATACGATTTCAATTTTCTTAAATTTACCAAGGCTTGATTTGTGACCCAAGATACGATCTACCCTGGAGAATGTTCCATGAGCACTTGAGAAAAATGTTTACTCTGTTGTTTATCTTCTCAAAGAGCCAGATTTTACTTTTATTGATCTTTGCTATCATTTCCTTCATTTCTTTTTCATTTATTTCTGATCTGATCTTTATGATTTCTTTCCTTCTGCTAACTTTGGGTTTTTTTTTGTTCTTCTTTCTTTAATTGCTTTAGGTGTAAGGTTAGGTTGTTTATTCGAGATGTTTCCTGTTTCTTAAGGTAGGATTGTATTGCTATAAACTTCGCTCTTAGAACTGCTTTTGATGCATCCCATAGGTTTTGGGTCTTCGTGTCTCCATTGTCATTTGTTTCTAGGTATTTTTTCATTTCCTCTTTGATTTCTTCAGTGATCTCTTCGTTTTTTAGTATTGTTTAGCCTCCATGTGTTTGTATTTTTTAAGATTTTTTTCCTGTCTTTGATATCTATTCTCATTGCATTCTGGTTGGAAGATACTTGATACACTTTCAATTTTCTTAAATTTACCAGGCTTGATTTGTGACCCAAGGTATGATCTATCCTGGAGAATATTCCATGAGCACTTGAAAACAAAGTGTATTCTTGTTTTTGGATGGAATATCCTATAAATATCAATGCAGTCCATTTTGCTTAATATAACATTTAAAGCTTGTGTTTCCTTATTTATTTTCATTTTTGATGATCTATCCATTTGTGAAAGTGGGGTGTTAAATTCCCCTTCAATTATTCTGTTACTTTCGATTTCTCCTTTTATGGCTGTTAGCATTTGCCTTATGTATTGATGTGTTCCTATGTTGGGTGCATCAATATTTACAATTTTTATATCTTCTTCTTGGATTGACCCCTTGATCATTATGTACTGTCCTTCTTTGTCTCTTTTAATAGTCTTTATTTTAAAATACATTTTGTCTGAAATGAGAATTGCTACTCTAGCTTTCTTTTGATTTCCATTAACATGGAATATCTTTTTCCATCCCCTCACTTTGAGTCTGTATGTGACCTTAGGTCAGAAGTGGGTGTCTTGTAGACAGCATATGTACAAGTCTTGTTTTTGTATCCATTCAACTAGTCTATGTCTTTTGGTTGGAGCATTTAATCCATTAACATTTGAGGTAATTATTGATATGTATATTCCTATTACCATTTTCTTTTTTTTTTTTTTTTTGGTTTGTTATTATAGGCCTTTTCCTTCTCTTGTGTTTCCTGCCCAGAGATGTTCCTTTAGCATTTTCTTAAAGCTGGTTTGGTGGTGCTGTATTCTCTTAGCTTTTGCTTGTTGTAAGGTTTTAATTTCTCTGTCAAATCTGAATGAGATCCGTGCTGGGTAGAGTAATCTTGGTTGTAGGTTTTTCCCTTTCATCACTTTAAATATGTCCTGCCACTCCCTTCTGATTTTCAGAGTTTCTGCTGAAAGATCAGCTGTTAAACTTATGGGGATTCCCTTGTATTGTATTTGTTGCTTTTCCATTGCTGCTTTTAATATTTTTTCTTTGTATTTAATTTTTGATAGTTTGATTAATATGTGTCTTGGCATGTTTCTCCTTGGATTTATCCTGTATGGGGCTCTCTGCGCTTCCTGGACTTGACTATTTCCTTTCCCCTGTTAGGGAAGTTTTCAACTATAATCTCTTCAAATATTTTTTCAGTCCCTTTCTTTTTATCTTTGTCTTTTGGGAGACCTATAATTCAAATGTTAGTGTATTCAATGTTGTCCCAGTGGTCTCTGAGACTGTCCTCAGTTCTTTTCATTCTTTTTCCTTTATTCTGTTCTGTGGTAGTTATTTCCACTATTTTAACTTCCAAATCACTTATCCATTCTTCTGCATCAGTTATTCTCCTATTGATTCCTTCTAGAGAATTTTTAATTTAATTATTGTGTTGTTTTTCATTGTTTGTTTTCTCTTTAGTTCTTCTAGGTCCTTGTTAATCATTTCTTGTATTTTCTCCATTTTATTTCCAAGATTTTGGATCACCTTTAGTATCATTACTCTGAATTCTTTTTCAGGTAGACTGCCTATTTCTTCTGCATTTATTTGGTCTGGAGGGTTTTTACCTTTCTCCTTCATCTGTTGTGTGTCTCTCTGTCTTCTCATTTTGCTTAACTTACTGTATTTGTGGTCTCTTTTTTGCAGTTGCAGGTTCATAATTTCCATTGTTTTTTGTGTCTGCCCCCAGTGCGTGAGGTTATTTCAGTGGCTTGTGTAGACTTCCTGGTAGAGGGGACTGGTACCTCTGTTCTGGTGGATGAGTCTGGATCTTGTCTTTCTGGTGAGCATGACTGCATCCGGTGTTGTGTTTTGGGGTGCCTGTGAGCTTATTATGATTTTAGGCAGCCTCTCCACTAATGGGTCGGGTTGGGTTCCTGTCTTGCTAGTTGTTTGGCATAGGGTGTCCAGCACTGTAGCTTGCTGATTGTTGAGTGGAGCTGGGTCTTAGCATTGAGATAGAGTTCTCTGGGAGAGCTCTCTCTGATTGATATTACATGGTACTGGGAGGTCTCTGGTGGTCTCATGTCCTTAACTGGGCTCTCCCATTTCAGAGGCTCTGGTCTGAGGTCAGACCAGAGCACCAAGACCCTGTCAGCCACATGGCTCTGAAAACAAGGGACAAAAAAGAAAGAAAAAGAATATTTTTAAATAAAATTAAATAAAATAATTAAAATAAGAAAATAAAAAAGGAATTAAAAAAAAGAGAGCAACCAAACCAATAAACAAATCCACCAATGTTACCAGTGCTCAAATCTATACTAATATAAACATAAAAATCAGAAACAAGTCAGTCACAGACAGCAAACCCCAAGTCTACAGTTGCTCCCAAAGTCCACCACTTTAATTTTGGGTTGATTCTTTGTCTATTCAGATATCCATTAATATAGGATACATCAAGTTGATTGTGGGGATTTAATCTATTGCTCTTGAGGATGCACCAAGAAATATCCCTTTCTCTTCTTTGTTCACACAGCTCCTGGGGTTTAGCTTTGGTTTTGGCCCCACCTCTGCATGTAGGTTACCCACAGGCTTCTGTTCCCACCCAGACAGGATAAGGTTAAAGCAGAGGCTGATTAGAGGGCTCTGGTTCACTCATGCCAGCGGGAGAGAGGGGTACGGTAGTTATAACTGGAATTCCAGGTGAGCCTGTGGTGGCAGAGGCCAACATGACGTTGCAACAGCCTGAGCACGCATGTGTTCTCACAGGGAAGTTCTCCCTGGATCGCGGGAGCCTGACAGTGGTGGGCTGCACAGGCTCCCTGGCGGGGGGTGGGGTGTGTGTGGATAGTGACTTGTTTGCATACAGGATTCTTGGTGGCTGCAGCAACAGTGTTAGCATTTCATGTCCATCTCTGTGGTGTGAGCTGATAGCCCATTTCTGCAGCTTGTTTAGGTAGTGCTCTGCCTTCTGTGGGCAGACAGGGAAGGAATCCCCTCCCCTCGCACACTCCAAAACAATGGTCTCTTGGCAGGTCCAGAATTTTCCCCAGACTTCCTCCTGGCTATCTGTGATGCACTAGCCCCCTTCATGCTGTATTCATGCAGCCAACCCCAGTCATCTCCCTGAGATCTAATCTCCAAAGCCCAAGCCTCAGCTCCCAGTGCCCACCCGCCCTGGCAGGTGAGCAGACAAGCCTCTCAGGCTGGTGAGTGCTGATTGGTACCAATTCTCTGTGTGGGAAGCTCTCTGCTTTGCTCTCTGCACCCCTGTTGCTGCACTGTCCTCCATGGCTCCGAAGCTTTCCCCCTACACACCCACCCAGCTCCACCAGTGAAGGGGCTTCCGAGTGTGTGGAAACTTTCCTTCCTTCACAGCTCCCTCCTAGAGGTGCAGGTCCCATCCCTATTCTTTTGTCTCTGTTTCTTCTTTTGCCCTACCCAGGTACGTGGGGATTTTCTTGATTTTTGGTAAGTCTGAGGTCTTCTACCAGCATTCAGTAGGTGTTCTGTAGGAGTTGTTCCACATGTAGATGTATTTTTGATTTATTTGTGGGGAGGAAGATGACCTCCATGTCTTACACCTGTGCCATCCTGAAGATCTCCCTGTCCTTTTTATTAATGTTTTTAAAGAGCATAGAAGAAGGTGTCATGATTTATACAGTTACATTGATGGAAAATTGCAAAGCTGAGTAGATTTGAGCTTTTTACAGTTAGAAATATATGGTAGAAATCTCTGGTGCAGCTTTGGGTCTCAATTTATTATTTGTATGATCTTGGGTAGTCACATAACCTCTCTAAGTTAATTTTTTCTCTTCTGTCAAGTGTAATTCATAATAAGTTTCATCTACCTCATAGAATTATTATGGATAACCCGTGATTTAATGTTTCTGAAACATTTAGAAACAGCAAATTTCCATAATCATTGAAAGGGTCAAACTTCTTCTTTTAGACATGAGAAAAATGAAGCCCAGAAAAGTTGCTACCAAGGCTGGGACTAATAGCTGAGAATCTTAATGAAATTGATGTAACAAACTAATTTATATTTCCAAATCTACATTTTAAGGTGATTATAAGGTATTGGATGTTTCATTTAAAAACTAATTCACCGAATATGTTATTATGTGTCATCAACAAGAAAGAGAATTCAATCCCATGGCTGTTTTCTGACAGGATGGCCAAGCTTGAATGATGGGCAGGTCTGTAGAACTGGGGTAGGATTTTAAGAATTTATAACTGCTTTTTGAGTGATATTACCAAAGAGTGGCAATTTTCATTCATCTGAGAATGGGCTACTCAACCAATTCCTTTCAGTGGGAGAGCCTATAGATACCCAGAAGTTCCCTGTAACTACAAGATTTATTGGGTAGCCAGCCAGAGGAAGATAATTACTCAGTGTTATACCTGAGGAGAGCAGGGGGAAGAAGACTCAGACACCTTGGAGAATTGCAGGTAGTATTTTTAATGTTTGGTGGGTATCTATAAAGAATTCTTCCTACCAAAGTATGATCTGCCACTAAGAGAGCATGTGGTGCTTGAAAAGTAATTAAGCATGTCATAACCTCAATTTCTTCAGCTGCAAAGTGAGGACAATAATTTTCCTCCTTGCCTTCCAGGGTTTCTTGAGAATCAAATGAAATAATAGGTGAAAGTGCTTTAGGCTCTATACTGTGCTATAAATTTAAGGAGAGGTTTTTTTTGTTTTGTTTTGTTTTGTTTTGTTTTGTTTTGCAGTACGCAGGCCTCTCACTGTTGTGGCCTCTCCCGTTATGGAGCACAGGTTCCGGACGTGCTGGCTCAGCAGCCATGGCTCATGGGCCCAGCCACCCCGCTGCATGTAGGATCTTTCCGGACCGGGGCACGAACCCGTGTCCCCTGCATCGGCAGGCGGACTCCCAACCACTGCACCACCAGGGAAGCCCTAAGGAGAGTTTTATACTATAGAGCCTCTGACTTAAGGAAATTCTACCCTCTTGTTTAATGTTTTACTTTTTGTTAACAATAGCAAACATATTTCTGTTGAGATATTTTCTTTTAATATTCTCTATGAACATCTTGAATAAATTCCTTACATTTCTTAAAATAAATTTCAACTTTAACACCTCCAAACTGAGCAACCTAAGAATGAAAGATTATGATGTTAATATTTCTATTGATTTACCCTAACAGGAAGGATTACAGTCCTTTGGAAACATCAGTGATATGACCTAGTCTGTAAATAATTTTTAATAGACTATATTAAATGTTACTTATTGATGTTAGTGACAAGGTATGGAAAGCTGTGTTTCTGCATGAAAATGTCAAAGGAAGTGGAAAGGGGCAGTCATAGGAAGTGCAGAAATATGATTATAATTGCTGGCCATGCTTAAATAACTTATTTTTTCTTGTACATTTATGTAGATAGGGGTTCCTACTAAAATTGTTGGACATCCAACCAAACCTAGCCCCCTACCATGTGCCCACTAGCTGTAGAATGCCCATATAACAGAATGTCAAATGTTAAAGCAAACGATTACCAAGCTATTTTATTTATCTTATTTTCCTTCTTACTTTCTTCATCACAATGAATCTTAACTCTAAGTTGTTTCATTTATTGATTCAGCAAATATCAACCACATGACAATCATATCTCTATTTTCTCAAGAAACAACATTGGATAGGGAAGCTATATAAAAACATAAAGTTTGGGTCATAAAAAACAGAAGAAAATTATAAAATAGTGAGGTAGATTAAAATAAATAGAAGTCTTCAGAGGTGGTATCACTTAGGTTGGCCCTCAAAGGATGGTGAAGACACTGATAATTAAAGATGAAGATAGATACAGATGTTTAGCAAAACACATGTGAAAACACAGACATGGTATTGCTCATGAACAGCCAGACATCATGGTGATATAGAGCAGAACGCAAGGACATATGTTTAGCCAGTTGAGTCTCTAATTAGTTATAGAGGGTCTTGAATATGAGCTTGTCAATTTGCATTGAAGTAGAATAAAATGGAGATGCACTGAAGCTTTGGAAGCATAGCATTGAGAAAACCAAACCATAGCATTTGCTAAGATTAAAGAGATTAATCTGACAGTACCTACAAACTTGGCCTTGATCTCTATTCCCACAGTGGAGAGATAGTGTGTTGTTGTGAGTGGTGGAAACAAAATAGCAGATCATTTTACAATAAGGAACATAAATCAAACTGTATGTATTTGGTGGAAGCTCTCAGCCCCCCATTGCTATCTTGGGAAAGTGACTTGAAAGATGATGAAACAATAAAACAGCCTGCTTGGATTCAAAGGAGATTCAGAAATCTTTGTCAGATAAAAGATATGGAAATAACCCAGCAGAGAGAAAAGAAAGAAAGAAAAAATTCTTTATTTCAAAAACAGGTTTTCTCAAAGAGAAGGAAGTAAGAGTGGAGGTAGGGAAGGAGGTCATATTTATTAAAAATATTTTTTAAACCCTCCCCTACTGTTTCTGCTACACTCACTTCCACTCCACCTCCACTTGACAATAATTGATATAAAACAAATGCTTCCACCCCAGAAAAGCTCCATTCAGCTCTAGTCAGACACTAGAAAGATATATCAGAGCACAAAAAAAGGTTGTTTCCAGAGAAGGACAAATATATGAGTGAAAGAGACTGAAAGGATCAGAAAGCTGAAGGCTCAGAGAATGAAGGGCAAAGAAAATATTATTTTAATGTTATAGAATTCTAAAAGATACAGATATATGCTTGAAGTCTTGTTCATTAATTGACATACCAGAATCAATAGCTGGAGTGCTCTCCAAATGCCTTACAAAGGAAGGATTAAGAGGAGGGATTATTTCAGACAGAGATCATGCTCAGCAACCTAACAGTGGCACAGGCTGACAGCATTAAGAGGCTTATGAAAAATATTAAATAAAAATGTACAATTGACAGAGCCATACTACACTATTAACCAAAGCTTAGGTGTTTTTGGTGAGAAACAGATCCATAACCTCATCTTTCCTGGAATCACTGTTAATAGAAGGAAGGGAAGAATGGGTATTCAGTGAAAAGAAAAAATATAAATATGATCATGTGTCTGCTGGGTACTAGACACTCTGCTCAGCACTTTTACGAGAGTCATTTCACTTATTCCTCATAGTAACTCTGTTGCAAATGTGAAATATGTGCATAGGTAACTTACCCGAGTCACACGTAGGCATGAAGAATCAGATCCAAGATCTGTCTACAGATGACAATGCTTTTTTTCCTCTCTATGCAACAAGTATTTATTCAACAAATAACATACTTAGTTGAGTACTTAGTATGTGCCATGCACTGAGAACATACTAGTGAACAAGACAACAATCTCCCTTCCACCATGGGATTTATATTCTAAACAGACAAAAAAATCTACAGTAAAACATGAGTTGGAGAAAAATGCCATGAAGAAATACAAAGCAACAAGGTGAAGGGCATGTTGGTGGTTCCATTCTAAAAGTGCTGGTCAAGCAGTGCATCTGTGAGAAGGTGATATTTTGGAGAGTATCTGAATGAAAAGAAACAGCGAGATGGAAGACTCTGCCAAAAGTGTATTCCTGGCAGATGGAACAGTGAGTACAAAGGCAGGGAGGCAAGAATGAGCTTGACGTCTTCAGGAAACAACAAGACAGTGTGACTAGAGCAGAGAGCCAGATAGGGTTGTAAGAAGTAAAATTTTTCCACAGCATCAATACACAGATGGTAATTGATGCCTGTTTAGTCAGGTAGGGAGGAAGAGACTTGAATATTTAAAGGAGAGGTTAAGGTAAACTGGGAATGGTTTGCAAGAATAATCAGACAAGTCAGTAAAATCTCCAGAGGGAGGTAGCAGGAATGGAAGAAAGAGGGACAGAGCATTTCAGGAAGGGCAAGATCAGTCTTGTCAAGTGCATTTGAAGGGTAAGATGAAGACCAAAAGAGCCCCAGTGGATTGACAAAGGTTGAGATCATTATTTGGGGGATTTGATAACAATGCAATGGAGGAAAGATAGCATTTTGGATAAATGGTGATGGAATAATTGGACATTCATAGGCAAAAAAAAAAATGGAATTGACCTAAACCTCACACCTCCTACAAAAATTAACATGGATCATGAACTTAAATATAAAACTATGAAACATTTAGAAAAAAAAAAGAAGAAAATTTAGGGTATCTAGGGAAGCAAAGTGTTCTTAGATTTGACACTAAATACACAATCCATAAAAGGATTAATAAATTAAACCTCATCAGAATTAAAACTTCTGATATTTGAAAGACTCTATTAATAGGATGAAAATCTATGCACTGAAGAAAATATTTGCAAATAAAGTATCTGACAAATTTCTTTGTTGGAGGAGGTCATCTGAAGGACATGACTGCGAGTTGACCCAAGAAATGGACCCAGGGAATTGGAGGCCCCTCCCACTTCCTGTCCTTGGAATGTCCATTCTGCCCACCAGTCCCACAGTGGGGCTGTTCTCAAGGATGCAGCCTTGAGAGAGCTCTGTGTTGTTGAGACCATCTGATTAGAGCACATGATTGAACCCAGTTAAGGCAATTCTGGCAGGCGGATGGGGACATCTACTCTTCTTGCGGCCTCTCAAGACTAACCTCGTTCATAAGTTCCTTTCTACTAAAACTGCTACCTACCCAGCTAGAGAGGTCTGCCTCTTTCCTCGGTTTCTCCTTGTCCTGCAATTAGAGGGGCCAGTTTGCCAACCAATATTCTTGTATTAGAACATACAAAGAACTCTCAAAACTCAATGGTTAAAAAAAGAGCCCAATTTAAAAGTGAGCAAGGAAATATATTGATGGTAGATAAACAGATAAGCACACAAAAAGATGATCAATATCATTAGCCATCCTGAAAATGCAAATCAAATCACAATGCTGTATCACTTTCTAATAGAAGAGCTAAAGTAAAAAGTCATACTTTGATTTTTATCAAGTATTAATTAAGCACCAAGAATTTATTAAAATCAATATTTATTGACAGACATTGTGTACAGATATCAATATGGTTATAAAAATGAGCTTTTATCTGAAACAGTTCTGTGTACATTTTATTGAGTATTTTTAAAAAGATAAACGTTTAGCATATTAAATTGTCTTATTTTCAAAATAACCACTATCTGGAAATAGGATGTAAACATTACCTTCCTAGCTAGAAAAAATGGAAAGCAAGCATTAAAATAAATCAGTGCAGTTTAATGTAATTAAGCTAGTCTAAAGAATTATATTTTAGTTATTTTTTGGCCAATGCCTCCTATTTCATGCGGGCAAGGGGTAGACAATTCTGCTGTGGTGCATTTACTCATGCACACCACTACAGAGTAAATAACTTTTTTATGATTTAAAAATTAAGGCATTTGATTACATTCTGTTGAAATATCCTGTGATATTGTATTACTATATGTGGAGAAGCTATGTAAAATAATTCTCTGTGCACTTTTGTTTTCAACTTTTTAGCTTGGTAATGGATTTGGAGAAACATGAAAACAATAGATGTTTTTAGGAATCACTTATTTTGATTTGCATTTCTCTAGTGATCAATGATGTTGATCATTCTTTCATGTGTTTGTTGGCAATCTGTATATCTTCTTTGGAGAAATGTCTATTTAAGTCTTCTGCCCATTTTCAGATGGGGTTGTTTGTTTTTTTGTTATTGAGTTGCATGAGCTGCTTATAAATTTTGGAGATTAATCCTTTGTCAGTTGCTTCATTTGCAAATATTTTCTCCCATTCTAAGTGTTGCCTTTTGGTCTTGTTTATAATTTCCTTTGCTGTGCAAAAGGTTTGAAGTTTCATTAGGTCCCATTTGTTTATTTTTATTTCCATTTCTCTAGGAGGTGGGTCCAAAAGGATCTTGCTGTGATTTATGTCATAAACAGTTCTGCCTATGTTTTCCTCTAAGAGTTTTATAGTGATTGGCCTTATATTTAGGTCTTTAATCCATTTTGAGTTTATTTTTGTGTATGGTGTTAGGGAGTGTTCTAATTTCATACTTTTACATGTACCTGTCCAGTTTTCCCAGCACCGCTTCTTGAAGAGGCTGCCTTTTCTCCACTGCATATTCTTGCCTACTTTATCAAAGATAAGGTGACCATATGTTCCTGAGTTTATCTATGGGCTTTGTATCCTGTTCCATTAATCTATCTTTCTGTTTTTGTGCCAGTACCATACTTTCTTGATTACTGTAGCTTTATAGTATAGTCTGAAGTCAGGGAGCCTGATTCCTCCAGCTCCGTTTTTCGTTCTCAAGATTGCTTGGGCTATTTGGGGTCTTTTGTGTTTCCATACAAGTTGTGAAATTTTTTGTTCTAGTTCTGTGAAAAATGCCATTGGTAGTTTGATAGGGAATGCATTGAATCTGTAGATTGCTTTGGGTAGTAGAATCATTTTCACAATGTTGATTCTTCCAATCCAAGAACATGGTATATCTCTCCATCTATTTGTATCATCTTTAATTTCTTTCATCAATGTCTTATAATTTTATACATACAGGTCTTTTGACTGCTTACGTAGGTTTATTCCTAGATATCGTATTCTTTTTGTTGCAATGGTAAATGGGAGTGTTTTCTTAATTTCACTTTCAGATTTTTCATCATTAGAGTATAGGAATGCCCGAGATTTCTGTGCATTAATTTTGTGTCCTGCTACTTTAACAAATTCATTGATTAGCTCTAGCAATTTTCTGATAGCATCTTTAGGACTCTCTATGTATAGCATCACGTCATCTGAAAACAGCGACAGCTTTACATGTTCTTTTCCAATTTGGATTCCATTTGTTTCTTTTTCTTCTCTGATTGCTGTGGCTAAAACTTCCAAAACTATGTTGAATAATTGTGGTGAGAGTGGGCAATCGTGCCTTGATTCTGATCTTAGTGGAAATGGTTTCAGTTTTTCACCAATGAGATATCATCTCACACCGGTCAGAATGGCCATCATCAAAAAATCTAGAAACAATAAATGCTGGAGAGGGTGTGGAGAAAAGGGAACACTCTTGCACTGTTGGTTGGAATGTAAATTGATAGAGCCACTATGGAGAACAGTACGGAGGTTCCTTAAAGAACTAAAAATAGAATTACCATATGACCCAGCAATCCCACTACTGGGCATATATACCTTAAGAAAAGCATGATTCGAAAAGGGTCATGTACCAAAATGTTCATTGCAGCTCTGTTTACAATAGCCAGGACATGGAAGTAACCTAAGTGTCCATCAACAGATGAATAGGTAAAGAAGATGTAGCACATATATACAATGAAATGTTATTCAGCCATAAAAAGAAATGAAATTGAGTTATTTGTAGTGAGGTGGATGGACAGACCTAGAGTCTGTCATACAGAGTGAAGTAAGTCAGAAAGAGAAAAACAAATACCGTATGCTAACACATATATATGGAATCTAAGAAGAGGAAAAAAAAAGGTCATGAAGAACCTAGGGGTAAGAAGGGAATAAAGACACAGACCTACTAGAGAATGGACTTGAGGATATGGGGAGGGGTAAGGGTAAGCTGCGACAAAGTGAGAGAGTGGCATGGACATATATACACTAACAAATGCAAAATAGATAGCTAGTGGGAAACAGCCGCATAGCACAGGGAGATCAGCTTGGTGGTTTGTGACCACTTAGAAGGGTGGGATATGGAGGGTGAGAGGGAGGGAGATGCAAGAGGGAAGAGATATGGGAACATATGTATATGTATAACTGATTCACTTTGTTATAAAGCAGAAACTAACACACCATTGTAAAGCAATTATACTCCAATAAAGATGTTTTAAAAAATCACTTATTTTTAAAAATTTACAACTTACAACAGTTTTCTTTTTTTCACTATTTTATCACATTGGTTGTTAAGGATTTTAACTTTTTTAGTATGATAACGGCAAAGCATGGAGAAGTATAAAGGATAATGTAATAAATGTGCATGTACCTACCAAGTAGTTTTGATACTTGTTATATCTTTGCCAAATTTAATACTTTAATTTTTAAACAATTATTAAATAGTGTTTAATTCTCTAATTTTAAAAGAAGTATTAAAGTTTCATTTGAAGGCCACTGTGTATACCTTCCCAATATGATTCTCCTCCCTCTCCTCTGTTAGTAGAACCACTATCCTATTTTTAATATTTATGATTCCCATGAATATTTTTCTTTTTTTTTTTTTGCGATACGCGGGCCTCTCACCATTGTGGCCTCTCCCGTTGTGGAGCACAGGCTCCGGACACACAGGCTCAGCAGCCATGGCTCACGGGCCCAGCCTTTCCATGGCATGTAGGATCTTCCCAGACCGGAGCACGAACCCGTGTCCCCTGCATCGGCAGGTGGACTCTCAACCACTGCACCTCCCATGAACATTTTTATAAATGTATTTTATATGAATATTTCTATAAACCAAATATAGTAATTTTTGAACAGTGGTTTGCATGCTTTTAATTTTATATGGAGAAATAACACAAGTCCCTTTTCCACTCAAAATTATGTGTTTGCAATATATCAACTCTTGTAAATGTAGCTCTCACTCCTTTTTTTAGCCATCATGGTAGTGTTTAGTCTGAATATATTACAGTGTATTTATTTACAGTCCTACTTAAATATTTAGGTTATTTCCAACCTAGGGCAGGTAAGCAGTTCTACACAACTACAGACTCACTTGTGGGACCATTGCCTTGAAGTACCAACATATACATTTGGGGTTCAGAAATCTTCATATTTGTGACGTGTTTTTATCGATTAACAGCCCCACCAGCAGTTTCTGAGAGTTCTAATTTCTCCTCATCTTCACCAAAATTGATAATGTAAAACATTTAATTTTTGCTAATTTGACAGGTGCATAATGGTATTTTATTATTGCTTTAACTTTCATTTCCTTATATTTTTATATATTAGTATATTTCATATGTCACTCTTGAAATATGAAATATATTAATGGCAATTCATATTTCCTCATCTCTAAATTGTCTGCTCATATCTTTTGCCTGCATTTTCTTATTGGACTGTTTCTTTTTCTTACTAAGATTTCAGAGTTCTTTTTATTTCCTGAGTACAATGGTTTTGTTAGTTACATGGCTTATTTTTATACCCTATTTATGATGTTTTGGATATCTGTCAATAGAATATTGTCTTAATTGTAATTATTTCAAATTTAACAATCTTTAAAAAATATACCTTAAATATCTTGTATAATAAATTCTTTGCTGCCTCAAGGTCACAGATATCCTATAATTTCTTTTCAAAATTTCAGTTTTGCTTTTTACATTTAAGTTTTTGTTCCACATGGAATTGGTTTTGTTTGGTATGGTGTAGTGTTGGAATCTAATTTTATATTTTCCCCTGTGAATAACTTATTTTCTTAGTACTATTTTTTAAATGGTCTATCTATAACTCAGCTTTGACATATATCAAGCTTTCAAAACTTGCAAATATGAGAAAGATTCTGCAGCAACAGTGGGGATTGTAGCATATGACAGGGGACCATGGTACCTCATTTATCTCTTCTGTTTTGAATATCACACTCCTTCCATCTGTTTCCTTTTTCCAAATAATTTTGGCTTTGTCTCTTCCTAATGAATTATACTATCGGCTCATTATAACCTCCTCCTCTTCCCCCCCAAAAAGCTTGTTGACTTGTTGATTTGTTGAATATTGATTCATTTACATATTTCATTGACTAATTTTGGAAAAACTTTTATAAAATTGAAACTTCCAATTCATTTACTCAACTTTATTTTGTAATCTGCAACATATTTCAATTGTTTTGCATAAAAGTCTGACAGATATTTTGATAGATTTATTCTAAAGTTTTAAAGTATCATGTTTATGTTGTTAATATAAATGAGATCTATTACATCTCTTAATTAAATTTTTAACTTTAGATATTTCTAGATTCATATACAGGAGTAAGATGTAATACAGAGGAATCTCATGTACACTTTTCCTAGTTTCTCCCAATGAAACATCTTACAAAACTATAGCAAAATAACATAACCATTTCTATAATTTTTGTCATTTCAAAAATATTATTTAAATAGATTCATACAGTTTGTAACTTTTTGGAATTGGCTTTTTTTTTGGTTTTGTTTTCACTGGGCATAGTTCTCTGGAGATTCATCCAGGTTGTTACATGTATCAATAGTTTCTTCTTTTTTATTGCCAAGTAGAATTCTGTGGTAAGAATGTACCACAGTTTGTTCACAAATCACTCATTGAAGGACAACCATTGAAGAAATTATGGGTGGCTTCCAGTTTTGGACTATTACAAATAAAGCTGCTGTAAATTTGTGTTTATGTGTTTCTGCAAACATAAGTCTTAATTTCTTTGCAATAAAAGCCCAGGAATGCAAGTACTGAATTGGATGGTAGCTGCATGTTTACTTTTTAAAGAAACTGCTAAACTATTTTTCCAGAGTGATGGTACTATGTTCCATAGAAATGTATGAGGAGTCCACTTTCTCTGCATCTTCACCAGCATTTTGTGTTGTCACTATTTTTTATTTTAACCATTCTGATAGACATATAATGATATTCATGTGATTTTTATTTGCATTTCTCTAACTGTTAAAGATGTTGAACATCTTTCCAGGTGTCTATTTGCATTCTGCATATCCTCTTCATTTAAATGTCTCCATGTTTTTTGTTCATTTTCTAATTGGATTGTTTGTTTTTTAATGTGTTTATTGTAGTGAGAGTGCATTATATATGCTACATACTCACTGTTTGTTGGATCTGTTGTTTGAAAATATTCTCACTGTTTGCAACTTGTCTTTTCACCTTCATATTAGGATCTTTGACAGGGCAAAAGTTTTTAATTTTGATAAAGTGCAATTTATTTTTTTCATTTTAATGATCATTATCACATGAGTGGTGATAAACATTCTTAGGTTATACTATATAGGTAAATGTCATTAATATCAATATTCTAGAAGTTATATAAAATTTCTAAAATTTGGATATGCCCTGTATAATGTTATCAGTCATAATTCTAGTTATTATCTTAAAATGTTGTATGTTATAGCAACTTGGTTAATTTTCTTTGTCAGTTGTCAATTACATTGTAATCAGATCTTTAACCATACCTTTTTAAGTCTTTTGTCATTCATTCATAGACAGTTATTGTTTTATTCTGATGCCTTTGTAAAGATGCTTCATCTTTAAGAAGATTCATGGAAAGGACTTTTTAATAGATACAACTTTCTGATAACTTTCAGATAATACTGCTGAACTGGGTAAGAAATTTAAAAATTCTAGTAGAAACTCTGATCATCCCATAAAACTGTTTACCAAATGTTTGCCTCCCTATTAAAATGGAAAGAGAATTCTAGAGTCTTCCTACTCCACTAACTTGCAGATCTGTTTTGTTTTTCAAATATCAAACCAGTCTTACATCTCCAGAAAAAACCCCACTCAATCATGGTACATAGTTCTTCTTATGTATTGGTGAATTATATTTGCTAATATTTTGTTAAGGATTTTTGTGTCTGTTTTCATGAATAATATTGTTCTGTAGTTTTCTTTATTTCTGTTCTTTGTCTGGTCTTGATATCAAGATAATACCCAGATATAAATTAGAAATGTTGCTTTCTCTTTCATTTTCTGGAGAGATTGTCTAGAATTGGTATGAATTTTCTTTAAACCATTGGTAGAATTTTCCAGTGATAACAGCTGTGCATGGAGATTTCTTTTGGGGAAGTTTTCTGTTTTTGTTTTGTACAGTTTTGTGAAATTATGATTTTAGTTTCTTTAATATTTATAGGGTTATAAAATAGTCATTTTCATATTGACTGAGTTGTAGTAATTCCTGCTATTAAAGAAATTGTCCAATTTTTATTTAAATTTTCAAATTTATGTGTTTGAGTTGTTCATAGTATTTGTTCCCTTAAACTTTTGATATCTGGAGGGTATGTAGTAATATCTCCTGTTTCATTATTGATACTTAATATGTAATTTCTGACTTACCTCTTTTTTTTCTTTGTCAGTCTTGTTAAGTATTTGTCAATTTTACTACATTTTCAAAGAAAACATTTTATTTCATTGTTTTTGTTTTTTGGGTTTTTTTTTGTTTTGTTTTCAATTTTGTTGATTCCTGCTCACTTTGGGTATAAATTGCTTTTCTTTTTCTAGGTTTTTGAGGTGCAAGCTTAGACTTTTCCTCTTTTGTAATGTACACATATGGTGACATAATTTCCCTGTCATTACTGCCTTAACCATTTCCCACAATTTTGATATATTGAATTTTTATTTTCATTCAGTTTACTGTATTTTTAAAATCTCCCATGAGATTTTGACTTACAGGTTATTCAAAAGTTTATTTTATCATTTCCAAGTGCTTTGAGATTTTCCTGTTATCTTTATATTATTGATTTCTAGTTTGATTCCATTATAGTGAGAGAACATACTTGGAGTGATTTTGATTTCTTTATATTTGTCAAAGTTCCTTTAATGTCCCAAGGTCTGTTTTATTTTGGTGTATGTTCTGTGGGCACTTGAAAATAATGTGCTATTTACTTGGGTGAAATGTTATATAAGTATTGATTAGCTCCAATGACTTGATGGTGTTGTTGAGTTCTTCTATATCCTTGCTGAGTTTCAGTCCATTTGTCCTAACACATATTGAGAGAGGGATATTGAAGTTTCCAACTATAATCGTGGGTATTTTTTTTTAATTTTTCTTTTCAATTCTATCAATTTTGTTTCACATAGTTGTTTTTGTTTTTTTAACTCTCTCTCATCTCTCCTCCACTCACAAACTCATTTATCAGCTTTCAAAGTTTTGATCATTCTGACAGGCATGTAGTATTATTGCATTATGGTTTTAATTTGCATTTTCTTGGTGACTAATAAAGTTGAACATCTTTTCATATAGTTGTCTACAATATATCCTCTTTTGTGAAGTGCCTATTGAAATCTCTTACTAGCTTTATTATTAAGGTTTTGTCTTTTTCTTATTGGTTGGAAGAGTTATTATATATTCCAGACACAACTTTTTTGTCAATATTCCAGACACAACTTTTTTGTCAATTTATGTTTTGGAAATATTTTCTCCCTTATCTATTATCTTAATGATATATTTGATAAACAGAAATTCTTCATTTTAATGTACTCCAATTGAACATTTTTTTGTGTGTGTGTGGTACGCGGGCCTCTCACTGTTGTGGCCTCTCCCGTTGTGGAGCACAGGCTCTGGATGCGCAGGTTCAGTGGCCATGGCTCACAGGCCTAGCCACTCCGCGGCATGTGGGACCTTCCTGGACCAGGGCATGAACACGTGTCCCCTGCATCAGCAGGCAGACTGTCAACCACTGTGCCACCAGGGAAGTCCAAACATTTTTTAATGTTTAAGACTTTCAGAAATTTATAAAACTTAAAGGGTCCATGTCACTATGAGTTTACATTCAAATTGAGTAAGCTTTCATATACTTGAAAGACTATAATATATAGGTAAATGCTGCATGATGCTAGGGTTCAGATGCTTTATAATGCTTTATAATGCAAGTAGAAAAACAGGGGGAAATTCAGTGTGTTGAAATATAGTGAAAGAGATGAGTTTTGAGCTAACATTGAAGGAAATATAAAATTTAGTTTTACACAAAGAGAAGGCAAAAAATTCAGGAATGTTCCAGGAAAAAAATGTAACAGAGCACATAGTATAAGTTAGTGTAGAAGAAGGAGGCAGTATAAGTAGTAATTAAGCATGCAGACTCTGGGACCACACTGCTTAGGATAAAATTTTTGCTCTACTATGAGCAAAAAGGTCTTCCTTATGACCTTGGTCGTTACATAACTTTTCTTTAGCTCAGTTTTCTGATGTATAAAATGGGAAGGGAAAAATAATCAACTATTACCTATCTTTCAACAGGATTAAAATTAAAACTAAATTTTAATACATATTAAATTGTCAGGAACTGCCTGTTATTATCATTAAAAACAATAATACATTTTATATATTACTATATCCCAGACAATATAATGAGTGTTCTCCATACAGTATCTCATTTGATCTTCAAAGCAACATTATGAGGATGAATATTATTTTTTAAATAAGGCCATCAGCCTTATTGGAGAACTGTATAAGGAAAACCATTATAAATAAGGCTAGCTACTTATGGAGGGCCATTTGAGGGCAGACCCTGAGTGATGAATCTGGGTATATTCCATGCTATGTGCCTAAGGGTTCACTAGAGGTAATGTAATGATTAATGAGAAATAGGAAATTAAATTTTAGGAAAATTTAATCTAGGGGTAGTTTACGAGATGGTCAGGAGTATAGAGATGCTGGAGGGAGGTATGAAAGGTAGGAAATATTTTCAGTTAAATAAGCTTGATATTACCTAGGCTTTTGGGTTGATAAGAAAATAATTTGGTAGTTATAGGTATTGTATGTGATCTGAATTTCCTACCTACACAACTGTATATATAGGAGGGCTTTGGCTACATAAGCAAAGCTAAATAAAAGATAAAACGCCTTTCAAGTGTGGTGTTTGGTCAATGTCATAGTCTGCTTGGACCACTTTAACAAAATATCATAGACTGGGTGCTTAAAGAACAGAAAGTTATCTTTTCCCAGTTTTAGAAGCAGAAAAGTACAAGATCATGATGCTGGCTAATTCAGGTCCTGGTGAGAGCTGTCTTCTTGGCTTGCAGGTGGCCACATTCTCACTGTGTCCACACATCCCAAAGAGATAGAACTCTCTTATCTCTTCCTCCTCTTATAAGGACACCAATCCTCTAAGATTTGGGCCTCATCCCCATGACTTCATTTAACTTTAATTACCTCTTTATAAGCCCAAATACAGTCACATTGAGTTTAAAGCTTTAATATATAAATTTTGGGGTCACACAATTCAATCCATAGTAGTCAAGATAACTCAGGAACAATTTACATGAAGGCCTGAGGAGTCCCAAGAAAGAAACAGTACAGGGTATTTGAGAAGACGGTGGAAGAGTAAGATGCGGAGATCACTTTCCTCCCCACAGATACATCAGAGATACATCTACACGTGGAACAACTCCTACAGAACACCTACTGAAGGCTACAGAAGACCTCAGAACTCCCAAAAGGCAAGAAACTCCCCACGTATTTGGGTAGGGCAAAAGAAAAAAGAAAAAATAGAGACAAAAGAATAGGGAAGGGACCTGCACCAGTGGAAGGGAGCTGTGAAGGAGGAAAGGTTTCCACACACTAGGAAGCCCCTTAACTGGCAGAGACAGTAGTGGGCAGGAGGCAAGCTTTGGAGCCACGGAGGAGAGCACAGCAACAGGGGTGTGGAGAGCAAATTGGAGAGATTCCCGCACAGAGGATCATTGCCGACTAGTGCTCACCAGTCCGAGAGGCTTGTCTGCTCACCCACTCGGGCAGGTTGGGGCTGGGAGCTGAGGCTCGGGCTTCAGTCGGATCACAGAGAGAGGACTGGGGTTGGCGGCGTGAACACAGCCTGAAGGGGACTATTGCACCACGCTTAGCGGGGAGGGAGTCTGGGAAAATGTCTAGAGCTACTGAAGGAGCGAGAGACATTTTCTTGCCGTTTTCTGTCCTGGTGTGCAAGGAGAGGGGATTAAGAGCGCAGCTTAAAGGAGCTCCAGAGATGGGCGCAAGCTGAGGCTATCAGCACAGGCCCCAGAGATGGGCATGAGATGCTAAGGCTGCTGCTGCGGCCACCAAGAAGTCTGTGTGTGAGCACAGGTCACTATAAACACCTCGCCTCACGGAAGCCTGTGCAGCCAGCCACTGCTAGGGTCCCGTGATCCAGGGACAACGTCCCTGGGAGAACACATGGCGCGCCTCAGGCTGGTGCAATGCCACACCGGCCTCTGCTGCCGCAGGCTCACCCTGCACTCTGTACCCCTCCCTCCCCCCAGCCTGAATGAACCAGAGCCCCTGAAGCAGCTGCTCCTTTAAACCCGTCCTGTCTGAGCGAAGAACAGACGCCCTCAGGAGACCTACGTGCAGAGGCGGGGCTAAATCAAAAACTGAACCCCAGGAGCTGTGCGAACAAAGAAGAGAAAGGGAAATTTCTCCCAGCAGCCTCAGGAGCAGCGGATTAAATCTCCACAATCAACTTGATGTACGCTGCAACTGTGAAATACCTGAATAGACAAAGAATCATCCCAAATTGAGGAGGTGGACTTTGGGACCAAGATATATTATTTTTCCCCTTTTCGTTTTTTTGTGAGTGTGTATGTGTATGCTTCTGTGTGTGATTTTGTCTGTATAGCTTTGCTTTCACCATTTGTCCTAGGGTTCTGTCCATCCATTTCTTTTTTTTTTTTTAACTTTTTTCTTAACAATTATTTTTTTCTTTTTATTTTAATAACTTTATCTTATCTTACTTTATTTTATTTTATCCTCTTTCTTTCTTTCTATTTTTACTCCCTTTTATTCTGAGCCGTGTGGATGAAAGGCTCTTGGTGCTCCAGCCAGGAGTCAGTGATGTGCCTCTGAGGTGGGAGACCCAAGTTCAGGACACTGGGCCACAAGAAACCACCCAACTCCACATTATATCAAATGGAAAAAAATCTCCCAGAGTTCTCCATCTCAACACCAACACCCAGCTTCACTCAACAACCAGCAAGCTACAGTGCTGGACACCCTATGCAAAACAACTAGGAACACAGCCCAATCCATAAGCAGAGAGGCTGCCTTAAATCATAATAAGGCCACAGAAACCCAAAAACACACCACCAGACGTGGACCCGCCCAGCAGAAAGACAAGATCCAGCCTCATCCACCAGAACAAAGGCACTAGTCCCCTCTACCAGGAAGCCTACACAACTCACTGAACCAATCTTAGCCACTGGGGACAGACACCAAAAACAAGGGGAACTACGAACCTGCAACCTGCAAAAAGGAGACCCCAAACACAGTAAGATAAGCAAAATGAGAAGATGAAAAACACACAGCAGATGAAGGAGCAAGGTAAAAACCCACCAGACCAAACAAATGAAGAGGAAATAAACAGCCTACCTGAAAAAGAATTCAGAATAATGATAGTAAAGGTGATGCAAAATCTTGGTAAGAAAAGAGAAAATGCAAGAAACATTTAACAAGGACCTAGAAGAATTAAAGAGGAAACAAGCAATGATGAACAACACAATAAATGAAATTATAAATACTTTAGAAGGGATCAATAGCAGAATAACTGAGACAGAAGAACGGATAAGTGACCTGGAAGATAAAATAGTGGAAATAACTACTGCAGAGAAGAATAAAGAAAAAAGAATGAAAAGAACTGAGGACAGTATCAGAGACCTCTGGGACAATATTAAATGCACCAACATTCGAATTAAAGGGGTACCAGAAGAAGAAGAGAAAAAGAAAGGGACTGAGAAAATATTTGAAGAGATCATAGTTGAAAACTTCCCTAATATGGGAAAGAAAATAGTTAATCAAGTCCAGGAAGCACAGAGAGTCCCATACAGGATAAATCCAAGGAGAAACATGCAAAGACACATACTAATCACTCTATCAAAAATTAAATACAAAGAACAAATATTAAAAGCAACAATGGAAAACCAACCAATAACACACAAGGGAATCCCCCTAAGGTTAACAGCTAAACTTTCAGCAGAAACTCTGCAAGCCAAAAGGGACTGGCAGGACATATTTAAAGTGATGAAGGAGAAAAACCTACAACCAAGATCACTCTACCCAACAAGGATCTCATTCATATTTGATGGAGAAATTAAAACCTTTGCAGACAAGCAAATCTTAGAGAGTTCAGCACCACAAAACCAGCTTTACAACAAATGCTAAAGGAATTTCTCTAGGCAAGAAATACAAGAGAAGGAAAAGACCTACAATAACAAATGCAAAACAAGTAAGAATATGTGAATAGAAAAATACATATCATTAATTACCTTAAAAGTAAATGGATTAAATGCTCCCACCAAATGACACAGACTGGCTGAATGGATACAAAAACAAGACCCATATATATGCTTTCTACAAGAGACCCACTTCAGACCTAGGGACACATACAGACTGAAAGTGATGGGATGGAAAAACATATTCCATGCATGTGGAAATCAAAAGAAAGCTGGAGTAGCAATTTTCATATCAGACAAAATAGACTTTAAAATAAAGACTATTACAAGAGACAAAGAAGGATATTACATAACGATCAAGGGATTGATCCAAGAAGAAGGTATAACATTTGTAAATATTTATGCACCTGACATAGGAGCAATTCAATACATAAAAACCCTCCAACCAACAAAAACCTTGGAGCAGATGGATTCACAGGAGAATTCTATCAAACATTTAGAGAAGAGCTAACACCTATCCTTCTCAAACTCTTCCAAAATATAGCAGAGCAAGGTACACTCCCAAACTCATTCTACAAGGTCACCATCACCCTGATACCAAAACCAGACAAAGATGTCACAGAGAAAGAAAACTACAGGCCAATATCACTGATGAACATAGATGCAAAATTCTTCAACAAAATACTAGCAAACAGAATCCAACAGCACATTAAAAGGATCATACACCATGATCAAGTGGGGTTTATTCCAGGAATGCAAGGATTCTTCATTATACGAAAATCAATCAACGTGATACACCATATTAACAAATTGAAGGAGAAAAACCATATGATCATCTGAATAGATGCAGAGAAAGCTTTCAACAAAATTCAACACCCATTTTTGATAAAAAAAACCTGCAGAAAGTAGGCATAGAGGAAACCTTCCTCAACATAATAAAGGCCATATATGACAAACCCACAGCCAACATCATTCTCAATGGTGAAAAAGTGAAACCATTTCCAATAAGATCGGGAACAAGAGAAGGTTGCCCACTCTCACCACTATTATTCAACATAGTTTTGGAAGTTTTAGCCAGAGTAATCAGCAAAAAAATGAAATTAAAGGAATCCAAATTGGAAAAGAACATGTAAAGCTGTCACTGTTTGCAGATGACATGATACTATACATAGAGAATCCTAAAGATACTACCAGAGAACTGCTAGAGCTAATCAATGAATTTGGTAGAGTAGCAGGATACAAAATTAATGCACAGACATCTCTGGCATTGCTATACACTAATGATGAAAAATCTGAAAGTGAAATTAAGAAAACACTTCCATTTACTATTGCAACAAAAGAATAAAATATCTATGAATAAACCTACCTAAGCAGTCAAAAGACCTGTATGCAGAAAATTATAAGACACTGATGAAAGAAATTAAAGATGATACAAATAGATGGAGAGATATACCATGTTCTTGGATTGGAAGTATCAACATTGTGAAAATGATTCTACTACCCAAAGCAATATACAGATTCAATGCAATCCCCACCAATGCATCCCCATTGACGTTTTACACAGAACTAGAACAAAAAATTTCACAATTTGTATGGAAACACAAAAGACCCCGAATAGCCACAACAATCTTGAGAACGAAAAACAGAGCTGGAGGAATCAGGCTCCCTGACTTCAGACTATACTACAAAGCTACAGTAATCATGACAGTATGGTACTGGCAGAAAAACAGACATATAGATCAATGGAAAAGGAAAGGAAGCCCAGAGATAAACCCATGCACATATGGTCACCTTATCTTTGATAAAGGAGGCAAGAATATGCAGTGGAGAAAAGATAGCCTCTTCAAGAAGCGGTGCTGGGAAAACTGGACAGGTACATGTAAAAGTATGAAATTAGAACACTCCCTAACACCATACACAAATATAAGCTCAAAATGGATTAAGGACCTAAATGTAAGGCTAGACACCATCAAACTCTCAGAGGAAAACTTAGGCATAACATTCTATGACGTAAATCACAGCAAGATCCTTTTTGACCCATCTCCTAGAGAAATGGAAATAAAAACAAAAATAAACAAATGGGACCTAATGAAACTTAATAGCTTTGCACAGCAAAGAAAACCATAAACAAGACCAAAAGACAACCCTCAGAAAGGGAGAAAATATTTGCAAATGAAGCAACTCACAAAGGATTAATCTCCACAATTTATAAGCAGCTCATGCAGCTCAATAACAAAAAAGAAATAACCCAATCCAAAAATGGACAGAAGACCTAAGTAGACTTTTCTCCAAAGAAGAAATACTGATGGCCACTAGGCACATGAAAAGATGCTCAACATCACTAATTATTAGAGAAATGCAATTCAAAACTACAATGAGATATCATCTCACACCAGTCAGAATGGCCATCATCAAAAAATCTAGAAACAATAAATGCTGGAGAGGATGTGGAGAAAAGGGAACACTCTTGCACTGCTGGTGGGAATGTGAATTGGTACAGCCACTATGGAGAACAGTATGGAAGTTCCTTAAAAAACTACAAATGGAACTACCATATGACTCAGCAATCCCACTACTGGGCATATACCCTGAGAAAACCATAATTCCAAAAGAGTCATGTACCAAAATGTTCATTGTAGCTCTATGTACAATAGCCAGGTGATGGAAGCAACTTAAGTGTCCATCATCAGATGAATGGATAAAGAAGATGTGGCACATATATACGATGGAATATTACTCAGCCATAAAAAGAAATGAAATTGAGTTATTTGTAGTGAGGTGGTTGGACCTAGAGTCTGTCATACAGAGTGAAGTAAGTCAAAAAGAGAAAGACAAATACCGTGTGCTAAAACATATATATGGAATCTAAAAAAAAAAAAAAAGTGGTCATGAAGAACCTAGGGGCAAGATGGGAATAAAGGCACAGACCTACTAGAGAATGGACTTGAGGATATGGGGAGGGGTAAGGGTAAGCTGTGACAAAGTGAGAGAGTGGCATGGACATATATACACTACCAAACGTAAAATAGATAGCTAGTGGGAAGCAGCTGCATAGCACAGGGAGAGAAGCTCGGTGGTTTTTGACCACCTAAAGGGGTGGGATGGGGAGGGTGGAAGGGAGGGGCACACAAGAGGGAAGAGATATGAGAACATAAGTATATGTATAACTGATTCACTTTGTTGTAAAGCAGAAACTAACACACCATTGTAAAGCAATTATATTCCAATAACGATGTTTAAAAAAAATAGTGACTTACCTTAAACACCTTTTGAAAAAAAAAGAAAAAAAGAAACAGTAAGTAAAACTTCTGAAGGTGACAGGCTGCTCTTAATTCACTGTCAGTGCCTGATGGGGAAGACATTTAGTAGTGTATAGGGAGAATCAAAGTGTTGAGACAATGGTCAGACTTAGAGCAGAGGAACAATTGTTTCTGATTGTTTTCTGTCCCAGCTTCCTTAGGGTTTCCTTCCAAGTGAGAGGAACTATGATGGAAAGAAACTTGAGACTCTGTTATTAAATGAATAAAAGGAAATGGTATCTCAAGGTAGTATATGAGTTTGACATTCATGAGAATAAGCATAACCATCATATGTAACATTTAGTATTTGCTAGACAGAGCCATAATTTTATATTATCTCAGTTAATTTTTCCAATCTTATGATATATATATTAACGTCCCAAATTGTAAACTTGAAAGTTTATATAACTTGTCGAAGTCAAATGGCAAATAATGGAATAAATTTAATCCTAGGTATATTTGATCTTCTTCGTCTGAATCCCTTTGCTGTGTTGCCCCAGCAAGTGACAGAGTACAATGAGCAGGGGAAAGCATTGCATCCATTCAAGGGTGGTTATGATTAGCATGGATGGAATGGAGGAGAACCTACAATAGTACCAGTGCTGTCGACTGTCTACCAGATCGGCAGCTATCATTAGGGTTCATGACAAATACAAAGATTACCTCGGAGAAAAACACTTGAGGCAAGTGTTTTTGCCAATATGGCAAGGACATATTGGCATTTCAAGAGCACTAGAGTGATAGCTCAACAGTCCACTTGAAACCAGAGGAAAACTCTTTAGATGAATATTTATGAGTATGATTAGCATGAGAGTGGTTTTGTAACTCTCTTGTGTCCTGAGGTAAAAGTAATCACAAATACTTGACCTGATGGTCCTCTGTATTATTATCTCAGGTTTCTTTAAAGGATATTATTTGTGGATTCCACTACGTCAGAGTTTCAATAACATGAAAGAGAAAATACTTCTTTGTACTTGATATATATTTCTGATATTTCAGGTAGCTCTTAGTCAATCTATGAATTAATGTACAATAGAAACAAACATGTGGAGATTAAACAACATGCTACTACACAACCAATGGGTCAGTGAAGAACTCAAAGAAAAAATTAAAAAATACCTAGAGACAAATGGAAATGAAAATACAACATTCCAAAGTTTTAGGATGCAGCAAAAACAGTTTTAAGAGGGCAGTTCATAACAATATAGGCCTACCTAAAGAAATAAGAAAAATCTCAAATAAACAATCTAACATTTCACCTAAAAGAACTGGAAAAAAGAAGAACAAACAAACTCCAAAGGTAGTAGAAGAAAGGAGATAATAAAATCAGAATGGAAATAAATGACATAGAACCAACCCCCCAAAAAAAATAGAAGATCAATAAAACTAAGTACTGGTTCTATGAAAACATAAACAAAATTGAAAAAACTTTAGCTAGACTCACCAAGAGAGACATCAAAATCTCAAATAAATATAATCAAAAATAAAAGAGAAGTTATAAGTGATATCAGAAATGCAAAGGATCATAAGTGACTACTGTGAACCATTGTATGCCAATAAACTGGACAACCTAGAAGAAAATGGATAAATTCCTAGAAACATACAATCTTCCAAAACAATCATGAAAAAATAGAAAATCTGAATAAGCTGATTATAAGTAAGGAGATTGAATGAGTAATCAAAACCTCCCAAAAAAGAAAAGTCCAGGACAAGATGGCTTCACTGGTGAGATGGGCAAAACGTGTAAAAGGGGTCAATTGTAGGGTGACGGACTATAATTAGATTTATTGTGGTGATCACTTTTAGTATATGCACACAGCTGGAATTCTTATGTTGTATACCTGAAACTAATATAATGTTATATACCATTTTTACATACATACGTATATATATTTATATAGACTATTATTTGTCCACAAAATAAATTAGGTGAAAATCCACATACATGTCATCCTCCCCAGTCAGGGACTTTCAGGTCAAGCAATATCTTTTTAGACTTCTTGCCAGGATGGAAGGTCATTGTACTCCATTTAGAAAATAAATCATGGGATAAAAATTGTTCCATTTTTTATGCTAAGTTAATACAATTGTTCAGAACAACATATTACAGGTAAAATTTTTACATGATGTCTTCAAAAATCACATAGTTTCAAATTATATCAGATTTGACTTATAAATTGTACTAATTCATATACATATGATATGGTATATAAAAAAATAAAGGAGGTGCCTCATATAATGTCTGAACTGTCTCAGGACATAATCCTATGAATGATACGCTACAAAAATGTTCTGTGCAAAAAAAAAATAATAATTTAGTTTGTAATAAAATTGATTTGGGGCATGTTTCTCAAGGGACCGAACTGTAGTGTGTTGCCTGTCAAGACACGGAATTTCAAAGTATTCAAAAAAAACATTTCCCTTGATACCATCGCTCTCTCAGAACCTTTTAGCAAGTAGAAAGGCCACACAAGTTATGGTTGAACATTTATGTTTCTACTTTAATGTCAGAAGCTGAGAGAATAAATTAATGTTATGATGAAGGGAGACTGTCTAGCTCTTTAGTGAGAACTGCTAATGCTGACGTATAGGTTGTGGTAGAGTAATAAACCAAACACACAGACCTGCTCACTGCAGTTACACAGAAAGGAAAGGCTACACAGAAAAACATCTTCTGAGAGTTAGGACTTTCTGCTGGGAATAAAACTGGCTTTTATTTGAGATGAAATTTTTCTTTTGTTTTTCTGTCATTAAACCTACTACTGAACCTTAGAAATTCATGTAGAATAGACAGTCATATTGATAAAGCTGATGAAATATGTAAATCCTGTATTAGTTAACATTAATTTTCTTTGTTTTTGTAACCAAACATAATTTTTACTAACTGACATCACTAAAATGAATGCATTACTGCACACATACAAAACAGTTCCTCATAACAAATAAGCTAACTGCATATTATGGAATAAGAATGTTCTAAAGCATTTTAATGTACAATCATAGAGGACACTGAATGGGCATTATTAAGATGATTTTTAGGTTTCTTAAAACCCAGATATATGATAAATTCTATGCACTTCTTTTTTGCTTTTTTTTTTTGGCTGTTGTTATTTGCTAGTCAGAGAGAGAAAAATCATGGTGAGCTAGGAAAAACAAGCCAAAATATGCTAAAAACATAAAGCAAACTGAGTTAAGGTAAACATTTTTGAGTACCTGAAGAAATCAATCCACAGGGAGTTTTTAGGTAACAGCAGTGCAATTATTACATCTCAATTGATTGAGAAAAAAGCATCTGACGCTGACTTTCAAATAGAGATTTTTCAAGGTAAAATTATTAAGTCAGACTTCTAGGAAAAGGAGATGTGTTTACTAATAATAGGATTATAAACTGTGTAACTGTAGAATTACATTTTCAAATTATTTGATGAGGAATACTTTATTATTCGATGAAGAATAAAAGATGTCCTGAGTTTTGCTGTATCATTTTTCCTCAATCAGCCATTCTACAACAGAACCTATTATATTACCTGTATATATGAGTCATTAGCACCATTCGCCAATTTCCCCCCATTTCTATTTCTTTAGTATATAACACAGAATTACACTTCCCTGTCCTCTAGAAGTCAGGCATGGCTGTAGGGCTGGGACTAGGGTGAGGTGAGTGAGCCCCTTGCTTCTGGTGCAAAATTTAAGGGGAGATGCCAAATAACTCAGTAATCAAAAACTCAGTAATCAAAAAAATATTTTAATGCAATATTTTAAAGAATCAAAATTAACACAAAAATCCAAGATTATAAAAATATCAAAATGTAAATAAAAATAAGATAGTTGATTTTTTTTTTTATTATTGACTTTTCCTTTTGTCTCAGGCTGCAATATGGCTTGGCTTGGCTCTGTAGGGACCCATGAATAAGTGGTATCTAATCATAATATGTGAATTTGAAACCATGTACATCAAGGGCAATCAATTGTTGGCCATGCACATATAACAAAAATTATTTTAAAAGTAGAACCACACTATCAGTTAAACTTATACCAAAACATCCAATTTCATTGAATTGTAACTCAGTGAGCATTCAATGGATTGCTACATTACTGCTCTATCATTATACAACTCTATTTGGAAATAGAGAGCTTCACAAATGAAATATTATACTTAAGAAGCAGGAAATTCTTCTCATGTACAGATATCATCAGGCAATTGTTTATTCAGACTTTACTGATTTATTTTATGAGTTAATAAACTAGTATCTTCATGCTCAATGAAAACTTTTCTAACTGTATAAAGGAAGTACAAGAAAAGTCCTTGCCTTCGAAAGATAATATCATTGGCAAAAAGATACTCTCAATGAATGTCTTTTTCCAAAAAGATTGAGTCATAAAAGTCAAATAGATCAGTTGCTTAGAACTCAAACTGCATTTCCCCACAGAAACACAATTATTAAAACAGTTGGTTTCTGAAGCTATATTTTAAACCCCACTAAACCAAATCAGTTGAACTGGAGAGATTTCTAGCATACACTCACATTTGGTTCTTCTCTCCTCCTGAGCACTAGAAGACTAGAGATCTCGCTTCCTTGAAATAATGTGAAACCGTATGTCTAGTTTAGATCCATGAAATTTTAGCAGAAGTGATGTTTGAACAGTAGTGGATTCTCATGTAAAGCACATTTGTGTTGACTGAAGGATGAGGGTTCTGCAGATAAGAAATGAAGTGTGCAGGAAAAGACCTCTGTGGACTGCAGAGAAGTATTCTTGGTCAAATTACTAAAATTAACTCCTAGCTAGACAGTAGGTGGTAAGATCGTATCCACCACACAAAAGTGGACTGGAGCTCAGAAGCTAGAAACTCAGACAAGTAGCCTATAAAGTGATACCAACCCTTTGGGGTTGATATAACTGATTCAAACTAAATGTAAAATATGACAGAACTTACAGGTAGGGGGAGCAATTTTGGGGGGAAGCATCAGAAATATGTACTGTGAAAGTCATACTATGTTTACATGTTTTCTAATTACTAGGTTTATTATGTTGTTGTTGTTTTTTTTTTAAGTTGGCGGCTAGTTAAATCTTTTGAAAGTTATAATCTAGTTTACCTGCTCTAAATGGAGTCAGGAGAAGGATGCCTGCTGAAGTTTAGGGCACATTGTTAAAAGGAAGCAGTGCATCCCTGTCTGTGTCAAGCAGCATTTTGTTGTCTGGGGTAACTAAAGGAAGAAAAAGTAAAACAATGACAGCTGGAGACTCCATCAGGGAACTATCTGTTGAAAATAAACCTTGGAGGCTCTGCATTCTGTTTTTGAGAGTGAGCCTATCTCCTGATTGGACATTCTGAATTAAGGAGAAAGCTGAGGTAGAGCAGACTCTAAGAACTTAATCCCAAATGACAAGAATGATTGCACCTTTACCAGCACAGAAGACTGGAGGACATTAAATGGGAGATGGGGAGTACTGATTTGGATACATTAAGTTTGAGATGATGGTAGGATGACTTATTGAGTACCGATTATGTGCCAGGCTTGCTTGTGCGGTGTGCCTATGTTTCCTTAATAAATTCTAGATTGAAAAATGGGAATCAAGTTTAAATGATTATAGTAGTTAATAACATGTGCAATGTACCATAGTGGAATGGAGGAGAAAATAAATAACTGTGAGAGTCTCACATGCTTCACTGAGAATACAATATTTGAGTTTTATCTGAAAGGATGAGCAGACTTTTGCCAGAGAAAATAGCAGGGAAGAGGGAAAGGCAAAACTATCCAAACAGAGGAAACAGAAAACTCTAAGTGTATGAAACCACATAGTATATTTGGCAAACTAAAAGTAGTTTGGTAGGGCGTGAAAAGAAAGGGAATGATAAAAGGTAACTTGGGGGCTTCCCAGATGGCGCAGTGGTTGAGAGTCCGCCTGCCGATGCAGGGGATGCAGGTTCGTGCACCGGTCTGGGGGGATCCCACGTGCCGCGGAGCGGCTGGGCCCGTGAGCCATGGCTGCTGAGCCTGCGCATCTGGAGCTTGTGCTCCACAAAGGGAGAGGCCACAATAGTGAGAGGCCCGCATACCACAAAAAAAATAAAACAAAAACAAAACAAACAAACAAAAAATGTAACTTTGCAAAATCATGAAGATTGTCTGGGCCATGAAACAGAATTTGGATTTTATTCTGTAAGCATTGTGGAGCCATGCACTTTTTTAAGAAGAACAGTAATTGATCCAATTTATACTTTAGAAGGATCTACCAACAAGTCAGGGTGAAGAACGGATTATGGGAGGACAAGATAAGGCTTAGAAAGAACATTTATTAGGCTTTTGGAATACTTCAGATGAAAAATGATGAGAACCTGAAAATGATGAGGACCTGATAATGCTATCAGTGAGGATGAAAAAGAGGGAATGAATACCCAAAGGAGTTAGAACACAAACTCAATCTATTTTGATTACATCAATCTATTTGATGACATCGTACATGTCTGTTCAGTAATTGGGCATGATTTTGGATGGAGTTGGAAGGATGCAGTGCATGAATCAAAGGAGAATACCTGGGATGCCTGTCATTATCCTGGCTTGGAAACCATTCGCTTTCACTAGCCATTTACAGGGTCAAAAAGAGTGCTTACTGATTGGTAAAATAAATTAATTGTTACCGTAGACAACAGTCAACCTGCCTTCCATGCTTTCTAGTCTGTCCTCCTCAGAATTACAGGGGTTTATTGGAACTTCAGAAGTGACGGGGGCGGGGGCGGGAATCAGTTTTAGTGTAACTGATAGAATCACTAAGAGACCCAAAAGATCTGAATAATGCAGTCCTTATTTGAAGGAACCCAAGGTTTTCTCTTCAATCAGTACTTCTAAAACTGAGTACAGTGGCATTAGATTCCATCTTTAGCCCTTTACCTTGTTTCATAGCCTGCAACTGAGAGGGGTCCAACTTCTCCAGCATGTAGTGAGTGTACACTCCAGCCGGTGTATCCTAGTTATTTCAAAGGATACACTCCAGCCGGTGTATCCTAGTTATTTCCCATTCTCCTGTATTTCCCTTGCATTACTGAAAGTGAAAGTAATTATCCTATTCCACCTTTCCAAACAAAAGAGCATTTATTAGATCAACAAAAATTACTGTAAAATAGCAATAAAATATCTATGCATGATGAAGATGAAAGCTCTATTGCTTCTCTCATTTAATAGGTTACTTGATTGATTCTCCTTAGAAACTTCTATGAGAAAATAACAAGAAATATTTTGTTACTGAAAGTCCTAGCTTTATTTTTGGAACACGGTTCAACAAATTGTATCACTATTTTTGTTAATGCCAATAGAATAATGCTTCAATTCTGATGACCCAGAGGAAAATTTCTGCAAAATTTGATTTAATAGAGATCAAAAATCCTGATGCCCTTAAACACTTTGACTTGAGCAGACATTTGGGTTATTTTCCCTTTTGTTAACAGACATAGAGGTTTCTTATTAGGCTCCACAGATACTATAGGCTGTCTGCCAGCCAGAAGAGTATTTTGAGAGGGAATGCAGAAATGTTAGCTGGTAAGAGACTACAGAAGTAATAAAGGGGAGATAAAACGTGAAAATGTCCACAGGACATCATAATAAGGAAGAAATATACCAAGAAGGTAAGGAGGCTTATTTTGGTTTCAGGGTGATAAAAAGAAAAGGACTAGAGTTCACACACCCTCCTAATAAATTTCAAACAGCCAACCTCCCCTTATATTTACACTAGTTTTTACTCAAGAGCAGTTTTCATAATTACAGTAGACTTTTTGTTTAGAAGGGTCAAAAAGTAAAGTGTGCCAGCCTGGGGCAAGCATTCACAATGAGGAAAATATTCCTTTATTAATGCAACATATTGGTACATGCCATTGAAAGAAAATGAGAAAACAGTAGGACTAGTTTAAGTTGGATGTATTGAGTATTAGATGTCCATGAAATACTGGTGAAATATCTGACAGAGTGTTAGGTATAAAGTTCTGAGGCTTAACAGTCAGAAATAGAGACTAAGAAGATCCTGGAGAAAAAATGTTGATATGGAAACCAAGGAAAGAGTGATTTTCAACAATAATTGAGAACTCAGTAGTTTGAATACCAAAATGATGTTTTCTTCCCAACATCAGCCCATTGGCTGGTAACATCTTCGACCACCACCCTACTCAGTTCTTTTCAGTTCTTCTGATGGCTCTGAATCTTTTTCCTATACTTCAGGACACTTACTACTGCATGACATAATAAGTATATATTCAAGATAATGATTATTTCTTACACAATTCCCAAATATTGACTGTTACTTGGACTCACTAATCCTATGCCTTCCTAACAGTGGATATACCATTAACGATGGCTGTAGGCATTAAGAAATAGTTTAACATTTGGTTAGGCCTCTATGACTCACTTACTTTCTTTTCAGAACCAGTCTTTATATTTTGATTGTAATTCTAGTAACCTGCCTTTTCTTGAGGAGGTAGAAATTAGACCCATGAGCTGAGATTTTTGTCTAAGAGATACTACATATCTTTGATAGCTAGCACTTACCTTGTCTTAATCTTACTTGACCAGTCTTGCATTTGGTCAAGAGGAGCATCAACTACTTCCTGCACTACTCTCTTAATGTACACAATACCTGTTTTCCTGATTTCTTGATCCTTTCTTGGTCCTTTCTTAATAGTCTCCTGCCTATTTATTATTCTATTTCAGCCATTAAACTTCTGAGTTCCTCAAACTTTAATTCTCATTCCTCTTCCTTTATCACTGTTTCCTTACACTCTTTGCCCAGGTAATATAAAATGTGCAGAGGGCATCGTAGGACCAATGACCACTCTAAACTAGAAAAATTACCTAGTCAACATATCTACTCTCAAAATCACATCAAATTCAATGTTACTAAGATCAAATCCATGATATTTACTTTATTGACCCTGTCCTTTTCCAGAATCTCCCATCTTGTTTTGAGTGGCACCACTATCCTTGGAGTTATGCAAATCAGAAATATAAGAATCTCTCTGTATCTCTTTCCCACAAAAACCCATATTCAACTTGTCATTTTTATTTCTCGATCATCTCTTGAATCCATCTTTTTTGTTTTTAATTTTCACTGCCATCCAAGTCCTAACCACAGCAGTGTCTCACCTGGATTACTGTAATATCCTTTTAACGGGTTTTCTCTCATCCATTCTGCCCTCCTTCAATCTGTTTTCCACCCCACTATCAAAGTGATCTTTAAAAAGGATATATGATCATGTCATAACCTTTGAAATCCTTCAAAAATCTGCCATCGCTCTTAAGATTAAAAAAAAAAAGGTACACGATGTCCTAATTCTCCAGCCTAATTTTGCAATATTCTCTTCCTCTTTCTCTGCACTCTGGCCACACAAATTTCCGTAAGTGTCTTGAACTTGTCACATGGCTTTTGTAGATATTGTTTTATCCATATGTACAAAATGTTAAACCCATCGTCACACTACCTCTCGAAACTCAAATTAGCTCCTACTCTTTTGGTCAGTAGATTCAACACAATCAGCACTTTATCAGGGAAATTGTTCCTGAACCACCGGTCTAGGTTAGATTTCTTTGTTAGAAACTCATAACTCTATTCCTATTTGTTTTCAGAGCAATTATAACTGTTTCACCCATTAGTGTTATTTTTTTATTGATGTCTCTTTCACATTTATTATATTTGAGATCAAGTTTATTTTGCTTACCACTGTGTTTCTATTATCTGATAGAAAATCATAGGTGCCCACCTTATTTTTGTCATCTCTGAAATCAATGCCTGAAGCTGCAGTCTGGATGAGTCTGTATAATGTCAGATAATGTTTATGACACATAAACATTATCTGACATTAATAGATCTATATATCTATTGTTAATTTATGGGATATATTTTAAGTAGCTGCTATAGACAAGTGTTATACATGTGTTCAGAATACTTGTTAATGAATGAATAGATAGTGAATAAATACAAGAATGAATAAAATACAAGATCTTACCCTTAAGGAGATTCCAACATCATAGGCTCTAATCAGGAGGAATAAATTGTTCTGGTTATGAGCACAGACTTGGAAATACATTGTTTGAGTTCAATTCCTGACTTTAACACTTAATAACCAATTAATTTGCTTCTATGGACCTCAGTGTTTCCATATCTATATTAGGGATGATGATAGTGTTTTCCTCATAAGTAGTTGTGAGAATTAAATAACATGATAACATATGAGTCCTTAGACCAGTGTTTTTCACACAAAGTAAGCAGTGATTAAATATTAGCTGTAATTATTAGTGAATATAACCTTGTATGAGTTTAATTGTGTCCCCTCAAAATTTGTATGTTGAAGTCCTAACCCCCAGCACCTCAGAAGGTGGCTGTATTTGTAGATAGGGATTTTACAAAGGTAATTAAGGTAAAATGTGGTCATATAGTTTGTGTTGTAAG